>NW_028258364.1:1692566-2005210 GCF_053883595.1 Heterocephalus glaber
AAGAACTTTAAAAATTCAAAAGACTTTTCTAGTTCTACACACTATATAAACAAAAGAAGGTATTTAAATTATTCCAGTTCAAACGTTTGTTCTTACGACAAACCTGGTTTTAGAATTACTTTGCTGATTTTGCCAGCTACTTCTGCTAAGCACATGGGCTGCATCTTCCATTAAGTTTTGATAAAAGAAATCTTTCATAATCCAGTTTCCAGTGATATAAAAAGCAATCCCCACCAACAAGGCAGTGGCAACAGAAACACCTTAAAAGTGGGAGCCTGGTGGAATTGTAGAGGTCCCTGGGTGATTCAACAAACACTGCCTGGTCACTGACCATGTGCTAGACCATTTCTGAGGGACAGGGCACAGCAGTGAGCAAGATCTGCACAGCAGGTATGCTTGTCCAGCTTGTATTAGTGGACAAGAGACAATGAAGAAGGCAACAACTAAGTGGAACTACTGTGACCATTCCAGAGAGGGATGAGAACCATAAAGAAAATGCAGCCATCAACAGGAGAGGGGCACTACAGAGGAGGCCCTCCCAGCCTGTGTGGTTGCAGAAGGCCTCTCTGAGGAGGAAGTGCCATCTCAGCAGGGACAAGAAGCGTAAGACATACAGAACCCCAGAATGTTGGATTCTAATAGATGAAGACACTGAGGAGGACAGAAGGCACGGACAGACCTGGTCTCTCAGGCTTCACATCTGGAAATTGGTCTCACTTCCCATAGGGACCAGAAGATAGGCTCTGGCTCCTTGAGGCTCAGGCAGCTACAGCAGGTGAGGAATAGCTATCCAGTGCTAAACCCATGGAGGACACAAGCTGCTTTCAGGTCCATTATCAGATGAAAGATGGATTAGAGGCCAGCAGCTTACCCCACCTAGTCCAGGGGCCAGCAGAGCGTCAGAGCAAAGGAGATTGGTATGCACAGACATAAAGCTTTATCTGACAAGTCCACTGCACTGAAAAGAGCTGAAAACAGCGGTTTCAAATGTAGGAGGTGTTCCAACACAGAGAGCATGCTTCCTGACTTTCCGGAGTAAGTACCAAACAGAAAGTGCTATAAAATCTCCAGGGAGATTCTTCTTAGGATTGTGGCAGGGTGGTGTTTGTTTAGATGGTCTCTTATCTGAGCTCTCTCTGTCCACTGTCAGTAAGTCAGCTTGTTTATTAAGGGCCTATTGTGAGTCCCTTGGGCACCCCAGAGGCTGATAAGGCCAGATCACAATCCTCCAGTGAAACCAGAAGTTGTTTCTTATGTTCTTTTCTTCTCTCACTTGAATTGTAAGTATTTCTATATATTTTCTTGTTTCTATTGAAAAGCTCTTCACAAGGCTTGTGGAAGAACAGATATTACTTTTTCTTCATCTTTATATCGCCTATGTAGCCATTTTTAGTCTTCATGCATAAGTAGGCATTGAACAAATATTTGTTTAATTATATTGTTTTCCAGAAACCAATAAAAGAAAGGCAATCTAAAATATTTTCCATCAGAAAAATCCTGAAAATTTCCGGACTGTATGAGGAAGTTGGGGGTGCCCACTTGCCAAAACTTCAAGGCTCGTTCTTAGCTCCAGACCCACTTTCCTTCTGTGCCCCAGCACCTAATCCTGCACAGGGTAAGTGGTGTAGCCCTGGATTCTCCAAGCTAGACTCGAGTCAGGCTAGAATGTGAGCCCCATTCTTTCCTCTGCAGAATGTCACCATGCCATCGTGACCGTGGGCAGATCATGGATCGACTCTCAGACATGGGTCCTATACAGGTTGGCTGAAAGGTCACAGTTGTTCCTGCTGAGACAGCTGAGGAGGCCAAGTAGAAATCAGCCCATGCTTCATTGGCTGCAGCAGAGTGGGCCTTCCAGTTACTCAAGTAGGCACCCAAAACAGCACCTATTTTTCAATCTCCCTTTATTAGCCATCTACCAGTCCACCTGTTGCATATTCTCTCAAATTTGTTCTATCTCTATACAAACTGCCAATGCCTCAAATTATCAACTTACACTATCTCCCCTACCGCTTTCATAAAATCCATTTCCAATTTCTCTTCTCACTCCTGACTTTTCTACAGTACTGACATGGTTACCTTTAATAAAAAATACTCTGTTTCACTCTTCTGCTTAAATAAGTCAGTT
Source organism: Heterocephalus glaber (assembly GCF_053883595.1). Lineage (NCBI taxonomy): Eukaryota > Metazoa > Chordata > Mammalia > Rodentia > Bathyergidae > Heterocephalus > Heterocephalus glaber. The sequence continues at coordinate 1,694,695 of NW_028258364.1, forward strand.
GCTTCCCATTAACTAGATGATGAAGTCCACTGCACACAAGGTGCCATATCCTCCAACCCCTACTCATTCTGCCAAACTCATGTCCTACAACCTCCTTCCATCTGCAGTCTCTGCACTTGCCTCTGGGCCTTGACACAGGTCTCACTTCCTTTGCTGGGAAGCCTTTGCCATAAACTTCTACTTGTTCTATTAGCCTCAAGCATCTACAACAGGGAAATCTAGTTGCACTTTTTTTATGCCCACACTTCTACTGACAACCATCTCAACTGTGCTTGTATAAAAGAGCTCCCCAATGGTAGAAAGCTAATTCTATTTATTTCTACAGCAGCTATAGTGCTCATCACAAAGCCCAACATCAGGCATGTTCTTATAACATTTTGTAGGTATATAATTGCATGAAAGTTAAAACATTAAAGTTGGCTATAACATAGGCTAACTAGGAAATGAGGTTTGGATATTTCTGATAATTTTATGATGCTAAGTTTATAATAGCTTAGTGTATGAAACAAACAGAAGTGTATCTTTAATATTTTGAGGTGGACATTCAGGACATCCACTGATATGGCTGTGAGGGGTAGGTGGTATGTGCTGCGTGATCTAGGACATGGTATCAACACGCATCTTCTCCCTCCTTAAGAACACAAAATGTCCTAGTAAGAAGCATAGTACATGTTCTCATGAGGACCTCTTTCCTGTGATAATGTGTACAATTTGTTTTAGTTGGGATACATTCTGATGTAAGAGTAGAAATCACATCGACCAATCTTTCTCAAACTTTAATATGCAACAAATCACCCAGTTTTCCCATTAAAATGCAGATTCTGGTTCCATAGGTCTAGGTGTGATCCTTTCTAACAAGATTCCAGGACAGGAGCCAACTGGTAGTGCAACAGATTTCACTTTGAGTAGCTGGGTTATAGATATATTTGTCTTTTCTATTCCTATGATTCCCATGCATTTTTTATTTTGAAACTCCTAAAATATTAACACTTACAGTGATTTAAAACTAGCTGTAATAAAAATTATGGTCCAGAGATAGATGAGTGAGTCGATGCATCATCAACCTTAAACAGTTAAAATGGCTAAACCCTGTATTATTCTTATTTATGAAAGAAAAAGTGGAGAACACACTGGTATGTAGTTGTTTTGTTTCTGTAAAAGAAAGAACTTAAAAGCAACTCTTTATATACACATTTCTTCTACCAGTGCTCTTGTAAAATTCTAGGCCCCCTAAAACAAAACAAAACAAAAAATCTTTGGAAAGAAAGATAACATTCTCCGAGGACACTGGTTCCTGACAATGCAGTCCTAGGGGAAACCTAGCAGGACAGACAGCTGGCATGACTTCCTTTTTCTTTCTCTATTTTGCTCTCTCTCTATGATTCAGCTGAGCTCTTCCTATATCTTGTTTCCCCATTGATTCAGGATAGAAATTTTTTATAGACACCTAACTTCCTCTTTGGTCTATTCTTTATTTTTGTCTGTCTTTTATTATCATGCAATTTTTTACTTTTATTTATTTACTCAAGTTGAGGTAAAGGTTGCTAAAGTAAAATAAAAGATCATTGGACTTACAGTAAGAAGACCTGAGTTGAAGCCCTGACTAAACTATTATTGGATTTTTAGACATTGGAGTCTCTGTTTCCTCATCTACAAAACAGAGCTGATAACCAGGCATTGTGGTGCTTGCCTGTAGTCCTAGCACTCTGGGAGCCTGAAGCAGAGACTGAGCTAGTAAGATCTGGTCTCAAAATTAAAAAATAAAAATAGGCTGGGGATGTAGCTCAGTGAAAAGGCTCTGGCTTCAATCCCTAATACTGCAAAAACAAAACAAAATAAAACAACACAAGGAAGTGATTATTACCAGGATTGCCTGCCATGAGATTAAATAAAATAATAGGTATGAATATTCTTTCACAATCAAAAAGTTTCAATTTATCTACAAATAGTGTAAGCCAGTTTTTCATACTATTTGCAAAATTTTATTTGACAGCATAAAACATATTTTTAACTTGCTTTTTAAACAGACATGATGAGTTTCAGCAGCAAATTATTCTTTTACTTACCTATCAGGTAAAAAGTTAGGTTGCTATTCAATTAGACTCTATCTAAAAGCATAGAGGAAAAGCCAAGATGGTAGGGTTTCTTAAAATCACATCTACAGTAGAATACTCTTAATAATCTTTTCTATAGATCATATTTGAGACCATCAGTATTGTTTAATAAATATAGCTGGATTAAATCTGGCTCAAAAAGGAGTGTGCTCGGGGTTCTGAGGCCCTAGATCTAGTAGAGGATTTAAGATGCACGTGTTGAGATTAGAGCGGCGAGGATCAGGATCAGTTCCTGGGATGTTCTGCATTATTATTTCTGGATTAAGCAATGATTAAAGAAAAAAATACTTTCTAACAGCAGATAATACAAACAGACCCCACAGTCATCTTTTAATGAGAAATTCATAGCAAATTATGATGAAATAACATCAGCATCTAAACCTATAAGCTTAATAAAGATGATAAACCAAATATACTGACCTGATGTAGGGATTCAGACCCACAACTGTATCATGCCTCTTCTCCCCAAAGAAGCAGTACGTACAGCGAGGTGGGGTTTCTCCCCCGCACCCCGCATTGTTTTTAGGGCAGTACTAAGGAGGGGTCTACAACTGGTGAATGCTGAAGGTCACCAATGTTCAACCATCATTACCCAAGATAGGGAAAAGAAGTCTCAAAACTAGTAGCTGTGGGGCCTGGGATTTAGCTCAGTGGTTCTACTGTCTGCCCTACAAGGGCAAGGACTGGAGTTCGATCCCTGGTACCAAACAAGCCCAAAAAACAAAAAACCAACTAGTAGTTGTCACTGCTTTGTAATTCTGACCAAATTTTATTTTATTTTACTTTTTTAGAAGCCCCATATTTTTATTAGATTTTATTAGATGTAACCAAATTTTAGATGTAGATTTAAAAACAATGATAGATTGAGTTTGATGACTGAAGTATTAATAAATAGCAGTTTGATGGCTGAAGGTATACTTTTACAGTGTGAGCTTATTTTTTATTGTAAAAGGTTTTAATGTTAGAATATTTATAATGTCATTTCATATCTATAATAGCTCTCATTATTTCATTGAAATGTACAATTTCGTTTAATATTTTGAAGTCATTTATTTAAAAATCCTAGAACTGATCTAACTTCAGTCACTGTCTCTCAAGAAAGCCATGTAATTAATGGAATAGTGGAATAACTGTTGCTAAACTGCTACCAGATACCACCAAGTTCAAAAAGGATTCTGCAGCTTGTTGATTTTCCTGTGATACAGCTGTCATGTATAATTTCAACGTATTCTAACATCATGAGTTATGTGTCTCTAATAAATAACTCATTTTTCTAATTCCAACTTTTCTTACTAGGCTCTACCTACTAGAGAATGTCTTTTTATGTTCCTTTCTCAGATAACTTATCTCCCAGATATGGTAAAGGTTTTGTCTAACACACACACACACACACACACACACGGAGCGAGGATCAGATTTAGCAAATAGTGTGTCTTAAAGTATTTAAATGCCAAGACTTGAAGAGCTAGCCAGTCAGACTAATTAAGAGGAGGGTTGAAGAAAGGAAAAGGGATTTGCCTTCAAGAGGTAATTTCATGGATATACGTAGACTCACTAAAGCAAACCAATAATCTACTTTGTCTTTCAAGATTGGGCAGAATTCGTGAAAATTGTGCCTGGGGATGTGGGGAGGCCAGGTGAAGTTTATAACAGTACCCACACACATTCATTGATACTGTCTCACTTTTAATGATTTTCTAAGCCAAAATAGACTGACGTTCTAGAAGGACAAATATGGGACATTATTTACCTTTGTATCAGACAGTCCTCGCGCCATTTAGAACCAGTGTTTTTTATTCTTGCAAACAAGTTGCTTCGGCTATACTTTAAATAATATATTAAAAATGAAAAAGTTGGGCCGGGGATTTAGCTCAGTGGTTCCACCGCCTGTCTCGCAAGCTAAGGACCCGAGTTCAATCCCTGGTAGCAAAAAAAAAAAAAGAGCTAACTCTTAGTTTTGGGCTGGGGATTTAGCTCAGTGGTTCCACCGCCTGCCTCGTAAACTAAGGACCTGAGTTCGATCCCTGGTACCAAAAAAAAAAAAAGAAAAAGAAAAAGGTTAGTCAGTTTCCCTAAAAAAATTTACCTCATAATTACCTAAAAATTAAACAAATATCTAGCGCACAGGAAACCTACATTAATGAACTGGTAGATGCAGGCTAAAGAAATAATATTTTTGAATCAAAAAAATTCTAAGCAAATTGCGTCCTTGGAAATTAAGTTGGCCATTAATCTGAACTTCAAATTGATAGAAATTTTCATCCATTTTGCTTCTGAAGCCAAGGAGTTAGCATGTATTTTAAAAGTTTCTGTGAGTTTAGCTGTCTCTTCACTGGGGCTGATCTTCAGATTTCCCCTGAGCAGGAGGGGTATGGAAGAGCCTGTGAACAATCAAGGGTTATCTAGAATTATTACAGACAGCATTTCCATTTATGTTGTGGAATTCAGACAAGATCCAGAGCGTTCAGGATGGTATGGCCGTAGACTTATATTGTGGAATTCAAAGCACAAGAAACAACTTTAATGCCAGTTAATAACTGACAACTTTACCAAAAAACAGTATTTCAAAAAAAAAATGCAACAGAATATACTTGAAAAAATTGCATAGCATTTAAAAAAAAATCTCACAATACAAAACTTCTCAAAAGATAATGGGATATAATATCTATTTATTGATAACAGGGGAATTATGAAATGCTTATTCAAACAATTAGGAATATTCTTGTCAAGAGTAACTAGTTTTGGGCCGGGGTTTTAGCTCAGTGGCACTGTGCCTGGCTTGGAAGTGCAAGGTCCCAAGTTCAATCTTTGGTACTGAAAAATAATAATAATAAATAATTTTTTTAAAAAAAGTAATTAGTTTATTTGGGGATTTTTTTTTGTTTCCTATTCACCTCTCACTCTGTAATGTGTTGTCTACACTGCGATCTCCAAACCTCTTAGAACTCTAATATAATGTATCAGTTTACAGTGAAATGAATATAGTAGTTAATTGTAGTGGATGAAATTGTACATTTCAAATCTTTTGCTGGTTAATTATTTCAAGGGTGTTTTGTGGACAGGGCTGATTAGCATGGCATGATTTTTGCTTTGTGTTATTTTTAGTTCATAATGGTTATCACCTCTACCGTGTGTTGCTGTTCAGTGACCATCTAATATGCTGATTAAGAGTGCTTTCACTAATTTATGAATTAACTGATAGTCATAAAGCTTAATTTTTCTTGATGCATAAAAGTAAATATAAATAGAACTTCTGATATTTCCTTCTGATACCATAATGGGGCATATTGTGCACCACAAATGATGCAAATATGAAACCCCCGTTTAAAGACTTTTGTAAGATTAACATTATCAGAAGGATTACCATAAGCAAAGAGAGATGTCGATATTAATTGAAGGAGTATCCCATCTCTTCAATTTTACTCAATAAACAAGTTTTTAAATGTGAATATTCATTGGGCCTGCCTTTGCAAAGAAAATCTCAGATATCCTGTCTCATCCCTGGATGTCAAATTTTAGGTCTTTTTAAATGCAGATGAAGGCATAATGATTAAATAATTTGTGGAGACAAATCAAAAATAAAAATTTATGGAGTATCCAAGTGCAAAACTACTTCTTCAAATATTAAGAATTTCAAGATAGCAGTAGCAAAAAATTCAACCAAGCATGAGACCTTTCTAAGTGAGACCCTGGGTATAACTTATGTTAAAAATATAAGAAACAGCATCATCAGAAAAAGAAACTAAAAGAGAGGATAGGTTGTTCAAAAAATGAAAGGAAGAAAGGGATAAATATACATATCAGGTCTCCCTAAAATTTTATCTTAAAATAGCCTGATTTCTATCTGGCTCTGTTAGTAATTAACATATCTTTGTAAGATATTGGCTGATATCATTTTGCTTTGATTCCTATTGCAGACATACTTTCATATTCATAGGAAGCTCAGAAAGATAAAATTACCTTAGAAATTAAAGGTATCTTTTTTCAGGTAATACTTTACTTCTCTGAGAAGTCTCAGTACCCTGGGGCCTCCCCCACTGCTCTGGTCATCTCTTCTGTAACCTACCTATTATTTCAACTACTCGTATCCTGCTACTTCAGTTTGGAGTGTTAAATTTCTATCCCTCATTTAAGAGGCAGTTTTATTTTTCCATAAAAAAGTAATAGATTTTCATAGTACATTCTGAAAACTTCAAAGGATCACCAACAGGACAGACATACCAGAAACGGAGGCATAGAGGGCAATGGTCACTGGCTTTCTCTGGCACTTGAGTGATGGATGTTGTTAGCACTGTTGTTTCCAGTCTCTGTTATCACCGTGGCTACAAATATCTCTTCAGCTACAGACAGGATCTACTTCTGAATCAGTCCAAATATGTTTTTGTTTGTTTGTTTTGTTTTGTTTTTTGTTCTGTTTTGTTTTGTTTGAGACAGGGTCTGGCAGCAACCCTCCTTCCTTACTCTCCTGAGTGCTGGTGTGAAAGGTGTGCACTACCATGGCCAGCTGAATCAGTCCAAATTTGAAGTTTTTGATAATATTGATGAATTTTAGTGGATTCTATAATTAAACATAAAGCTACAGGATTTACTAAGTGCTGTTATCATGTGTATCATGTTTAAATCAGCGTTATGAGATATATATACATATACACTAGTGTATTTATTATGTGTTTTAAATTTTTTAATGGGATAACTCAAATGTATCAAGTATGTTTATGTTTGTGTGGGTTTTTAATGACTGATAATTCAACTGCATTTTATTACTGAAATAAAACGAACAGTGATTCACTTGGCAACGCCTTTGAGCTTAATGTACACATGACTTGAACTCAAGAGAGTCATCAAAGCCATCTCCAAGGTGTGCGTGGACTGCTGCAGATCACGTTTCACTACAAGGTGCTATAAACTGTAACCATCTACATTCCACTGGGCCCTGAACACTTACAGTATCTAAACTGGAAAAAAACATTAAAAAATAAACTGGAGAACCCAATCCCAAACAAACTAAGTCCTTTTTCATAAGCTTTTCCCTCTTGGACATAATAATTGCAAGTAAATACCACAATGCTACCCAGCCCCCTCTTTGTGTTTGCCGACTATCTGAATGTGGGATTGATGGTTTTTGCTCATAATAACTTGCTTATAGCTCCCATGTTATAATTTTTAAAAAACTCATGGTGATGTCAAAAACAGGTCTTTTAAATTATGAGTTCAGATTTTACTACTTGTTTTAGAAAATACTGAACGTCAGACTCATTTTATGTTCATCTGTGTAGGTAAGGATACAGGGGATGGTGTTGGTGATTTTTAGCTATTGACAAAACACACATTTCTTGAATACAGTCCATACTTTTGGCTGTGTCTTTGGATTGTGGAATAGATGTTCACTAAGCACACAGCTGGAAGAAGAGTATTTGCCTCGATTTTCTATTAGAGAGACAAAAGACAGATAGAAAGTTGTACAGTCTCCGTTTACTTTAGCCAGTCATTTGTTACATTAGCTGCAATCATTCCAGGTAGAAAACAAACATGCATGCATATTAACTTTTTTATAATTTGATCATTATATTAAAAAGTCTCCATACTGCAGAGGCACTGTCTAAGAGTTCTGGTCTAGTGAGTTGATTTCTAATAATGTGTAATCAGGTTTTAATTGAGTTCCTTCTAAACTTTAGCCCCATTATTTCTGAAAGTGTTTTTCTCTTCCTATAACCTCAAAAAGGCATTAAATTGTTTCAAAAGAAGAATTTGATAAGCTAAGTACAATTATACTATTTTACTCAGCCACATTTTCCTTTTTTAAACAAAACATTTATTTCTTAGTTTCTGCAAGTGATACTAAAATACTTCAGAGAAATATATGAAACATTAAATATATTTCCTCTTTGAATTTATTACAGTAAAAAATTACTCATGAAAACTAAGAACTGTTCACTAGCTTACTAAAATAAATCTATTTTCAAAGAATCTAGAAATTAGTGAAAAAATGATGTATAATCTTGGAAGTTTTTAATATTTTTCTTATAAAGTTGAGATCTATAGAATTTAAAGTGAAGTTTAAATCAACTCTAGCTTAATGAGTTCCTTGAAAAAAACCCCACTGTAATAGAACCCAATTCTCAGCTGTTATGTGGTCAAATCTATTTCTTTATTCCAAAGGAGAAATACCTACAGAAAAATATTGCTAGTTTGATTTTACTCCACACTACTAACATTTTTTCCCTTCAATGTTCAAAATGCAAAACAAGCAACATTTTGTTGGAGTTCATATGTATCATGTACACTTCACATCTTTCAAATATGTCAAAAGTGTAAAGTTCATGGATTTGTTACTTTGCAGTTTTTGGTAAAATAACAAAAGGAAGAGGGGAGGTGTGTTGGGAGGTTGTCTTTAGGAAATGAGTGCTAAGAATACACCTGCTTTGGCACTGGCTTGGATACCTGTAGGGTATGGAAAAGCAAATGTCAGATGTGATCTCAGAAGTGTCGACAGATATATGAATCTGCAAACACAGACCCACACTGAAACAGTGTGGGCTTTTTTTCCCCCAGAAATATAACTGAATTTATGATCCATATACAACTGTTTAATGCAATACAGTATCAGCATTCTTGTTTTTCCACATCATACCATGTGCTTATTTTTTGACAACAGTAACAGAGTATTTACTTTCCTTCCAAGGTGGAAATTAATATGGAAGTGTAACTGAATACATCCTAGGTGTCATTTCAGTTTCCATGTGCCTAGAGAGGAAACATAAAGCAAGGTTTACCCCAATTTAAGGACATAAAATACAAAGCTTTTGAAAAGTAGTACGTAAGTACTGAAAGAGTTCAATTTTGGAATCAGTTTTTAAAGCAATGATTCAGTGCAGTTTACTTTTTTAACTGCTCAAGAGTGCTGTGGTTTCTACTAAATGATTGTGAACTGACAGGGGAAGAATAAACATATATATTCTTCAAAATAATCATTCTGTAACAAACATTGTGAGGCTCTAGAATTTATTTCAACGTCAAATGAACTAGTGCAATGACTTTGGTAGGTTGTGCTTGTCTTTGACCCCATACAGATGTCTTTGGCATACACTTTCTTCCTAGGTATTGGATGACAACTAACTCACAACATTCATTACTCAAGGGGCTGCTCCTCTGGGTGCATGACTCTCCAGAGCAAGGGCTGATGCAAAGACAGAAAGGGGGAAAAAGTGAGAGAGAAGGAGGGAGGAACTGCTTGGTCACTAGAATCAACCATCTTATTCTTGAGAAAGTAAAGAAGGGAGACTAAAAGAGTTTGAATCAGCTCCAATTATGTGGAATTCATGCATTGCTACAATGCTGTCTGCTAGTTCAGGCATCATCATTTCATTTCCAATATCTATCCATCCTTTGTTATTAGTTTTGTTCTAAGTTGTAATTCCTTTTTTATGTAACCAAAACACAACCAGTTCTGTGATGAAAATTCTGATCTCGAGATAGGCTGCTGTATAAATAAACAGGGAGATAACTTACAGGCAAAGTTTATTTCTACCTTTTTCTTCTTCATGATTTAACAGTTTTAAAACACCCCCCCCACACACACACACAATACAGTCTGCTTGTTAAATCCAAGGGGAAAACCTAAAGTCTGAATTGGCAGGTTCATAACGTCAATTGAAAATGTCTCTGCATTAAGTTATATGAAGACAGACACTGTGGCTACTTCAAATGCAGTCCCTCCCATGGTACTGCCAAGGTTATGACATTAGTCTTTTTTCTTTAACATTCACAAATTTACCACATGAATGTTAAATAGACCTAGGACAAATAAACTGAAGGTGCGGGGCTCCCTTCATTCAGTCAAGGATGTTTTTCAATTATATATTTTGTTACATCCTCAGAGATAAAAGCTGTATCTGCAAGTGATTAAAAGATGTTTTATATTCATGGTTTCATTTCTGCTGAAATAAATGTATAATTTAAACCACACATAATTCATAGCAATTTAGGCCCATTACAGAGTTCTAGCTTCTTTTTATGATAGTTACTAATTAAAACAGAGTGTTTCTGTCACGCTGAGCCTAAGTTTTTGACATACAGGTTTAATGAATAAAACGTCCTGACACAAAAATGAAAACAATAATACAGACAAGGCTGCAAGCTGTTATGTTTCCAGCGTGTGGTAAAGATTAAGGACAGTCACTGAAGTAAGAATTGTGTGGAGGGGGGACTTGTAATTCCTTTCTTTTACAGAAGGGCTTTTGTGAAGAATTTGAAATAGTACTAATTTCTCTAGCTTCTGAGTTCCTTATTCCCAGTTGTCCCCGCCCCCTACACTAAGAATTTAAACTCATAAGAATCACTTTTAGAGTGATTCAAAATGATGGGATATTTTAATATAATCCTACATATAGGTTTAGATTGAAAGTGGGAATTGGGACCATAATTAATTACGTTGCCAAGTTTTTTTAAACTTTAAGAAGACAGAGTGAGGAAATGAGACATTTCATGAGACAGCAACCTTCTGTAACTTTAGTAAAATGACAGTATCTCTTTGACATTTGATTAATTCCATATGCAGAATGAGTGCAAGGAATTAATACCGTTTTGGTGTTTTCACTTTCTAAAACCACTGTAATAAGAGACTGACATAAAATCAAACCAAATGTAAACATAGTCCTCAGTGAGGGCTACGGCCTTATTATCACTCTTAATAAACAGTAATGAATAATAATAAATACCGACCCCCTTGGTACCCCAGTCTCTACACGCATAGCCCCACTCGTAGCCATCCATCACTTTCTTTTAGGATAATAAAACAATTCAATCCCATCAAATCCTCAGCAACCGCTCCCTTGGGAGGGATGTTTTATCTCTACTTCTGCAGCCCAGGGAGGATTTTACTTGTTTGAAGGGGGCGGAGAATGGAGCCGGGTCCTATTTATTCCCATTGATGACTCCCCTGGTTCTCACAGACGCTCGGGGACCGGTGGGAGGAGGAGAGGAGGAGGTGCGGAGATTCCCTCCTTTAGCAAAGAAAAAGGGTTCAGCAAGCGAGGCGGGCGGAGGCGGGGTGGGAGGGGAGAGGGCCCTGTGTTTGGGGAGAACAGCAACGCAAAGATAAAATAAGTTCTCCTTTGTAATTTAGAAGGATTGAAAGATGAGAGAAGTAAACACATTTACCAACTCAACTAAGTTGCTAAAAAGAACTCTGGAAAACAAAACCAGAAACATTTGCTCGGTTCGTTTGGCGCTCAAGGTCTAGGTTTCAAGGAGCCGCCCGTGGCCGGAACAGGAGATGGACAGCGCCCAGGGCGAACGAGGCGGAGAGGGGAACCGCGCGACCTGGTGGCGGCGACGGCACCGAGGTGCCCACCTCAAACTCCGAGGGCCTCGGCCACCTCCGCAGGACTGGTGCGGGGACTGCAGGGCACTCTCACGCCTCGGCCTAGCGCGGGGGCCCTGAGAGGAGTGGGAACCACGGGCCCACAATGAAACGAAACCGCACCTCAAACTCGGCAGTTTGCAAAATGCGCCCCAGGAACCGCGGGGATCTGAAAGTGCTCCTGCGGGGCGCGGAGTGTCTGGACCGCCACGGCGCTCAGCGCAGGAGGGAAGGTGGCTCAGACTCGAGCGAACCTCGACTCGCGCGCCCACAGACGGGGCAAGGTCGCGACACCCGGTCACCCCAGCTGGCGCGGGAGGGGATGTCCCCGCGGTGGATGCCCTCAGCTCCTGCGAAAGTGCGAGCCCCTCCCAGGCCACCCTGCTCAGCACAAGAAGTTTCCATAGCGATGCTCGCCTACCGCGCAGAGAACTGGCGGGGAGTCCGAGCTGCAGGAGGTCCGCCGGGAGAGGCCGAGCGCCATCCCCGGCCCTGTGGCTCCGACCCGGAGCTTCTCGCCCCGCACGCAGGCTCCCCGAGAGCCCAGCCCCGAAGACTTTCTCTAGCTGTCGGCACAAGGCAGGGACTCAGGGGAGGCAATAGCCCATTCGGCAGGAGGGCAAAGTGTGTGTCCAGGCCAAGTCAGGGATAACGGATCTGGGGCTCCCCGACCCCGCCGCATCCCGGGAACGGGGTTCCTCCTCTCCCTAGCCTGCGCACTGTCTCTTCTAACGCGCCACCAAGACAGCCTTAAAACGTTTAGAAGACCTGCCCCGCGCTCCTCACACCCGACACGCCTCTGGATCGGGCGCCCCGGGAACCTGGCTGGGCCCTTCCCAGTTTGGGGGTGAGCGACCCAATCCCCGATCCCGGAGAGCTCTCGGGTGGAAAGGCCGTGTGATGCCAGGTCCCGAGGTGTCCGACCGAGGAGTCGGGGAATCGCCTAAGGCTTTCCTCTCTCTACTTACCTTAAAATCAGTGTGTTTGTCCTAAGGGGAAGAGGAAAAATCCCTCCCCGAGGTGTGGTGTGCGAAACAGCCCGCTTCCCGGCTCCTGCCGAGATGCTTAGCACCGGTATCCAGGAACCACAGGGACCGGAGGGCAGGGGCGGAGGCAGATAAAGGAGCAAAATGCAGTCGGCCCAAGTGTCCCAACTTTTCGGCCCGCTCTGCAAACTTCAAAGGCGGGCGCAGGGCGGGCGGCGCGCGGCCGCCGAAGTTGTTGCGAAGTGGAGCGGGGAGCCGCGCGGGGCCGGGATCCCGGGCCGAGCCGGCCGGCGGCGCGGGGTCGTCTTCCTAGGCGGGAGCGAGCGGGGCTGCAGGCGGAGGATGCTGCGGCGCGCGCGGGCTGGACCGGCGGCGGGGGCGCGGCTCACTCCGCTCCGCTGTCTCCAGGCTCCGGGCGCGGAGTGTGTGTGCGCTCCGAGTGTCACCTCCGGAGCCCGAGCTCTCCCCGCCCGCCCCGCCGCTACCCGCCCGCCCCTCCCTCCTCTGCCCGCTGCCTCCCCCTCTGTCCCTCTTCCCTCCCTCCCGCTGCGCGCCAGCGTGCGCACACACACACACACACACACACACACACACACACACACACGCACACACGCACGCTCGCTCCTTCCCTCTCTCCCTCTGCTCACACACACCGCCCTGCGACCTGGCGCTCTTCAAACAGGACCCTCACGGGCAGCCTTGCGGGGTACACATCTCTGTCCTCCCCTCCTCACCACCCGCGGAAAGACAGGGAGGCCTCACGGAGACCCTAGCGAAGCTGCAAAGCCCTCGCGGGCCCTCGCCCTGTCAGGGAGACCCGGGTGCACAATAGAGGGGACCTGGAGTGGACTGGGGGCGGAGTGGGGAGGACGTGTGAAATCCAGAGGGCGGAGGGTCCAGGCGGAAAGCAGAGTGCAAACTGCTTTCGTGTCCCACTTCCCTCCGTAACGCCTGCCTCCCACAGCCCTCACTCAGGGACGCGGCCACCTCGGCTCAGCCCTAGTCCCCTCGGGCTGCAAACTCCCCGCTCCTGTTTTAACAATTGAAAAGCGGCCCTACAGGACCAGTGAGAGGAGTGTGTGAAGCCATTAGGGCAGACTAGGTAATTGTGATAAGAAGTTACCTAATTAGCAACCTGGCTTCAGCGGAGGAAAGCAGAGAAGGGGAAAAAAAGTACTGAGTGATTTAGTGATCTCATTTTCGCACTTAAGATCCTAGTTTCCATTAAACCTGGGGTTTCAGACTCTAGCGTTCTTTACAGTTTTAAGTTCTAAAATTATTAAGGTATAATGACAATACTGCAAGGATAAAAAGCACTTGCCCCCTTCTCATTTTGTTTGTGACATGAAGATGATAAGGTGGAAATCAACCTTATGAGATCATATTAAAAACTGTGATCTTTTGGTTATGCACTTTAAATACCTCCTCGCGGACAACACTGATGTAGCTGCTAAAGTTTTGTGGCTACCAGATGAGGATACTGGCATAGGTGGCCTCAGGAAACCGCATACATGCCACAGAGTAGCTTTGCAAAAGCAGTTGGATTTTTAAATGTAGGAAGAGACATTTAAGATCTCTGTGCACCATAATTTTGTTTTCAAATAAGAGGATGACCTGGGGGGAGCACAGCTCGGATCTGAAGAAGTGACTCCGGCTTAAGAGATATGGCCCAGAGTAAGTCACTCCCACGTTCCTTAACAAACACTTAGTGAATTCCTACCATGTACCAAGTATGTCTTCAGGGCTGAGGTTTGGGGAAAGACACAGTACCCCCTTTTAAGAAATTCAGAGGAAGGCAGACAGACAAGCATAATTGAAAATGTGAAAAGCACTGTAATAAACCTTTGTGTGTGTCCAGTTCTGTGTGAGTCTGGAAAAGGAAGCAGCTAACTCCTCTTAAGGAAATGCTGGAGGTAGAGATTTCAGTCTAAGCTCTGAAGGACAAGGAAGAGAATGCCAGACAAACATGGGTGGGGGCTGGTGGACATTCCACAAACACAAGTAAGGGAAGAGGTTGGGCAAGTGTCAAAGTACTGATGTGTCCTGGGAACTGGGAGAAGTTGGGTGTGGCCTGATGCAGGAGAAGAAAGCAGGGCCAGGCTCTGGGGCCCAGACAGTCAGGTCTTTCCTGAAGGTGATGGGTGTTTGGGGATACTATTAAAGGTTCAAAATAAGGAAAAGCCTTAAGGTTTTTAAGCACTATCAGATTTGGTGTTTTAGAAAGCTTCCTCTGGTACCATTGTGGCAGAAAAAAGGAGAGGGAGAATGCAGAAGGTTATTTCCAGAGGAAAAAGCTAGGTCTGAGGGAAAGCAGCAGAAGTGCCATTTGGGAGGGTGAGACAGTTCTTGAGATATTTAGGAAATCAAATAGACCGGGATTGGTGATGTATGGAATACAGAGAGGAAGAGGGGTCTAGACTGGGTCCCAGTTTTCTGTCTGGGGCAACAAGGCAGGCAATGGTGCCATTAGTCAAGAAACAACAAGAGGGGCAGATTGAGGAGCCTAGTGAGTCCTGCTTCACTTTTGTTGGGCTGGGGGTGCTCATGTGATAACTGAATGGAGGGCTGTGTAGGCAGCCAGAAGGGGAGCTCCTGGGGGCAGGTCCACACTGGAAGGACATGCCAGGATTCAGGGGTTTGGCACAGCCAGTGGAGGAGGAAGGCAGCTTTGAAGAGCAGACTAGAGATGGAACATGCCAGGACACTGATGTTGCAGGTGTGGAGAGAGAAAGAGGAGTCTGCAAAAGAAAGATGAAGACCAGAAGGGAAGGAGGAAAGCAAGGAGTGAGCAGCATTGATGAAGTCAAAGGAGGATGGGACAAGTGACCAAGGTGGAATGTGGCAGATGGATCAAAATGACCAGACTGAAAGGTGATTGCTGCTGTTTACAGAATGTCTCAGTGATCCTGACCTACGTGACAGCAGCGCATGTTTTAGGTATATGAAGGATCCAGACAATAGCAGAGAGAGAAAGTGGGATTTGGGGGCAGAAATCATGAGCTCATTTACCTCACAGTTAGGCCATGAGACGGGGGGAGAGGGAAGTATTTTTGTAGTAGTTGTAGATTTGTTTGTTTTTCCTATGTGAGTCACCTGGTCTAGATTGCATGATGTGGAGGAAAAGTAGGTGGAGAGGGAATAGCTGAAGGCCAAAGAGGGCAGGCAACTGTATCCACTCCATAAATTTCACAAGAGTTCAGATAAACCTGCAATTGGTGTATTGCTTGAAATTGCCATTAGAAAGAAAACACATTTTGAAGGCATTAAAGTGACTTGTTATTAACCTAGTCCCTTCACCACAGACCTGTGCCTAAGATAGAAGTTCCAGAAGAATTCTGTGAAGGGTATTTTTAATGGTAATTTCTAAACATGTCTATGTTTTGAACATCAGGATTTGCATATACCAGTATGCCCTTTCTTCTCAAAGAAAAAAAAAGATGCCATTGGTGAATCCAGTGAATATTTATAAATGCGTTTTCAGTGTGTTCTGAGAGACTTGGCCAATATGCTATAGTAGACAAAAAACATGCATTATTTAGCCAGACAAACTTATATTTAATTCTAGACTCTGACAATTATTTGCTTTAAGACAAAACTTCTCTGAGCATCAGTGTTTTTTTTAATATAAAAGTGGAACAAATTATAGCTGACTTACAGATGTTTTATGAAGTTTGGGTAGTATAAAATATTCAAGTGTTTGGCAGATATTTGCTTATTTGTGTTCAAACTTACT
The DNA here is from genome assembly GCF_053883595.1 of Heterocephalus glaber. NCBI lineage: Eukaryota > Metazoa > Chordata > Mammalia > Rodentia > Bathyergidae > Heterocephalus > Heterocephalus glaber. The sequence continues at coordinate 1,710,889 of NW_028258364.1, forward strand.
TTTCAACTGTAATATTCATAAATATTTAGTAAATTGGAAAAAAGCCCCCAATGACTGTAAAATTAAGAATGCAATTTAAGCCTATTTAGGAGAACTCCAATTCAATCCTTATGCCCGCAGTCTGCAGTTCTCAAAGTGTGATCCATGAGCCCCTGGGGGCTCCTCACATACTTGCTTTCAGGGGAGATCTGTAAGACCAAAGCTATTTTCATATTAATTCTAAGACATTCATTTGCTTTGTTTTTCCCCGTTTGACATTTGCACTAATGATACAAAAACAAGGGTAGGGAAATGCCTCTCACCTTAGCATGATCAAGCAACGGAACCAAACCATCCTCACAGGTTTTTTTCCCTGCCACCAATGTCAGTTCCATTGATGTCTTTCATGAAGCAATAAAAATATCCATTTAATTAAATTTCAACCCTTGACTATGTCTTCTTAATATTCTTTGTGGCAAAATGGAAAACACATAAAGCTCTTCTGTTGTATACCCGAGTATGTGCAGTGTTTATCCTGAACTAAAACACTTGGATAACTGAGTTGTGAGCTAAACCATTTGCTTTTTTCATGAAATATATTTTTACTTGAAAGAACAACTGACAAACTATGGTTGTTCAGACTTGATTGAATGTTGGCAGACCACTGTTTTTTTGAAAATGAGTGAAATGAAGCTATCACTTCAAGGTAAACAAGCATCAACATTTATTTGCAATGAAAAAATTTGAACAGAATTTAGAGTTCATGTATCTGCCACCATAAGCTTTATAGTTTCCTGGTACCTATAGTCTTTTCTAATAAGATTATGATCATTTTAGTTAATGTGCTTTTAGACATTATACAATGAAATGCATCAACATTTGGAAGATTTGCATAACATAGTGAGCAATATTTTCCAAATGCTAATAATGCATGATGTTATAAAATTATATGTGAATGAAAGATTCATACAAAGTACAAAATAGACCAATAGATTTTAATGTAGCCCAGTGTGAAACATTAACTGATGTGGTTTCATATTCCACACTGAAATTATAAGGTTTTAGAAATTTGCCACTTGTTGAGTTTTACACTCAAGAAAAGCACTGAAGAAAAAGAATACCCAGAATTATTTTTAAAGGTTATTTAAAATACTTCATTTTTCAACTATATGTATACAAAACCGAAATTTCCTCATTCACTTCAAACAAAACAACCAATTGAAACAGATTAAATGCAGAAGTGATATGGGAATCCAGCTGCCTTCTATTAAGCCAGACATTAAAGAGATTTACAAAAATGTAAAACAATGCTACTTTTCTCATTAAATTATTTTCTCTGAAAGGAAAATATAACTATTAACATGTAGTAGGTTTACTGTAATTATTTTGAGATAATAAATATTTTAAAGATATCTGTTATAATTGTAATATATTTACGACTGCTAGAAATAACAAAATCAAAAGCTCTTTGGAGTCCTCAGTCATTTTTAAGGCTATTTCTAAGAACCTCTGTCAGATGGAATCGACCCAATCATGAAAATAAATTAAAAGATCACCATAAGCTTATCATAATAGTCTGTCTCTAGACTGGCTATCATTAACTAAAATGTATTTGCATAATATATTTCTAATTTTACCCAAATGTAAACTTAATTCTAAAGACTGGTATACTCACTATCTCTCCTGTGAGGACTGGGACAAAATACTGACGAATGTAATCCTGTAAATCCCGAAGCTTGATAAAACAGTGCTATAGACGTGGCCATATGAGTACCTTTTGTCTGTCAGTTCAGTTTCAATCCTCCTAACCCACTCTCTCCATGGCAGGAGTTGTTAAACAGTTTGTGAAGTAGAACTTTAATGTCCCTTCAAAATTAATGATTACCTCTAATTTGATGACATATACATAAACAGTGACAACAAGTCTCAGTCACCTTTCATTCCTCATGACAGCATTTAGTCGCTTAATAAATATTTGTTGAGCACCTTTTATAGACCAGGCCCCGTGCCAGCTGCTGGGAATGAAGGACTAAGTGAAGCCTTTACTTTGAGGAACCTGAAGTCTAGTGGAGAATTAAGTAATTTCCATGTGTTATAAGGGAACAAATGAGACATTGTGCAACTCCATGAGAGGGGTGCAAGAAAGGCATTGGGAAAGGGTTGTTAAAGAAGGTAACATTTAGGGTCAGGAATGTAGCTCACTGGTAAAGAGCTTGCCTAGCATGCAAAAAGGCTTGGTTTAATTCAAAGGAAAGGATTGCCACCTTGGGTTAAAGGATGCCAGTAGATGGCGTGGTGGGACACAACACACCTGTAATTCAGCATTCAGCATTCAGCTGAGGCAGGAGGATTGAAAATTTGAGGACAGCCTGAGAAATTTAGTGACTTAGTGACCCTTTCTCAAAACTATAAATAAATAAATGGGATGGCAGTGTGGAGTAAATGAGGCTTGAAGAAGGAACAGCATAGACTTTGACATATTCAGAGATGCTTACAAAATTAACTGTTATCATAAAAAATTTTCAACATGAAGATAAATATATTTTTGTTGAGCTTCATTTTGAGTAGAATGATTTTTAGTCATCATAGTACATATAAATTAATTTAAGTCAGAATTGGAATTATCTTACAAAATTCCTCAGGTTAAAAAGAAAATATTAAAATTTTATAAAAAATTTAAACACAATTTGCATGGATTACCAAAGATTGATTTAGCACCTCTTCACAACATTCTTAAATTTTACTTTGTTCAAGGTACTCAGTTCAGTGCTTTGTGTGAAGTGCTCACTGCAAAGAAATCAACGATATAGTATTTGCCAGGAGAAGTCTGTAAAATGAGATTAAACTTATTTTTTCCTTCCCTTAGTCACTGGATTAATACACATTAAATTCTTATTACTTTGTAGAACCTTAAGATCCATTATGAAAAGAGAGATGTTCCCCCTGCCCTCAGAGAGCATAAAGCATGACAGTGACATGTAAGTTGGCTTTCAAATATCACTCACGGCATTAGACATCAAACGATAATTGTAAGTAGTAAGACTTATAGGGTATAACTTAGTTGCCACTGGGAAAGTTTGAATTGGTGGAGAAAAAGGTGAGAGCATCAAAATCAGAAATGGTACCCAGGAAAGGGTCACAGGAAGGAAATACCCAGATGCATGTAAGAGGCAGTAGGTAGATAATTTGGCTGGGATGGATTTTGTTGATGGAATGCACAGCAGAAGGTATAGGATACATAGGTTCAGCAGATTAGAGGCACTACATTAGAAAAAGATCTGCTTTATTCTCTGGGTGGTGGGTATATAGCTAAGTGTAAAAGTAATAAAGCAAATCCCATTGCCACACTTAAGAAGAGCTGGTAGTTTGTAAAAGAGAAATTCTTTTCACTGTAATTACTGGGCCCTGCTTAAATAAAATCCTTATTTGTTTCACTTCAAAGAATATATGCACCCATTCATCTCATTTCCGGTGAACATTTTTATTAATCAATGTATTATATTTTATCAATTATGTAACAGAAAAACTCAAGTGTTTTTTTAATATTAATTGAAAACAGCTTCTACTGTTCTAGAATCAACTGGACAGTGGACTATCAGCCTGTGAGGTCCTGCTCTAGTCCAGGCTGCTTAACCAAGTCAGCGTGATCACTGTTTCCAGTATCCTGCAGCATATCAATGACACAGTGTGGCAGACAGCTCAAGTCTCAGCTAGCAGCAGCACTGTGAGGGCACTCAGGCTCTGTGCACCACACACACACACACACACACACACACACACACAGACACACACAATGAAAAAAATACTGGGCTAGTGGAGAGTATAAAGAGAGCTGAAATAAACAAGGGTAAGCCTGTATCCTTAGATAGAACAAGTTGTCTGGGACTGTGTGATAAATAAGTTCCTACAATTTGGATTCATTTAATAATTACCTTATTTTCTTCATCCCATGGCTTGTTTAGGCACAGCAGAAGAAGAAAACTCTTTCATGTGAGCAGTTTGGCCCAAGTTCCTCATAGTTATGTGCCAGTGATATCATACTGCCTTAAGCCCACACAGACACAAAGCCTGGTTATTTTTTAAATGTTGTGAATCTGAATGGACTCAGATGTAGTGGAAAGAACACAGGCTTCCAAGCCAGAAGTCTTGGGTACAATTTCTTACACTGCCACTTAATACTTTTAGAACTGTGTGAATTTGGAAAATTATTTAAGTTTTCTGAAGCTCTGCTTTCTCACCTGTAAAATGGGGACCATAACATTTCCCTGGTAGGATTATTATCAGGAGTAAACTATTTTGAGTACATAAAATTCCTGCCATATAATAAGTACTAAATCACTGCCAGTTCTTATTCCTCGGATTCAGTTTCTCTTAAAATACACAAAACTTTTGCCTTGACCTAAGCAGAAAATCATTTGCAAATGAAAAACAAAAATGAATAGAATCATTCAAAGCCTGCTCATTAGGGTGACCAAAATGATTAATTTCAGGTTTGACAAAAGGCACCAAATCTAATATTCTTTTCTTTACAAATTTGATCTAATTTATGCATAAAACATCAAGTGAAAAAAGACATGTTATTTACTCTTCACAAATGGGGAAACTGAGCCATGGGGACTTTCGTGGGTGAGCCAAAATCAGAGCTTCTTTCAAGTCATTCCAGAGCCTCTGATATTGACCAACTCAGGTGGCCTGAGATACTGTTTGGGCCTCTCCTAGCACAGCTCCATTTTTGTATCACAGATCTCATCATCACAGATTAATTTTTCTCTTGGTGATGCTGTCATGATAATTTTTAAAAATAAATTTTACCACAGAATTTGATTTGGTGGCTCCTTGTTGGGACTTGCAAGAGCAAATCTAGCCACATGTACTATTTTCACGAAAGTGAGCCTATTCATCAGCTCTACCCACAAATCTTCCAGGTCACAAGTCTAGAAGATTAAATCAGAGGGAGGTAGAACAGTCCAAACTGATTTAGCACCTTGAGTCTTCTCTTTTATTTGAAAACCATTTAAACTCTGTCATTGACACAGTATGAGTCCTTTCCTAAAGACATTTAACAAACTTGCTTGTCCATGAACAGCATTGTGGATAAGGGGCCTCATATAATTTTTAAAAATCTTAACATGCACAGCTCATAAAACGTAGGCATGTGATTAAGTATTATACCTTTTATTCAACCAGTTTGTTTCTAGAAACTTGTTAATCTTAGAGTTTATTTCCTTGTGGTTTCTGGGTGCCTGCTATTTCTACTTTCTGATCCCCCTGAGAGTCATCTCCAGGAGATATTACTAGAATTCCTAGTTGCAGGATGTGCAACTGAAGGTTTCATATTTCTTATCAATAAGAAACTTTACCCCAGGCAGTGCTTTTACTTTTTACTTTTGGAATGGATTCAAGGTAGTCACTTTCAAATGTGGAGAATGAACTAAATAAATGAATAATAAGCAAAATCTGGTCATCTCAACATCCATTGCTACTGATTTCCTGGTAGTTTAGCACATAAAAAGTTTCTCTTCAAAAAAATAAAACTTTTCTTTAATAGGATAGAATTATTTTAAAATTACATTAAGCTTTCCAGTGTGTGTTATCAGACTTAAATATATTAAATTCCTTATTAGATTAAACCAGTTAACATGAGATTCTTTTACATTTCTACTTTTAAATATCACATCTAGGAAAGAAATGTGTTAATATTTACTTCATTGTGCCAAATTAGATTCTAAGACTAGATCAAATATGAATCACTACACTATAAAATTCAAAATCTGTATGTGGAACATAATTAGAAAGAGGATTTTGTTCTCATTTTATGAGTGTAACTTCTCAACTCTATTACACTCTGTTAAAGAAAAAATGGCATTATGTTGGGTCATTTAAAAGGAGCGGAGCCATTTTTTTGGATAATAAATTGTAATTGAATCACTGAATTATTTTGGGAAAATAGTTTCCATACCAATAGAGTCTTATGTGACTGTGAAAACTCTTGGTTTAATAAAGAAAAAATTGATTTTCCCTAATGTAAGTTTAGATTTATATAATCTAAATCCTCTTTATTCCTTCAGTTTAATACTTATATGTAATTCTCTCTTCAAAGAGCATTGAATTTTTCTCTATTTGCTTTCTAGTATTTTATCAGCAGATTCCTACATTTTAAAAACAATACATTTTCATTAATGTGGTAATCATGTTATGCTATCATTTCTACCTCCCCAACTTAAATTCCTTAGTCAAAATTTGAGGAATTCTTATTTTGAAGAAAATGTAACTTTAGGGGTTGGACATTTCTCTGTAATTAGAAGAAAGTAACATAATTCAGATAGGCTTGAAACTCAGTTCAAACGAAACATTATACTAGAACTCCTTTGTACTTTTGTCAAAACATTAGAGTCATTTTGATTTTGAAAAATATTTTCAAAGACCTTCTCTGTGTGGGAAGTTGCACATCAAACTGTGAGGAATGTGTAATCTGTATTAAATACAGAGTTTCAACCAAGAACTAAAGATAAGCATATATCTAATCAATTCTAGACTAGAATTTTTATAATTTAGTTTGAGTAAAAATGTTCTTGAGGGAATAAGTCATACAAATCAAATAGGATTCAAATGTGTAATTAAATTCAATGTGGTAGCATCATCTGACTCTCTTCATCTTTGCATCAGCAAACACATTTACAATCCCATTTGCCCCTCTTCTGTATTTCAAGACAATATTGTGGGGCATAATGTGGCAGAAGATATAAAACAAAATGAAGAATAAAGGTGATGTGTAATAAGAGATAAAAAGGAAAGAAGAGTGAAGAGAACAGGAGATAATGCCTAAGAACTTAAAATAATGATGAGAATAAAGACAACTAATGAAATCATTAAGGTTAAGGGTAGTCAAGAGCATGGAGACAGAGGATATGAAAAATGAAGAAGGCAGAAAGGGGAAGTAACAATGATTAAAATGTCATATGTACACATACCAATTCCCCAGGATGATTGTAATTGTTAGGTGTCACAAACATATACCAATAATAAATATATAACATAGATATATACAAAAGAGGAAAATATATGTATATATATAATGTATGTATGCATATAATGAATATATATGTGTGTATATATATATATATTGAAAAAATGAAGAGGGCAATAAAATGAGGAGCAAGTGCAAGCACATTGAAGCACTCACAAAGTCCAAGAGAAAAGGATGCCATGTAGCTTAGCATCAAAATTATAAGTGGTACCAGGAAAAGGGGTTCTATAATATAGGAAGTATGGGAGAAATGGGAAAGGCAGAAGACAAAGAAAAGAGCACAGAGCAGGGAAATGAAAATGCTTCTTAGCTTTATATCAGGATATCTGTGGCATCATAAGCCCAATATTTGTGAAATGAGAAAACAAAATGGACTAGCACAATGACATTGATTGAAGGGAAGAGTAACAACATAATTGTAAGAATTATGATCTTTCTACTAGTCAAGAAATCTTCAAACAGTTGCTTGATTTTAATGGAACAGAAAAGATGATAGAAAGATTAGGCAGGGAGGATCTGGAAGAAAGAAGTAAAAGAAGATAAAGTAAAGTTTGTGTATTTGTACCAAGTGGAATTTGAGCCAATTTGCCTTAAAGCAGACTTTCCCAAAAATTTCCTATATTTAAACACAGCCTCTTCTAGTACTTACTTGATTGATTTGTTTAAGCCATAGACCTTCTTTTTACTAAATAGCTTATTTTAAAAGGAAATTATCAACCTAAGCAGTAATATCTGTTTCATATGCTGGTTATATTTTTCCCCTCATACATGAAAAAAAATCCTTACTTCATATATGTTATGGAATCATCTTTTTTCTTTTTATGCATGATGAGTGAGCTACTCCTGGGCTAGGATGATTGCAGGAGGGTTCTTGTCTGATGTTCCGTAGGGGTGAGAGCCCCTGAAAGATCTAAGGAGGCAAAAAAAAAAAAAATAGAGTAGTGAATAATGAAGGTGGACTAAGAAGGGGTAGGGGCTGGGGAAAAGGTGTCAGACATGGAAGAAGAGCTGGAGGGCTTTTCTGGTGATGAGGGGAATAGGAGTAGTAGTGACCAGAAAATGATGATAGGGAAGAGGCTCATCAAGAGTTTCAGGCAGAGCAGGTGAGAAACAACAGGCCCCTTGATCCTGGTGAGGAGAATGAACACTGCCACTCTACCCATTTTGTTGTATTGGTAAAGGCCATTCACAAACCTCGTCCAGATTTTGAAAGTAAGGAATTAGAATTTACCTCTAATGGGAAGAACTTCAAAGAATTTGTGACTACTTTTAATCCATCACACCTTGTGTAGTCACATGCTCAAAAGCTGAACAGAGAGTCATCATTACAATTTAGAAGGGCAGTATTAATTTGGAATACCATTTGTATATTCTTTTGAAGACATGACATGTTGGGACTGAGCATTACAGAGTTAGGTAAGGTAGAAAAGGGAGAGAGCTACACTTTTATTCTAATTTACGTTCATGCTGATCCTGCCTGACATGTACACACAATTACATAAGACTCATACACTTACCAGTCTAGGGGAGATTTCTTGCACCATCTTGTTCAAATGAACTAGATAACAGTTTTTATAATATGAATGGGAGACCCAAATTAAAGGACAACTTAATTTATTTTAACCTAGGGAAAACACAAATGCATAGGATTCCTCAATGGTCAACAACAACAACAAAAACAATTCAAGGATCTTAATAAGCATTCCATACATGGTAGAAGTTTTTTTCACTTCAGAATAGAAATTTAAAAAGGATTTATATCTTAGTTAATTCTTACGAATAATGTGAGTTATGTAATGTGATATTTTAAAATTCTTCTCGTATGTTACTGATATGTCAAAATATTGGAGAGAATATTATGTCAACATTCTATGCGCTAATGTTTAAGACATCATGCAAAGTTCTCGGGATTTTCTAAAGCAATGAATCAATTTTCATTTTTTAACTCATTGCTAGGGTTTGAATTTTTTTCACTTGATTTTTCAAAGTCTAAACATGTATGAGATTCCTTTTTAATTTTATTTACTATTTTATAGTCAGTGTTAAGATATTTTGCTCCACTTTGACACACTCTGTCTGCGCTGCCTGGTGGTACTGAGGACGAACTGTGAAAAACACATGTCTGCTTTGCCAGCTGCTCCTGGTCAGGGTCTTTCAGTCAGGGCCAGGGAGGGAGAATGTGATGCTGGGGGAGCGGGGAGCATTTCCTCTTCAGTGCTTCGTGTCTGATTCCTGCCCCCACTTTTGTTTCCTGTTCTTATCTGTCTTTCTGTAGTTCCTTACTTGGCAGTAGCAGTGACAGTTTATCCTTTTTCCAGGCTTTAGACTCAGCCTCATCACAACCCCTCAGAGACATCAGCACCAATTTACCAGTGTCTTCTCCTCAGTCAGAATCTCTTCCACAGCTCAGAGACAACAACTTTAACCTAATGATTCTTCAGCCTCAAAGGATAGTTTCAACTCCACAGATCCCCTGCACACTTGTAACTTCAACTTCCAGGTTGTAACAATTTCACATTTTCCTTTTGAGCTCTATCCCAGAGCTTGTGACTCCCTTCACAGTTGCTACCAGTGTGGGTTCTTAGTGTTCTCGTTTTGTTTTTTAGTTCTTTGATACTGGTTATATTAAATTTTCTCTTTTAAATAATAGGTATGGATTCTGTCCTGATGGATACATATTATTTTCTTTTTTTCCGTTAATTTTATTGGTACATTTTAGGTAAACAATATGATGACATTCATTATTGGGAATTTGTACCTTGACATGATATATCTTGGTTCTTATTTTTTCCCCATTCCCCTGCCCTCCTACATATTATTTTTTGTATGAAATACATTTAAATTTTTAGGGTTGGTTCCATTATTATGGAAGAAATTTTGTTAATAAAATGCTTAAAGAGTTTACCAAATAATTAAAGAAGATTTAATGCTAAGCTTTCCCAACATCTTCCAGAAAACAAGAGGATGGAACACTCCAAAATCATTTTATAAGTCCAACATTCCCCTGATATTCAAGCCTGACAATCACACTCCAAGAAAAGGAAATTACAGGCAATAACCCTAATGAACATACATGAAAAATTCTCAACAAAACACTAGCAAATTCAACAGCACACTGAAAGGATCATACACCATGATGAAGAGGGATTTATCCTTGGAATGTACATTCCCTGGCATGTATGAATAAGCAGATCAGTAATCACATTAACAGAATGGGTTATAAAACCCATGAGAGTTTTAATAGATGCAAAAAAGTTTTGATAAAATTCAATATCATTTTTTATAAAAAAATTTCTCAACAAGTTAGATATAGATATAATGAACATAGCTCAATATAATCAATGACCATTTGTAACAAACCCACAGCTAACATTATGTACAATATTAAAAAGCTGGAAGCTTGTTCTCTAAGATCAAGAACAAAACAAAGATGCTTATTCTCAATATTACTTATATGTAAGACTGTGTTGGAAGTTCTAGCCAGAGCAATTAAGAAGGAAAAATAAATAAATGGCATATAAATCAGAAAAGAAAGTGTTTTATTCTCTCTGTTTGAATACTTGATTTTATACACAAAAAAATCCAAAGACTCCACTAAAAACTGTTAGAACTAATAAACAAATTCATTAAAGTTTCAAAATACAAAATCAGTAGCATTTCTACCCACTAACAACAAACTATCCAAAAATAAAGAAAACAATACCACTTATAATTGCTGCAAAAACTAAAACAAAAGCAAAATAAAAACAGACAAATGAAAACACTCCCCCCTAAAAAAACTAGAAATAAATTTAATCAATTATGTGAAAAATCTATATACTGAAAAACCATAAGATATGAATTAGGCAAATAGAAAAAGAAACTAATAAATGGAAAGATATCCTATGCTCATGGGATTGGAAGAATTCATATTTTTAAGATATATATACTGCCCAAAGTGACTTACAGATTTCATGGAATTTCTATCAAAATTCCTACAACAAAAAAATAGAAAAAACTGCCAGAAATAGGAAAAACAACTATCCTAACATTCATATGACACCACAAAAACTACTGAAAACCAAGAACAAAGCTAGAAATATATTACCTGGTTTCAAAATATACAACAAAGCTACAGTAATCAAAGCAAACTGGTCTGTTATAAAGACACACAAATAGTTATAACACAATGAAAAGCCTAGAAATAAATTCATTCAATGAGTGAAATAAATTTATCTGTGGCAAAAATGCCAAGAATAAGATGGCCTGTTCAATAAACAGTTTTGGGAATATTGGGTATCCATACACAGAAGAATGAAATCAGACTCTTAACCATACCACATACAAAGATAAACTCAAAATGGATTAAAAAGTTGTATGTGAGTTCTGAAGCCGTAGAACTACAAGAAAAACACATAGGGAAAATATTCTTGACATAAGTTTGGGAAATGAATTTTTTTGGATGTAACCCAAAAAGTGGAGGGCAAAAAATAAAATCAGACAAATGAGATTGCATCAAACTAAATGTTTTCTGCATAGCAATGGAAGCAACCAAAAAATTGTAGAAACAGCCTATGGAAAGGGAGAAAATATTCACAAACCATATGTCTGATGAGTTAATCTTCAAAATACACAAAGAATGCAAATAATGCAATAGCAAGAAAATAAATAACTTGATTAAAGAGTATATAAAGGACTTGAAGACATTTCTCAAAGAAAGGTGCTCAAATGGCCAATAAGTGAAAAAAAATTAACATCATTAATTATCAGGGAAATGTAAATCTAATCCACAATGAGATGTTACCTCAAACTAGTTAAAATGGCTATATTTAAAAAGACAAAGGATAAATTTTTGGCAAGAATGTAGAGCAAATGAAACCCTTTTTCACTGTTGAAGGAACATAAATAAGTACAACTTTTATAGAAAAATTGTATGGAAGTTCCTCAAAAATTAAAAATAGAACTATAATATATGTATTGGATGCAAATCCAAAGGAAATGAAATCAATAGGTCAAAGAGATGTAGCACTCCCATGTTCAGTTCAGCATTATTCTCAATAGCCAATATATAATCAAATTCAGTGTCCATTGATAGATTTAAAAAATGTGAACTGAACACACACAATGAAATACTATGCAGGCATTGAAAATAAAAGTAAATTCTGTCATTTACAACACTGATGGGCCTGGAGAACATTATGCTAAGTGAAATAAGTCAAACACAGAAAGACAAATATGGCATGATCTTATTTATATGTGGAATCTAAAAAAGTTGAACTCACAGAAAAAAAGAATGGAAGCTGGGCACACATCTGTAATCCCAGCATTTGGGAGGCTTAAGCAGGGAGGTTGCTGTGAGTTTCAAGCTAGCATGGGCTACATAGTGTTTTCGACCAGCTTGGAATACATAGTGAGACCCTGTCTCAAAAAACCCAATGTAAATAAAAAATAAAAATAAAATTTTTAAAAAGAAAAAAGAATGGGATTGTGGTTACCAGGGAGTGTAGGTATGGTGGGAGAGTGGGTGGAGGATACGTTGGTTAAAGGACGCAAAGTTCCAATTAAATAGGGTGAATAAGTTCTGGGGATCTGCTGTTTAGAATGGTGGTTACAGGAAATAATGATGTATTTTGTACTTGAATGTTGCTAAGAGATTTGGTCTTAAATATTCATACCAAAAAGAAAAAGTATATGAGATGATGGGTATGTTATTTAGCGTCATTTAATGATTTTACAATGTCTATACATATATCAAATCATCATTTTATACATGGTAAATATATACAATTTTTATTTGTTAATTATACCTTGATAAAGCTGTGGTAAAATCTGATTATAAAGTAACCGAGGTGATAAAATAGTAACACAGAGTTAATCTTCATCAATTTAAGTGTAGTCTTAGATATTTAGGATGTATCTACCTGAAGGTTCTAAATAATATCACCTTTTAAAAAATGTTGTGCTTACAACACTTATTTGAAGCACTTTCAAGACTTGGTAATACTAAAATCACATATTAAACATTAAAGTAGACTTTTCACCACATGGTTTGGAAGAGCTTCGTAATATTGCCATTTTTAGTTAATCTGCCCAATATTCTCATTAATATGATGGGAAGTAAATATCACACATATAAACCAGACAAAGATTTAGTTGATTTCAAGATACTTCTTTCAAGCAGAGAAAGCAGAAAATCCAGATATATCATTTAAGTCCAAATAAATTAAGAACAGGCATGTGGAAGAAAAATATTTACTTCCAGTGACTGCGGCTTCAGTGGAATGTGTGAGAATAGGGACCATTTAGTTATTAAGGTTCCGAGTAGAAGATGCAGCATCACTGGACCTCCTGGAGCCCTGCGTTCCCTGAGGGGGATTATGGCTGAGAATGATGGCTTTCTCAGACCTGGGACAGAGTCTCCAATTGAGTGATTCTTACTCTTAATCGTAAACATAGTTAACAGTGCAAGCAGGCCAACTGTAGGTGTCAGCCGTGGGTGTTGCTGACTTCAAAGGTGTGAAGTAGAGCCTTAGGCTGGAGGAAAGTGTGGAAGGGGCAAATGGAAAGTTTTATAAAAAGTTACATAACAGCTTGCATATACATAGAAAATCTGTGAAGGACAAATAAGAAAGGATTACATCTGTTGTCCCTAGGGAACATACCCGAGGGGCTGAGGCACCAGCATGGGACACAGTTGCCTTTCACTGTCTATCGACTTTTGCAATTACACTTTTTGAATTCTGTACAATCAACTAAAACTTAGGTTAAAAACAAGATCTCCTGCCTTCAATCTCAGTGTTCTTTCCATCATATCCTGCTTCTTTGGGTGTGATGAGGACCACGAAACAGATTGAGTAGAAAGAAAAACCTACTTATTCAAGAGATGCCATGCTGTGTGCTATACAGCTTTATAGGTCTGGTAAAAAGATAGCAATTGCTGCCACAGAAATGTGCAGATCAAAATATAGACCCAAAACTCCATGCTACATGAATTAAACAAATATATAATAAATAATGATAGTCCAGGCCTTAATTCTTTATATGCATTATTTGGTATATTTACTAGGATTACCTGGAATAGATAGGTATTATGACAGTTTTGAAGATGGAAAAATTGAGGTACATATAACCATATAACCAATGGATTAGGTTAAAAAAACAATAAGGCTCTGCTTGCTTTCAAGTTGTTTTGCCCAATGCCCATTGTTTTTAAAAGGCACCAGGCTGGTTGCTCAAGTGGTAGCATGAGTGACTAAGAGAGCAGCAGCTTTCCCCAAAACAGAGATGTGCATCATGGGGTCCAAAGGAGAGAGGAAGGGGGGAGACAAGACAAGTATTATGAAGATTCTATTTCAGATGAACATTGTTAAAGTTGTCCAAGAAAAATGTCATAAAGGTTCGAAGGAGCAAGTAATCTTGGCCACCTTTAGATGAGTGAGTCTTGGCTTCATAAAAAAACTAGGATGTAAAACAGACACAGAAGAACTACTAGGGACTCATAATGTAGAATAGATGTATGCAAATGTTTTTATGACTGTCTGGTATCTGTAGCATAAATTATAGTTTAAAAAATACTTGTCCATTGCCTTCTCTGATCAAATATTTAAGTCACAGGGTCATTTTGGGCATTGCCAAGATTCTTATTTCTAAATCCCCTGGGGTGAGGGGCAGTGCAAAAAAAGGAAATGATCCCCCATAATTTGCTGAATGAATGAATGTGAGGTGACAGGAAGGAAAGAAAGAAAACATGAGAGGTCTATTCCTATTCCCCAATGTTCTATCATTTTGTCTTGGCTGAGCTCCATCTTATTATAATGATCATTTAGTGCTTGAGTGTGATTAAAAAGCTCAACACGATTAAGTCACATAGGAATGCCAAAATAACATTTCAGTTTTCTGTACCAGCCAGCTCGAAGTTCAAGGGGAATATTAGGTTGGTTGAATGGCAGGATCCAGAACTCAAGCTAGCATAGATCCTCTTTCCTCAGTCAGAAAGATTTCCAAACTCTGCTCCCCAGGTATTTAGATCCTTAGAAATGCATTGAGGATTCTAAAAACAGCAAAGATTTAAATTACCTGAAAGATCCACTCATTGATTATATCTGTTTTAAACACTGAGGTTTCAGATAATATTTCCTTAATATATTTTTTCTATTTACAGTATCAGGTTTAAAATGTACATTATTGAAATACATTCTAGTTACAAGACAGAAATTCTGAGCCAGTTGGAGCATGTTTCATGCACACTACAAACATGGATATGTGAGTTGGTCAGCAATGACATCCTCCATCTTCTGCTACTTAGGTACTGAGTACTCTCTGATTAAGCCACACAGCTAATTTATTTCTGTTATGTGGTTAACTATTTTGGGCAATTAAAAAAGATTCTATTTTATGTGAATCTGTAAACTGAACTGAAAAATTTCCTTCAATTTGTGAATGCTTAGAATTGTTCGGCACAAAATAAAGTGATTTCTCCAATATTTCAATATAATATATGTTAAATAAATTCTCCAATATAAATGTCACGATGTGTAAATACATAAGAGGGATGAATATACATACTTTGCTCTGAATAATCCATTTATTCTTACCTTTGTAAAAGACTAGAAGATGACCTGAATATGGTAATTTGGGTAGACTTGTCCATCTATGTATATATGAAAATATAATTTGATAGAGTTGTTCTTCTGTTCTGTAATGTGACTTATGTACATGATCATGTTACTGATGTGCTTAGATATTATTGTTATTTTATAGGCACATGGCAAAAACCCCCCATATCTAAACACCATTGAAGGCCTTTTTCTGCCCAATGTGGTAAGCTTGATTACTTTTAAAAACTAATCATATATTATATATATTATTGAGCACCCAACTTTTCAACAGTTTTGCTATATACTAGACACTGTATTAAAGACTGTGGTTATGGCTGTGTGTCAGATAGATACAGTCCCTGTATACTAATTCATGAGAATACAGGTGCATAAACAGGCAGAATCAATTAAGTATGATTTATAAAGTGTGGGACGCTACTGAAGATACATAAGATGAATACTGGATACAAGTGTGGTAAGTTAGTGATATTCTGGAGGGTGACACTTGTAAATCCTGGGTCATAGTAGATGAGAAGGAGTTGGCCTTGTGTAGGATTTGAGAGGTGGAGGTAAGAGTGATTAAGACATAGAAAACAGCATATGTCAAGACCCATGGGTGGAACAGTCCATGGGATATTGAGGAAACTCAAAGAAGTTAAAAGAAGTAGAAGGTTGAGTTTGAAGAGTGTGTGACCATGTGAGACCAGAAGAGTGAGGAGCATTCAGTTTATGAACACTGTTATAAAATGGATTTTGCCCTACAAGTTATTAGAGTGATTGAAATATTTAACCAGGGGAATAATCTGAATTGCATTTGTCCAGTGTATTTTACCTTCAGGGTGGAAAATGGATTACCAGAAAGCAAGGGCTAGAACCCAGGTAAAGAATTACAATTGTCTTAACCAGAGTAATAGGAAAGAGGTTGGCCAGGAAGGAGCATATTCAAAAGCTTTGCAGATGTTTGCTTAAAATATGTAGACTAAGGGAAAGGAACAATTAATAGAAGATACTCTGGTTTCTTATTTGGGAAACATGATGAATAGTATTACCTTTCAATGCAATGAGGAGCAAAATATTAGCACCAGATTTGGATGGAGGGAAGGAATGTGATGAAGTAGTTTGGTTTAAGACACAATTGTACTTTAGATGCATACAGACTATCCCAAAACAAATTACTAGTTGGCTGTATTATATGGGTATAAAGATCATGAGAGAAGTTTAGGGTGAAGATAAAACAGAGGTACAAATATCATCAGCCTAATGGTATCTGAAGCCATGGATTATGAAAAAATGTGTGAAGATGTCCAAAGACAGAACACTGACCAACTCCATATTTTAAGAGAGGATTTTGAACATAAGATGTCCAGGAAAATCACAGAAGCTGAAGGGAAGAGGGTAATTTAAAGAGGAAAAAATTGGTATTTGTTGATGTAGAGAAGTCAGATAAGGTGAGGTCTGAGAAATGCCCATTAGATTTAGCAAGCAAGTCATTGGTGTCCCTTGTGGGAAGAGTTTCTCTTGAGTGCTGCGGATGGAAGCCAGATTGCATGAGTTGAAAACTGAGTGCAAACTGGGACTGTGGTGACAGCTGTGTAGAAAACCATTTCAAGAAGTTTGGCTATTAAGAGGATAAAAGAGATAGGGTGAGAGTTGAAAAAGTATATCAGGTCAAAAATGTATTAGGAGACATCTGAACATGTTTATCTGTGAATGGAAAAAGCCAATAAAGATAAGAGAACAGTGGGAGGAGGTCCCTCAGGGGAGAGGAAGGGGGATAAAGGATCTGATGCACTGGTGAGCCTCAGCCTTTCCCAGGAAGATGCAGCCCCTGCACATCACAGAGGGAAGGAGTGATCATGGGCCAGGAAGACACAGGTTGGGTAACTGAGGCAGTGTAATAGGATACCATCCCCCTTTCAATCTGAGGAGAAAGAGAAAACATGCAAAAAATTCTATTACTCAGTAGAAACTGATAAATGTCATAAAGACATATAAGTCAAAGGCACTGAATGGTAGATTAAAGATTGGAAATGCTTCTGTTTGGTGATGGAGTAGAATCTTATCAAAGAGATGAAATCTGAGATTTGTCTAGAAATATGTGGAGAGCTTGGAGATATAGGTCTTATAGTCCTTTATAGTAAAAAGAATAGTTTCAGCAAAAGGAAAGTATCACTAAAGTAAAGGTGGTGGTTAGGGAATGGTGGATAGGTAAGATTTGAATGAAATGTGATTTGTGGGATCATAGGTAGTACATCTCAAAATCTAAGACTGAGCTGTTATTGAGGAATGCCATGTATGTCAGATCAAGGAGTTTGGATTTGTTCTCAGCACAGAGTAGGAAGTTATGAACTTTTTCTTAATATTTAAAAAGTGAAACATTTGGAAATTAGAAAGATATAACAACATCCAAAAATAAAGACACAGAAAATGTAAGCATTTGTTAGATGTTGACTAATGAATGAAGGGGTAATTGGATGGAGAAACAAAAAAGGAACACAAACTGTCATTCTCACACTGGAAGCAAAGGCTTACATTGTCTGGGGTTTACCATCTAAGGGATGTGAGCAGCCAACATCACGTGGAAGCAGTTCCATGTGTTCTGTTTAGGCCACACATCAGCACTGTGTTCTCATTTCTATAACAAACTGGTCAACGGTCCTCTAGTAGACTAATATAGTCGTCTAGCTTTAAGACTGGAAAATCGATTTCTAGACTTTTCAAAGTACAAAGATTTTAAAGTAAAATTTGCAGAGTGTGAATGAATTTTGTACTTGATATTAAATCAAAACCTAATGTTTGAAATTTCATTTTTACAATTGACCTAAAGAAAAATGTTACATTTCTATGTGGACCTTAGTTTATTTGCAAAACTGTGCTAAGTAAATAGTGAAGGAAGACAATTTCTCTCAAAACTTTATATAGAACCTGTTGTTCAATCGTGAGAACTCTGTAAAGGAACTTCAAATAAATTTAATTTTAAAGTTTTCTCTAGGCTTTTATAGAGCAAGAAAAACAAAAAAAGAGCCACAGCATTTTTAATGACATCATGGTGAACCATACTTGCTTTTTCAAATGCATACCACTGGACTTTCCAATTATTACCTCAAAGAATGTGCGGAGAGGCTGACAGACTTCTCCTTATCAGTTGTTGAAAGTGTTCATTTATGGGGCAATATGTGGAGGAAGCATGTCATTAAGTTGAAGGTTTGAAGCTTCTGACTAAAATGCTTTTATATTGTAGTATAAATTTGCTTCCTCAGTATTATATTAGCAAAAGATATTGTTAATATTTAATTCCAAAGTCACATAATTATAAAATATAAAATGCCATAAGAGGTATGTAAATACTTATACATATATTAGTCATAATCACTATAGTAAAAAATAAAAAAAATTACTAAAGAATTTGTGTTAAGTATACTAAACTAATGAAGAAATTTGTATACTCATGACAGCAATTGCAAATAAGAATGGAATGCGGTTTGCAACTCTACTATGTCATGTGCATTAGATAATAGTAAAATATGCACTTTAAATAGAGTTGTGTGTACTGAGAAAGAATGTGTGAAAACACAATGATATTGTTTCTTTGAGAACTTGACAGAAATGTGGAAAGATATTCATATTTAATCTTTGTGTATATTTTTCCACAATTGAGTTTTTTATTTAATCTTTTTTCCAGACATTTTATGTTTAGGGTTTTATTTAAACTTCTGTGAATTTTTATTTCTGCCTCATTAAGCAAAGGATTTTGATTTTAAAACATTTTTTAAAGTAAAGTACTTTTATTAAAACTATGAAACATACAAAAGGTTTAGAAGACTCAGCAACTAAAACAGTTTAACTAAAGTCTTAATAGTGAGCCAAAGACTTTCAGAATATAGTCAAATGACATGCACTTGAAATGTTAATGTCATTTATATAGAATGAAAAAATTAGGAAAGAGAAGAAAAGAGAATTATTTATCACTTTTTATGATGTAAATTTCATTGGGAAATTTTTTGTAATAGGTCGTCATTGTCTTTTTCTTTTGAAACAATAGTTCCATCTAGTGGACATTTTAATTAGAACAAAACTTTGACTAAATGTTTAAGTTTTTTTTCTTTTACCAAAAGTTACATTAAAGGAAAAGAAAAAAACAAAATAGCAGAGATAATTTGTTTAAAATATGAAATTTACAATAAACAAGACAAATCAAATTAATAAACTGAAAGAACAAAGAAAAGTATTTGCCTGAAAAATTAAACACTTTCATACATTTAGGAATGGACTAGAAATTTGGTAAAATTTTGGCTAAAAAATTTGTAAAAACATTGGTGAAAATTTATTACATAGAGTCAAGGTAGATAGTTCAGGCCCTGGAGTCTGTCATCAGAAGCAAAATACAACTTGTTTTTAAAATATAGTTGGTACAAAAACTTTCAAAAAACTGACTAGTAGAGATTACTCACTCATATATTCATTTTAGCATGAGGATTTACTGGGCTTCAATCAGGTACTGGTTTTTTTTCTAACACCTGGTGGTACTAACAACTTCTTATGTTGTATAATTCAAGAGGGATCACTTATTAATAAAGAGGTAGTAGTCTAAAATGAGCCACTAAAGAGATCAAGAAAAACTTGACTTCTGATAATGGTTCTAATTTGCAACACAATAGCAAAATAGACAATCAATTCAGATGTTTAATTCAAATAATAGGCATCATGATGATTCTAAAATATTAACATTGTTGGATTTTTAAATTGATTTTGTTGAGTGCTGGTCCTAACTACATTACCTCTAAAAGAATACTGAAGTCCGACAATATAAGTTGCTGAACACTAAAGTAACCCTGAAATAACAGTTTTTATTGTTAGCCTACTTATCATGAACTTAAAACCCAAAACTTCTATGAAATAGATCTAGAATTAATTTTATTTCAGAAGACCAAATGGTCGATTGGAATGTCTTTGAGTTTTATTTTGGTTCAAAATCAAAATGGTTAAGCTCTTAGCAAATGTTTACAGATGTATAGATTGGGTTTTCAGCTGCAAGAGTGTTTGGATTGCAGCAAGATGTTTCTGGGTCTCTTCCTCTTCCACGCCTGAGTGGTGACTGGGTGGGCTGGCAGTACACAAACCAAGCCCGTGCATAGTCCTAGTTTACATCTGTACCCTGGCATCTCTGTATCTCTTTTGCACAACTTCAGGTCAATTTCAGGGCTTCCCAGTGATATTTCTGTGTTTAGGCTTATGAGCTAAAATCTCTCCAAGGATTCCCATATACCTTTTGGGTAACAAAATACCATTTTGCAATTATAAAACTGTAGTTGGTTCATATGATTCTTGAACATCTTCTATATAAGCTTCAAAAGTTAAGAATTCTTATCCTCTCACTGGATGAACATACCATTTAAGTCCTTTTATGCATATGAGCTACAAAGCAATTTAGACATGAAGGATCTTAAATTCAGAAAACATGTTACCTAATGATTTTTCTCCACGGTAGAATGTACAACATAGATCTGAAGGTAAATCTGATAGAACAGACCTTTGGAGAGTAAAATGTCAAAGAGGTAATAAATTGAAGGATGCCATTTTGATCGATGTAAGCAGTTGGAATAAAACTCTTATGAGCTGTCAGGGGAAAAAAATAAAAACCCAAACATGGGTGACAATGGGATGGTGAAAGCAGCTTGATTGTATTTAAATATCTAGTGGCTGAAATGTGTGGCATTTTGGAATGATAGAAATGAATAGCAATGATTATTCTCTTGCTGTCAGACATGATGCTACCTTCCCCACTGCTCTCTCACCCATGTGCATAGCATTAATGCCACAATAACTATTATCAAACCATTTAATGGATGGAGAAGCTGAAGAGCAGAAGAGTTAAATTGCTTACTCAAGTTCACACAGAACACAGAAGGCAGAAATGGTGCTGGCTGCTGACTTCAAATCTGAGGATGTTCTATTTCACCAGCAAAACTGTTCTTTTAACTTTTAGAAGAAATGCTTATATTTAAAACACATAAAAAGATGCTCTATGGAAAGTAGCTCAAAAACATTGAACTATTCTGTATAGTAGAGCTTTACTGTTCAACACAGTCTGTTCATTCTAGCCACAAGGTGGGAAAAATCCAAGTGTACATCAACAGATGGTCAAACAAAATGAAGTACTTACATGTGGTGGAATATTATTCAGTCTTCAAAAGGAGTGATCTTTTTTATTTTTACTTCATTTGTTAAGTTATTTATTATCTGCCTCTCCCACAAGATTGTAAAGTTCATAATGACTCGCTCATCATTGTACACAAGTATACAATAAAAAGTACCTTGAATAAATAAAAAGTTTGTGAAAAACACATAATCATTTTCTAATTTTAGTAGGAAAATAATGATATATAACCTGCACATAAGGGCAAATTTCTAACCTCTTAAGGACAGGTTTAATCTGTGTTTCTGATTATATGTAGACCTAGAAACAAACACAAACACAGCCCTTGACAAATCACAATAAATTTTTAAATTGAACCATGAGAACACAAAACATCCAAAGAAAAAGAAATAACATGTTGCTTAAGATAAATAATGAGATATCTTTTCTGAGCATGGGTATTTGAAATGATCGGAATCTTGTACAAAGCAGTCCATAGCCCTCTGTGCAGCTGCCTAGCCCATGCAGTGACTTCTCTCTTCTTTGCCTCTTTGCCTGCTTGCCTGCATTCCTTCTTTACTTCCTTCCATGTGAATTGAGCCTCTATTGCTGCCTAATCACTGTGCTGGGAACTAGAAGATTGTAGCCCAGAAACAGCTCCTATGCGCAAGAGGTGTAGCGTAAGTCATGGAGAAAGCCAGGAAATTGAATGATTTCATGCTGTGTATTAACCTCATTGCACAGCAGCATGGAATCCTGTCAGGACACAGAGCGGGTACAGCCCACAAAGATGGAGGCTGGGGAAAAGCTGTTTGCAAGGAGAGGATGTTTGATCTTATTCAAAGGAATTCATTTAGTCACCCAATCAAAAAACATTTACTGAGGACCTATTATGTGCCAGATGCTCTTCTAGGAGGTACCAGAATCATCGGGATGATTTGATTAAACAGACTGCTGCTTGCTGTCCACTTCTTTAGACAGATCAACAAATAATGGGGCTTGGGGGTGGGCAAGCAGCCCCATGGATCAGGTTGTGCAGCATTGGCATGAGACAATAGCATTGGGCCAGGTTGCGGTGTGCAAGGGGGGCTGGAAATTCAGCCCAGACTGCCTCTGTCAAGCGTTGAGAGCTGCATCAGCCTAAAGGATGGACCACCTACCCATGTGGTCTACCCAGAGGGGCTATTTTGTAAAACTGCTGTATGAGTGTGTCTTTCTATCACTGTTCTGCCAAGAGGGACCTTGTCACTTATACAAAGGCTCAAAGTATGGCAGAGATTGGAAGATAACATTGCAGGGGGATTGGTGGACAACTGGAGATGGCTCAGTATGTTCAAGACAAATAAGTGATGGTAAAGATATGGCTGCGCACCAGTCAGCCTGACTGCTGATCTCTTCAGTGCAGCAACTTTGGTATTTTCCTACATATAGAGTTAAACTTTTCCACTTACAGTGGAGGGGATGGTCCTTATCTCATCCTGTCACTGTGAACAGCTCCTCAACTTGCTTATTTATAAACCCAGTGATGCTATCAGGTATTAAATAGATGCCAGAAAGAGGCAAAAGTAAGGGACTCAAAAGATGGTATACATAAACTAATAAAATAATGGCTTGGGTAGAAGATAGTGAATGAGGGAGAAGACCACACAGGACCAAAAGCCTCACAAAGATGACTGAAGGCCATTAGTGGTCCAAATATGTACTTTGGGATTAATGTGAAAGATGAAAAGAAATTGCCAGCACGTCAAGTTAGTAGATAATAGAAAATATTTGAATGTCTATATTTAGAGTTGACCTAAGAGGATTAAAAAATGTGTGCTTGAGAAGGAAGCTGATTAAGAAAGGCCGCAGTGTGCTAGGACAAGTTAACATTCTGAACAAGAGCTTTAGCTTTGGTAATGAAGAAAATGAAATACTTTGACTGAGGATGTAGCTCAGTGGTAGAGCCCTTGCCCGGTGAGGGCAAGATATTGGATTTGATTCCAACCAACACACACACACGCACACATGCCCATTTATACACAGAAAAATCTTATGGATTATGATTCTTATTTTTAGCAATATTTTATTTAAAATAAGCACAACCTGTTGATTATTTTATGGGAACAATGCTTATTGTATGCATCTATGGTGTTTTCATTCACTTCTTACTCTATAATCATTTACTCTTTTTTTTAACAGGGTTTCCCTTCAGAGAATCTGATGAAGGTGTTAAAATGGATATAAATATGAACAAGAAAATACTGACATGTCAGCATTTTTGTAGTAAAGAGAAAAGATTTTTAAAGGGTATTTAATATCTTTTATATCATATTGATTATACTATGTGTTTGAATTGTGATTAAAACAACACACAGCACATGAGAGATTGTTTAGTGAACACTATGGTGCTTTACTAAGACTTTGAGTAGTATAATGTGCCATACAGCCTCAGAGGGATTACTAAACAGATCAGTAGACCTCCTCTCTTGAGTTCCTGATTCAAATTCTGGGGATGTAGACTGAGAACTTTCATTTCTAACAAGTTCCCATGTGATGGTGATGCTTCTGGGCCGGGGGCCACACTTGGAGAAGAGTTTGTACCGATAACATCTTTTCTTACAATGAGGAAATGAGCTTTTAAAAGGTAAATCTTAAGCTTTTGGACATACAAAGCGTAGTGGCACAGCCACTGAGTTAATGTATGCCCTTCTTTGCTGCTCAAAGATTGACAATTTTGCTCACCAAAGATCCCATACACTAAATGACAAGTGTGATACAGTAGCATTTCAGAAATTCCCCTCAATAGAAGAAGGTTGATCATAATGTTAGGCAAAGCTGATATGATAAGGCCAAACAAATAGAGGATGTGAAAAACATAGACAAGTCTGAGTTTTCTGTTAAATGTTAACAAGATAACCAGATTCTCCACAGATAAATTTGAGGGCATGTGCACACTCTAATCATGAATCAGAGAAAAATTTGTGCTACTTATGTCTTTGAACATGGCACTCTGCATTTGAAGAACACTCTCAGTTGGAAATAGGGACAGAAAGAATAGAAAGAATAGAGGTCCTGGTGTTGTCTGCAAGCAGGTCTGGGAACCCATATGGACCTTTCTCAAATCAAAAGAGCTACCACTGTGATGCAGCAAGTTACCTCTCACCCATGCATTATTTGAACAATTATTTCAGCCCTTATAGATTAAGTGGTTTATTTAGTCCCAAATAAATCACTGAAATAATTGGAAATGGAAATTGCTCTTGTGCTCCATCTTCCCTTCTTTGACTGCTGAGCATACACTTTCAGTAAACAGGTTTCACCCAATGATACGATAAATGATTCAGGACTTCAGTGAAGTGCACTCATATTAGTTTAGGGGGTTCCAGTATTTATCTGTGAATGTCCAAGTTTTTCATTACTCTATATTATTCATGGATTGATATATTCATATGTAACTTTCAGTTTGCAAGCTAATTTGAGAGACCAGTAGGTGATGGGGTCTTATTTTAAATGGGAAAAATTTGGTATAACACTGTTGGGTCTGAAAATAAAATCATGTGGACACTGAATAAGTACCATAGGAAAACATTACAGTCTTATTAGAAATGCTATTGGAAGTAGCTGTGGAGAGAGGGTGGAGCTTGGTTCCTTTAAGAGGAAGGTTGGGACTATTGAGTTAGCTCTCAGCTTCTCTCATTAAAAGAGACTTAAATGAAGACTCCTGACTGCGAAGGGGAGGCCAGCCAGGCTGGGTGAAGGAGGAGGCTTCTGCTAACAAGCCTGGTATGGGGGCTTACACAGAAAACTAGCACAATCGACTTCCTTTGTTGTTTCTACATGGACTGATGTATGGGGGAGAAGGCCCTGATGTGTTAGTTAGGGATATTCCTAGAAAAGGAACCAGATGGTAAAATAAAGACTAGCTGAGATCAATGTGGCATAGTCTATGTAGCACCCTTTAGTATGGCTCTGTCTTACTGGGAGAAGAGAAATCTGTTTGTTCCCCTTCCAGTTGTATGCTATGCTTGTGCCTTGTGAGTGTCTTGAATGTGCCCATATAAATGCAAAAGGCAAAGACCAATGTAGAGCATTATTTAACTGTACACACAAAGAGACCTCAATTAGCCCTCTTTCCATGATGTCAGTATTTTCATGGTGCCATTCTGTACTCTGCATATGGGGTAGAAGTAGGTAACCACAAAACCCCGATGAACTGGTCAGGAAAGAAACATACTAGTCTCTTTAGTCAAGCAGATAGTGTTCTTTTAAGCACTTTTTGAGCTCAACACCTTATGTTCTTAGGGCCTGAGTATTTAGGGCTTTTCAAACATGGAGGATTTCCTTGTTCCTCAGCTTATTGCCTACTATTTAACCTTTAGAGAGTGTGCTCATCAATGAGTGCAAGGAAAACATCATATTCAGTCTGGATAGTCATTATTGCAGGACTATTCTGATGAGTAAAGTTTGAGGAAATTACGCATAGATTTGACTCCCCTTTTTTAGACCAAATATCTTAAGCTGCAGAACCAACAATATTGAATTTGGCAAAATGATGCAGGATAAAATTCTTGGGGTTGGGGGGCAGAAATGACATAAAGAGTGATAGAGATTGGCAGAGTCCATCTTTATTACCTCAGGATTTTTGTTGCTTTGAAGAGATACCTAAAAGTTTTGTTTAGTGCATCAAAGCAACACAGCTGATTTTTCAGAATATCTATTATCAATCTTAAGAATGTATTGACGCTTCAATTTTTAAAAATAAGAATTCCTGCCTTATATTTGGCATTTGTAAAGTAGCTTTTCTCTCTGTCAGTGCTAGAAGTTTAGTGATCTGATGTAGATTCATTTGTAAGGCCCCAGTGGTCTTGGATTTGGTTTTGCTGGGTAGTTTTGTGTCTAACTATCCAGGGCATTTCCTTCCTACTTCTGTTTCAGTGAGTTTCTATGAAAAACCTGTTGTCAAGTTTGCTAATTTAAGTTGAACAACCCTAAACACTTGTTTTGTCAGTCTTAGGAATTTTATTTTCGAAAAAAACATACTGAGTCATAGCAGTCATGACAGGTAGAGTGCTTCTCAAGATTCTGGTATCACTACTAACCTGGCTCTAGTCAAGTCTAAGTACCTAAATACCTCTAAAGGAAACTTTGTCATTGTCACTACCACCACTAGAACACTTATCAGGGGATAGGAAAGTTCAGAGCTTTTAGTTCAGAAATAAGGTCTTGAAAAGAATAAAAACAACAAAAATCAATCTCTCTGTCTCTGTTTGTCTCTCGGTCTGTGTCTGTCTGTCTGTCTCTCTCTCTCTTGCTCTCTTTCTCTGAAACTTATGCTAGATAAGTGCTCTATCACTGAGCTACCTCCCCAGCCCCAAACCATACTCTTCTTAAACAACACTTACTCCAACCAAAAGTTCTATAAGAGATATACATACAGCTTTGGTTTTCATACTTCAAAATCTCACATTAAACATCATAATCTTAATGATTCATTTTAAAAATTATTTCCAAAGGCATCAAAAAGACTTTTGAAGGGAATATTTAGAAACAGACGTGTCAAAATTCAGCACGTCAAGAGTACATCATCTTGCCATGTGGTCTATGATAGATTTTGTACAACATGTTTTTGGTTAACTATCTGTCATAGCCTGGCCTAACGAGATTGTGCCCCAGCCTTAAGGGCACACTCTGCTCCATATGTCCTCTGCTGCCCTATGATTCACCTTCCTTACCAATACGGCTTCTGTTGGAAAGGACAACAGTCCCAGCTGGGAAGACTGCCATCAAACCTCTCTTCCCTTTAACATTCACCAGGGTATTTTTAAGACACAAAGGATATTGTTAAGGATTGACTTGTGTCTCCTCAAAATAAAAATTAAAGTCTTATCTCTCTATTAGAGTTTGGCTCATGAATATTCCCAAATCCCATATGCTAAAGGCTTGGTCATCAGCCTGTGGCTCCACTGGGAGGGGGTGTAACTTTTTGGAGGTGAGACCTAGTGGATGGAAGTGAGGTCACTGGAATGTGCCCTTGAAGTGGGACCTTGACTCCTCCTTTTCTTTGCTTCCTGGACATCATGAGGTGAGCAACTCTGCCTGCCACGCACTTCCCACCACGATGTTCTGTCTCACCTCAGGTCCACAACTAGAAGGCCAAGCAATCATGAACTGAAATTGTGAGCCAAAATAAATCTTTCCTAATTTTCAGTTTTTTATCTCAGGTATTTTATCACAGTGACAGAAAGCTGACTAACAATCTAAGGATCTCACGGTATAACCTTTGGATCCAGGGTCACTGCAGATGTCATTAGTTATATTGGGATGAGGTCATCCAGGAATTGGACTGACACCTTGATCTAACATGACTGGAGTCCTCATGAAAGGAGAGATTCAGATATGCCAGAGATCAGGATGATGTTTCTCTGACCCAAGGAATGTTAAAAAAGGCCAGCAAACTACTAGAAGCTAAAGAAGAGATACAGAACAGATTTATGATAGCCTTTAGCAGACTCCTAACTGGTAGATATCTTGGACTCCCAGTTTCCAGAACTGTGAGCCAATAAAGTTATAATTAAGGCACTCAGCCCATCGTACTTGTACTTTAGCAAGCACCAACATGCACATCTGTGCCCAGCAGGACTTCATTGATGCTACATTTCCATTTTCAGGACTTGCTTTGCTGATGGCAGCTGTGGCGTCTTTGGCATCGGGTCTAAACCTGCTGAGGAGTTTCTCAGGTAGTCTTAGGATAGGATATCACCTTTATAGGTGATTTTGTTTTCTACTTTTTCCAGGCCTGTGAGCAACTTTAGGCTGAAGCTGTTTGCAAGGCAGGGACATGGGGGTGTCATTTTTAAAATTCTTTCTACTATCTGAACTTTGATCCAGGATGATGCAGAGGTGCTTAGATTGGGGTGTTCCTGGAGCAGGAGCACAGGCACAGAGCTGGGGAGGCCTGGTGCTTCAGTTCCATTTATTCAGGCATTTAAATAGTCATTACTGTATCCTGAAGTTCTGCCACCAAATTACCTAATCTAAATATATTTTCAGTTTCCAAATAGAGCATATAAAAGTGGAAATTTATATGATATGGGAATTTCTTGACACTTTCTATGTTAGATTCAAAGTATATGAGAACAGATTAACATTAAACCTACTATTGCTACTACTAAGTATAAAATACTACCATATTTATACTATGGTGGTAATGTAGTTTCTGAGACTCTGCTGAAACATGGTTACTGCTAGTAACTATTATATGTAAGTACCTACTACGTGTCAGGCAATTTACATACATTCTTAATTTGTTCAAAACCTCCGGTATAAAGACTCTGTAACTTAAAAAAAGTTTGAGTAAAATTGTTTCAGATTGTGCAAATGGTAAGTGGAGGAGCTCGGATTAATACAAAACCCTGTTTTCCACCATAACTCTTTGTCTATAGTACTTTTTTTTTCTTTCAGAAGCACAGAATTATTTTAAAGTTTTTGGGAACAAGCATACTTTCTTCTTTAAAATTTTTGCAAAGTAGAATAAGGAATAATCTATTACAAAAGGCATTTCTGTGTTTCTAATTTAAGGAAAATGATGGATGTCTTTCCAAAGAATAAATCCTTTATCCATTTTGATTTCACTGATTTTCATGTAGCCTGTTCGTTACAGCATTTATCTACAGAATTTGACTTTTTCTAGATTCCTAATGAAAATCATCTCTATTTTAAATAAAACCATTTTACGTATTTTCTACATTTATGGAACTGATTTTAAAATATACTGATTAGTTTACAGTGAACTAAAGAATTTTCACGTTCTGGTAAATTATATTAAGTGGTGGCACCTACTGACCATGTGTGATATTGCAGTCTACAATCATTCCAAACAAATCCAAAGGCCCTTTGAAAATATTTTAACGAAACAAACTTGGAAAAAGTTACAGTGAAATTAAGCACCAAAATTCATATTCAATTCCATATTTTTTCCTGAACTGTTTATTTGTATATATTTTATAATTTATATTTTAATAGATTCTTCATAAGCCATATGAAATGGAATATCTTGTGTCAGAACAGCATCAAATAAATTTTGATTAAAAAACCCAGTGGATAGTGCTTCTTTAGCAAAATTACTTTCTCGCATTATCAACTTCCAGTTATTGTGAATTAAAATGTTAATTTAAATATAGAATAGCTCCTCCATGACAGGCAAAATTCCTGATGATTTCACAATTTTCTGTAAATTAGTACACCTTTGGACAATTAGTCAGTTTACAGCTATTCTAACTCTTACCTTGGTCGTCATCTATTTTGGATATTACTGTTTGTTAGTGTCATGTGTTAGAAGTTTCCTTCATTTGCAGGAAATTGTACTGCATGCAGCAACGGGTGATGCAAAAGAAACAGACACACTTTCTATGCTTCCCATTGTCTACAGAAATTATTAGCAGCTGTGGGAGGATGCACTGAGGCAGGGTGACTGCAGCTTTGCTTCATTCCCAACACAGTCCTTGGTCTTCCTGTATCCCTGAAGTATCATCGTCCTCATGCAAAACACAGAAGATAATCACTCAAATTTGACAAAATATTACAATGCCAAATGTTATACTAACATTTTATAAGTTACATTTTTTCCTAAAAGAACAACTAGATTTTGAAATATTTTCATGGTATTCCTACTTCTATAAGCTTCTAACAGTATGACAGAAATTTGTCTTTCCCATGAAACAAAATAAAAAAATAATCAGGCAAAAACAAGTTTTTGTTTTAATCAACAGAAGTTGTCAAGAGAGTTTAAAAACTTTCATGTTTAATCCCTGCAAAACATCTACTTTAATCAAATAAAAATGTGATGAATGACTGAAGCAAAATTTTATTAAAAGTGTACAAAATTTAGACCTCAGGGTTGGTTATACTAAATATGAACATGAATAAGGAAACACAGTATCAGTGAACCCCAGTTTTTATAACTGAAAAATGACAAAAACCTTACAGAAATTTGACATTAATTAATGCCAAATATGCAATATTCAGAGTTATTTGGCACACAACTCCTGTTTACTGATTTTTTGAGTAAAGAGATTTCTCTAAGACAGATTTCCTGAGATGTTCTTGGTGGGAAGTAAACAGGAAATATTGGATAAAGATTTTTTTGGTAAGAAATAATAATGTAAGAAGTGTTTTGTTGTGTTCAGCTTTTATTACAGGACTTCTCACATCTTTTCATGTGAGGTGGCAAATTTGTGAGCTGTTTCCAATGTGGTAAAATTTGAAATCACGTTGATAAAAAGAACATAAATAGGGTTAACACAAAAATATCAGATATTATTCCAACAATCTCTGCAGGAGGGAATATAAAGAGTATTTTTTCACTAGTAAGTTTAGATACGATATGCTTGATAAAAGTCCAAACATAGGAAAACATACCACATCACATATCCTCCAGTGACACAAAGGATTCACCTCAAGAGGCTGTCACAGGCTAGAAGGAAACTGTGAAATTAAAAGGAACTAGAAAGGAAGCTCAAGCATTGGGTGGGTGTTAACACAAGCCCTGACTGGACAGACAATGGAAGAAGCCCAGCCCCATGAATGGGTTGGATATACCAAATGGACTGTGGCAGGAAACAAGGGCAGACTAATCTAGAGAGAAGCCCCAGAAACATCCAACAAAAATGACAGTAGTGCTGAAAACCACTGACAAGGGATAAAAGCACACAAATCAAAAGTGCACCCCGATCCAGACAGAATAAACTAAAACATGAGTCTTTGGACATACTCTTTTAAAAAACGAAATTTTAATGATAATGATCATAATACAAAAAACTTCTTGACCAAAACTCTAGGCTAAAAAAAAGAATTATTTGATCTACAAAGGAATAATAGATGAATAACAGCTAATCCTGGACAACTCCATACACAAGAAGATAGTGAAGCAGTACTTACCAATTTTTTTG
Organism: Heterocephalus glaber; assembly: GCF_053883595.1. NCBI lineage: Eukaryota > Metazoa > Chordata > Mammalia > Rodentia > Bathyergidae > Heterocephalus > Heterocephalus glaber. The sequence goes on from NW_028258364.1 coordinate 1,742,536, forward strand.
ACATTATCCTTTTATTTTTCATTTCATTTTATAGTTTCAGTCATTTTTTATGTACCAATGTATAAATAATATATTAGGAATATATTTTACATGAATGTCTTAATTCAAAAGGCAATTATGATACCTCATTTCTTGGTAATATATTTATATTTTTAAAAAATACAAAAAAGTGTTACCATATCTAGGATAAGTTAGAATGCATCAGTTGTATAATTCAAGTGGCCTGCTTTTCAGAGTTTATCCTGCAGTTTTTTAAATTCAAAGGCAATTGTAAAGTTAACCATCTAGGAGAATGACAGCTTTTTATATCATATTCTAGTTTTGGGGCAGAGCCAAACTTACATATGTCACCTATGTGGAAGAATTTTGAAATAAAACAATAATTCAGAGTAAAGTCATTTTGGGCATATTCTTTTTTTAAGAGTAGGAAAAATTTATTGAGAGAAAGAAATCTTCTGTCTAAGAGAGACAGAAGTGGGACCAGGAAATGGGTTATGTGTTCACCACACTTCTCAAAGGTGTTTTATGAGACAAAGCCATGAGGTGAGGCGGGTTCAAAGTGGGACAAAACTATAGTCAACTAGTAAGATTGCAAGTACAGTTGGTTAGACAATACTGATCCAATGAAAAATCACAACTAATAAGATTATGACAAGTATAGTTGCTTAGGTAATATTGATTCAATGGGGATCCAGTGGGGAAGCAAGTCATGTAGCAGGCATATAAGGAATGAGCAAGGATTTTTGGTGGTAAGGGGTGGGTCAGGATCTTTCTTGGAAGATCTTGATCCCCAACCCAGTTGATTGATACCTATTTAGAATACCAATCACTGCTATTCATGCTATGTGGGTGTGGTAGTTTCTCCTCTTTTACAATGCTGGCTCTCAGTGAATATGTCTTGATTGTCCTCTATGTTGGCTCTACTTTCCTTCATGTTGGCTCCATTGTCCTCCATGTTGGCTCAATTGTCCTCCACCTTGGCTCTTTGAGGGCTGGCCCTGTCTGCCTACAAGATAACTAATTAACTTACCTATCTACACTATTACCCCCTTTGAAGAAGTACCCCTAACTGCTGTGGGGGGGGGCGGGAAGGGCAAAGACTATTCTGGCTACTTCCAGCTGAAGGTTTAGTTGTGATTAGCAGTTAGAGTTACTCTATAGATGGTCCATCTAAAGGCCCTCAATAGGCGCCAGGCATTGTCATCTTGGGTAGGCATATAGCTTTGAGTTTCTGACCAGTAATCTCGGTAGAAGATCTCCAAAATGATATAGGGGGGATAGATGTAACTCCCAAACCTGTTAGGTATCTGAAGCATAAGTTCATGTTCTCTAAAATTGATTAATGAATTCTAGGAACAATGGAGGTTAAGAGTAGGAAAAATTTATTGAGAGAAAGATACCTTCTCTCTAAGAGAGACAGAGTGGGGACTGGAAAATGGGTTATCCCTCAGGCATATTCTTGATACAAGTATCTACAAGCCATCTTTCATTCCCAAGAGATAATCAAATTGTCAATGAGTTTCAACAGAAGCATCTTAGTTCCTAGTTAGCTATTTCAACTATTAGAAGTACAAATATTCAAAAGATACTTGAAGCTATTTGTTGAAATAACAGAAAATTACTGGTAAGAAGCATATTTCCAAATGTTGTTGTTTTATAATCTGTAAAAATATGTCGTGAGCAATTCTATATAGTTTTGGGGAAAAATCCAAATTTTGATTAGGCCCAGTTTTCCTGCCTACAGGCTGGCTATGGCATGTCAAGACATAACTCCATTTTTGCCTCCAGTTTCAGCTGAAACCTCAATGGTCCCATGATGCTGTGACACTCCAGGGAAGGATTACACCACTTGAAGATATCCTGGTTGAATACCCAGTAGTAAGAGAAAGGTTTCACCTGGGGGAGGGACAAATTCCTAATCAACATAAGTTCCTCATCAACCTAGGATCTCCATCAACATAAGTTTCTCATTGTCCTAGGACTATGGCTGCCTTTTGAGTCATCTGTTACTCCTAAAGTACTGAATAAAGGTATGGCACACTCAGGGTGTCTTCCTCTTTGCTTCCCAGAGCAGCATTGATCAGGCCCAAAGCTCAGCTTCTTCACTAAGTCTCTTTTCCTATCTTTATTCATTAATTTCCCTTGTGCTGTGGTGGCTCACAGGAGACCAGGACTCACTGCAGGGGTTCTGGTAATGTGCCCTTTCCCTGTCCTCTACAAGAATCATTCTATAAAGCTCAGAGTTACTTTAAAACTAAAATTCTACCATGACTACTAAATACTAATCTATTAATTTCTAAGTATAGTATAAGACAGTCAAATGGACACCTGAAGTATTCTATCAAAAATTTGCCAATGAAATAATTGATTATGACAAAACTTTACTCTTGATAATTTTCTGAAAGCTTTTTGTATCAGTAAACATGACATCTGAGTGCATTTTAGATTATTTATAAAAAATATCCATTTGATTGTTAAGAACATTATAAAACATCTAGTAAAATTCAGCAGTAGTCTTTTAGGTATGGCATTTCCATGATCTTGGGTGTGAATTGCTAGAATAAGAAGGTAAACACAGAATATTGTAAGCTTCAAAAAATTATATTTCTACCATCATCACCTAAGCTGGGTCTCATCACCATCTTTTTTAGCTTTATATTTGCCCAGGCATAGGAGTATAAGGAAGTAGACAGAAAGATAGAAGCTGGAGAGATTAGGAGGTGACTGATGAGTTGAGGAAGTGGAAAATCAAAGAACATCCACCATGTAGCCCTCCAAGAGCAAGAACTGAGGCACAACCTCAGTTTAAAAATATCCTCCCTTTATATAGTTAATTTATTTTATTTATTTTATTTTATTTTATTTGGTACTGGGGATCAAACTCACAACCTTGCACTTGTGAGGTGGGTGTAGTGCCACTGAGCCCTTATATAGGTATTTTAAATTCAATCTGGGTAGATGAAAGGAAAGAGGGAAGGAAGGAAGGGGAGGAAAGAAGAGAGGAGAGACAGAGTAGGACATAAAGTGCAGAGATAACAAAAGGGATTCTTCTAAAATATTAGCAGTTTTCTATTAGAAGCGGGATGTGGGATTATGGTTGATTTTTATTTTTTTTATTTCACTGTTGTGAATTTATAAAAGAAACAGGCTTTAAAGAATCAAGAAATATAAAAATCATATAAATTGTTATTTCTGAGGTGATTTTATTCTATAACAAACTCTTTATAGAAAATAAAACAAAATATTTGGCTGATACTGTTTTAATTATCACAGTTTGAAAATATGGAGAGATATATTAGTGGATTGTATCCTGGATACAAAATAGACATATATGTCATTGGCATTTAATTTTAATTGAGCTAGTATTCATATACCTATGTAAATGTATACACCTGCATATATATGTAAATACTGGCATATATTAAATACATATATATACATACACAATTTCCTCCATAAGGTCTGTCCTGATCACCTCTTTTTAAAAGGTAACAGCATCTCCTACACTCTGGATTTTCTGATCCTACTTTGTTTTCCCTGTTGCACTTATCATATTCTATCATAATATACTTATAAATGTATTAATGTGTTATGTTTATTGCTCACTGTTTATCTCACTAGAACATTAGGTCACAGGAGCATGGATCTTTTGAATATTTTATTTACAACTAAATCTGAGGCACACAGAACAATGCCTGGCACATATTAAGTATTCAAGATATATTTGCCAAATCAGTAAATACATACATACACACACACACACACACACACACACATACACACATATGTGATATTGAAATATTCAGTAACATAGAGAATAAGACACATTAAATAATTTAGGGACAAATTTGCTAAATAAGTAATGGCCATTAAGCAGCTATGTTTATGATTAAAAGGACAATTTTGTTGCTTATTGGAAGGAAAAGAGTATGAAGTTTGAGTACAGAGCCACAAAATGGAGAGAAACAGAAGAGAAAATAAAGATAACACCATGATAAAGTTGTAGAAAGGCACACACAGATCTTAGGGATTTCTGTGGAATGTTATGAATACAATCTTTCCCTGTGATGTCAGAAATCTTCAGGACAGGACAGACTGGATGAACCATGAGATAAATCATTGCAGGAACCAGATTACTTGTGGAACCACTAAAGGGCTCTGATTCTTATATCCAAGTTTACACTCCAACTAATAAGAGATTTGGAGGTCATGGGGAGATGGTAAAACAGATGGCAAGCCACTCCAAAGGGGCTGACACCTCCAACAAAAGTCTAAGTTAGTTAGTTACTCAAGGTACATCTGAAGTTCAGAAGTTATTTGATCAAACTCCCAAGTTTAACTTACTGTGCTGCATGAAGAAAGAAAAGAAAAAGAAAAAGAGAGAAGAAAGAAAGAAAAAGAGAGAGAAGAAAGAAAGAAAAGAGAAAGAAAGAAAGGAAAGAAAGAAGAAAGAAAAGAAAGAGAGAGAGAGAAAGAAAGAAAGAAGAAAGAAAGAAAGAAAAAGCAAGCAAGCAAATTTTTCTTGCTCTCCTGGCATAACAGGTGAGCAAGGGAAGCAGACATGTAAACCAAACAGCTCATGAAACGATTTCAGTACACTGCAGGCTGAACTCACAACGCCAGCACAGTTGGTGGCTTAGTGGGAAAGAATAGCGCCTGCCTTGGGCCTAACTTTGAGCTCCTGATTAGACTGGGAAGGAAGCCTCATTTCTCCTGAGAAATGCTCTGGGGTGAGCTCAGTAGTTGTAAATGGTCTCAGAAGCCATAATAAAAAATTTATCCTTTATCCTGCAGGCTGTTGGTTTTCGAATTTTTAGAAAAAAGGCCTTCTTTTTGTCAAATGAACTGAACTGGAGTTTAAATCTACAAGTCAGATGATAGTAGACTTTCTCTCTAAATTAGGCAGAAGACATGAGCACTGCCCTCCCCCTCACCCCGGTGGCTGTTCTGATGACTGCCCAGGGACTTCTGGCCTTACTGCTGGGGGACGTCTGGTGTCTGGCCTTACTGCTGGGCGTCTTCTGGTCTTACTGCATGTGCTCAGAGACACCGGAGCCTCTGCCAGTTATACTGGGTTGCCAATAGGTGGAGCATAAACCATCCTATCCATTGCTGAAATTCTGTTTTCCTTTTCCTTTCCTTTGCTTTTCCTTATTAGTGCATGAGAACTGAATAAGGATTTATTTTTTTTCCCAACATGAATTATACTGCAACACTCTCCTGTTAGACCTGTGTGTGCAGTAGAAATCCTGGAGAGGTCAGCAAGGATGTGATTATAGTATGCACCGAAGAAAACAATTATGTGGAATCAAGACTAATTGTTTAGGGCTTCTAACAGAAAATTAGCCAGTGAAAACCCAACTTAGGAAAATCAGTTAATAAGATTCTTCCAGGAAATTAATTCTCAATAATCAGTGAAACACACAGAGAAACCCCAAGGGTTGGGTTTAGTTTATCAAAACAGTGGATCAGTACCCTTCTAAATCCTGGTCTTCCTTCTGATATTTAAATGGAACTAAGTGGAAGAAGAATAGAGAAATTATTTTCACTTCTGCATGCAACATACCAACCAGTGAAATCCACACAGTCCCAAACATCAAAAGTTCTGTCATGTTGCTGAGCAATTACATATTGGTAAAGTTAATTGGTTTGAGAGCTCATTAACACTTCCTGTAAGAGGCTTAGAATGATGTTTGTCGATGTACTTGGCAGCATATTACACACACAGGATTTGAGACAAAATAGGGGAACATTGAGTTTTATTCTACAAATTTTTTAATTTAAATAAACTTAGTCACCAATGGTGATATCAGAGATCTGCAGTGTTGCATTCAGGATCAGGAAGACAGAGGCAGAGCATATGTGTCATGTTGTGTGTGAGGGTGTATAATATGTGTGATAAATATGGCATGTGAGGTATGTCTGTATAGTGTGTGTGTGGTATGTACATGTATGTGGGATGTGTGCAGTGTGTGTATGCAGATGTGAGGAAATGTATGGAGTGTGCCTGTATTTTAGGTATGTGTATGTATTTGGCATATCTGTGTATGGGGAGTGTATGTGTGTTCCATGGAGTATGTGGGTGTTGATATGTGTTGATAGAGGTGTCATACTTTAGAATCACAAAGACAGGGAGTATAATTTCAGTGTAAAAGCTTTCTTCCTTGGAGCAAAAGACTACTGAGGTAGACATGAAAGAGGTGACAAGATATGCAAGAAAGAAACTAGACAAAAGAAATTATTTCTAAAATAATTGCAAAGTAGAGATTATAGCAAATCTTTTCCTTTGAGCTACTGAATTAGGGCTTAAGCAAGTTTGAGCCAGGGGAAGAAGGAACATAGTGAGACAGGATACATCAGCAATGGATTAAATTTATATCTCTCTAGGGTTTATATCACTGTGATCTCCAGGGAGATGAAAAGAAAAATAGTAGAGTCAAAAAAAAAGGGCAAAGGGACCCTCAAGGTGGGAAGAATATGGGCTGGTAAACATTCTGTCCTCCCCTCCAAATATTTCTTCATTGAACAAGAGAGCACAAAGTTATTGTGTGCTGCCTAGACATTTTTGAAAATAAGTAGGTATTTAAATAATAAAATTGGTCTCAGTAATTGAAAGATCATATGTCTTTTAAATTGATTCCTCTAGTGACCAAGCTATATTAAAGTGCAGATACTGGAAATCAACCACTGAAGCCCATACTTGCATGAGTTAATGCACTTTAACACTAAGTGTATATTTTTATTTTCTTATGTGGTAATCTAAATGAGTTATTTCTCTTAACCCAGGAGGTAACATAAATTCCACACAGTATTTCATATTATTTCTGAGCAAATTGTTTTCTCCTAAGAAATATGCTCCTATAATGCAACTTAATGAAAACCGCAAAGGACCATAAAACCAGGTAGAACTCCCTGAGGTAATCTAAAAGGCATCCAGAAACCTAGGTGGCCTTGATGTAGACTATATTAAATCTTGCTGTGCCAGTGATTCACTGTGAGATGCTGGAGAAATTACGGAATCTCTCTGTGTCCCACAGTAAACATCAGTCACAGGGAATGATTATATCTCTCTTGCTGGTAAGATAATTAAAGTGCATACACTAAAGAAAATCATTGGGAAGCTAGTCTGTGTTCAATAGTATTAGCAATTTAGCCCGAAATATTATTTTGTTTTGAAGGACAATATTGCCCATAATGTAAAACAAAATGAAGATAGAGAGGAGCAGTAGAGGTTGACCTTTCTTCCAAACCTACTAATCTAAGGAAGGATTTCTTCCAAACTCACATGATAACCAGAACCAACTGAATACATTTTTCTCTTCAGGTGGTATCTTTGAGTCAAAAATAAAATACTCTGTGATCACCAAACACCTAAAACATACCTAATTTTACATTTCCTTCCTAAGCAACTCAAGTCATATGACAGCCTCTCCCTTCAAAGGTACCCAGCTATTCCTCACACAGACTTGTGTGTGAAAATGAAGAAAAAGCCACAGCTGAGGGCATGACTGTTAAGATGAGTTGAGGAAGAGAAGTCCCCAGGCACATGTTTTGGGGATGGGTCATAGGTTTATCTGAATATCAGGCCAGTGTTGTCAAAATCTGTCTTCTAGGAATGGCAGTTGGATTCTGAAGATTTCCCACATTTGTAGTCTCCTACTGGGAGCACAGGTGAAATTAAATCTCACTTAACTGGGATTTTCTTCTATTACGTTATCAACTACACAATATTGCCAATGTTTGGCAACTTGCTAATTAATAATAGGATGACTTCAGAGTTGGTACATATTTCATGTTTTACTGCTGCCGAATAGACCTGTAATTGGCCTATCAATGGGGTATTTTTTTTGTATGTACAGTGGGCACAACTTGGTTGGCAAAGTTAATTCACAACTAGAAACAGACATCACAATAATGTTTCCACTACCTGATGAAATGGAAACTAAAATATGCCAGAATGTCTTCATGAAGCTAACTTGTTAACTCTCCTGTTTTTATGATTCACTCATACTGAAGTAATGCATGAAAATGATTTGTCTCTTTGATATATAGCAGCAAAAACAAAGAATTAGGAAATCAGTGTAAGAGAATAATAATTCTTTCACAGGAATTATGTTCCAGGTGGGCAATGACTAGGGCTGAAAATATTTAATTTCCTGTACTCTCTCACCTTCCCCTTACACAAAGCTTCAAGCGTATCTAGAAATTAAAACAAAAATAGTTGAAGCTGGAATTAAGAAGCATACATTTTGGAAATTCAAACTAGATTGTTTCATTAGTGTATCTGGGTAGTTTTATTTTATTGTATATGCAATGGATGCTCCTGGTTTTATCTAAGTGTTTCCAAAAACACAGGTCTCCTTGGATCTCAAACTTCCATTACATATTCATCCTCACAGAGAGGAGCTCAAGTTGGTCCTAGCACAAATCTCGTTAAAAGGATGAACTGATACATTTAAATTTGCTGAATCTTTAGACATCTGTCATGTCATTTTATAATTTATGCAGTAAATTTTAGATGGATTCTATTTTTATTTTAACTGGCTCAAGAAATCAGAATTAGGGAGGCCCCCCATTCTGTTGGTGAGTTCCTGCAGATCCCAGGGAGGAGCTGTGTGGCCTGGGCCAGTGTGGCTGTGGGCAGAAGCCAGCCAGGGTTCTGTTCTAACCTCAGAGGCTCGGGCACACCTGCCCAAGCCAAAGGGCCACACAGAAAGGAGCTGCACGGGCACACGGGCTTCAGCCAGAGGCTCGCCATACCATCAGGCCACAGCCAGGGACCTGCCTGGAGAAGAGCTGAATAAGGACACAAGCAATATCCAGAGGATCGCCCCAATACCATTGATAAGTGCGAGGAGACCCTAGCCAAAATCTGTGCAGACAACAGAAACTGGGGTGCACAGCCCCCAAGCAAAGGCCCTCCCAGACAATAGCTACATAGGGTCCCCAGTGAGAGGCACATCTAGATACCATCCCAAGTGTGCTCAGACCCCAGCCAGAAGGCCACCCAGACAACAGGTCAGCTCAGGGATCTAGAAGGCCACCATTCTGAACCCAGGAATTGGCGTACTGGTGAGCAGCAGAGTAATGGCTGCTCCTTGGCTCATTGAGAATTCAAGACCACAGGGTGAGCAAAAAGTTGTCTCAACAAAGACACAGCAGGCTGCATCTATTGAAATGAGAAGATATGTAATAAGTCCCCAAACCAAACTTTCAGATCACCTAAGGGCACACCAAAGGGCAACGAGATGGAACAATCTGATGCTGAAACACCTGAACTGGCAACAAAAAGAGAAGTGGAAAAAATGAAATCAGAAATAATTTCTCAGATAACAGCAGAGATTGTGCCCATAGTACAAGACATGATTAATTAATCTAGAGCAGACACAGTTAAAAAAAATGGAGGAGCTGGGGAATATGATGGAATCCCAACATAAAAAACAAATGGAATCCATGCAAACAGATTTCCAGGAGATTAAAAACTCCATTGAAAGTTTATGCAGCAGAATGAGCGAATGTGAGGATAGAATTTCAGATATAGAAGATAGGATTGCAATTATTGACCAGGAAAGGAAAAATTTCTTAAAAATAGAAAGGGACCATGAGAAATCCATCCAGCAGCTTCTAGACATTGCAAAGAAGAATAACATCAGAGAGATTGGAGTCAAGGAAGAAACAGGAGAGAGTGCAGATAACATAAAAAAAACTGTTCACAGAAGTGATGGCAGAAAACTTCCCAAGCAGGGGAAAAGAACTTGATATACAGATAAGTGAGACATATAGGACTCCAACTAGCCTTGATCAAAAAAAAAAATCTACACATAGACATATAATAGTTAGGATTCCAGAAACCCAACAAAAGGACAAAATTCTACAAGCAGTGAGAGAAAAGAAACAAATCACATACAAAGGAAAGTTCATCAGAATCACAGCAGACTTCTCAATGCAAACCCACAAGGCAAGAAGAGCTTGGAATGACATATTTCAAGCCATAAAGGAAGACAACCCCCAACCCAGATTGATGTACCCTGCAAAACTATCTTTCAAAATTGATGGAGAAATAAGATACTTTCATGACAAAGAGCACCTTAGGAACTTCACGAATACCAAACCAGCACTCCAAAAAATTTTAAACAAAATACTAGGAAAAGACAATGAGGATCACAACCCCAGGAAGCCCTGCAGAATGACTGTCAGGCATGACAAGAAATTAAACTCAAAGGGAGAGAATCCAAGAAAAAGAAAAAGTCATGACAAGGACAGGTCAATACATATCAATTGTAGTGATCAATGTTAATGGTCTCAATTCACCAAACAAAAGAAACAGAATGGCAGAATGGGTCAAGAAGCAAGATCCAACAATATGCTGCATACAGGAAACACACTTAATTCAAAAGGAAACTCATAGACTGAAAGTTAAAGGGTGGAAAATGATACTCCATGTGACAGGAGCCCCCCAAAAAGCAAAAGCAGCTATCCTCTTGCAGATCAAGTGAATTTCAAAACAAGACTGATTAAGAGACACAAAGAATGACACTATGTCTTTGCAAAGAAAACAATCCAAGAGGAAGAGATGACAATCATAAACATATATGCACCAAACACCAGTGCACCCAACTATATAAAACAAATACTAATGGACATAAAAAATCAAATAAGCACTGATACAATAGTAGTGGAGGACCTCAATACCCCACTGTCACAAATAGATGGATCAACTAGACTAAAAATAAGTAATGAAATACTAGAACTCAATCGAACTCTTGAACAAATGAACTTAACAGATGTTTACAGAGTCTTCCACCCCACAAAATCAGAATACACATTCTTCTCAGCTGCACATGGGTCATTCTCCAAAATAGACCACATACTCTCACATAGAACATGTTTAAGTAAGTGCAAAGGAATTGAAGTTATCCCCTGTATATTATCAGACCATAGTGCGATGAAATTGGAGATCCATAGCAAAAGAAACAAAAAATTTCATAAACACATGGAAATTGAACAACACACTTCTGAATAACCAATGAGTCACAGAGGAAATTAAAGAAGAAATCAGACAGTTCCTTCAATTAAATGACAATGACAATACAACATATCGGAACCTATGGGACACAATGAAAGCAATCTTATCATACTAAATGGTCAAAAACTGAAATCCTTCACACTAAAATCTGGAACAAGACAAGGATGTCCACTATCACCACTCTTGTTCAATATAGTTCTGGAAACATTAGTCACGGCAATTAGAAAAGAGAAAGAAATAAAAGGAATAAAGATAGGTAATGAAGAAGTCAAATTGTCATTATTTGCAGATGACATGATACTCTATATAGAAGACCCCAAGAACTCCACCAAAAGTCTTCTAGACTTAATAACCAAATTCAGTCAAATAGCTGGTTACAAGGTCAACACACAAAAATCAGTAGCTTTCCTCTACATGAATGGCAGATTCACTGAGAGAGAAATAGGGCAAGCAATTCCTTTCACAACAGCATCCAAAAAACTGAAATACCTAGGAATCAACCGTAGAAAAGCAATCAAAGACCTCTTCTATGATAACTATGGCACTCTGAAAAGAGAGATTGAAGATGATATCAGAAAATGGACAGACATCTCCTGCTCCAGGGTAGGAAGGATTAATATAGTGAAAATGGCCATACTTCCAAAACTGCTATATAGATTTAATGCAATTCCACTTGAGATCCCAGCAGCATACATCATGGACCTGGAGAAAATAATCCAAAAATTGATTTGGAACAAGAAGAGACCCAGAATAGCAAAAGCAATTCTAGGTAACAGAGACATGGCAGGGGGTATCACAATCCCCACCCTGCAACTATACTACAAAGCTACTGTGATAAAACCAGCATGGTACCAGCAAAGAAACAGACCTGAGGACCAGCGGAACAGATTAGAAGATGCAGAAACAACGCCAGACACACTCAGCCATCTCTTCTTCAGTAAAGGAGCCAAACACCCTCACTGGAGGAAAGATAGCTTCTTTAATAAATGGTGCTGGAAAAATTGGGTTTCAACTTGCCAAAGATTAGAACTAGACCTATATCTCTCGCCATGCACTAAACCAAAATCAAAATGGATTAAAGATCTAAATATTAAAATAGAAACGCTGAACCAGTTGGAACAGAGAACCCTTGAAGACATCTGTGTAGGAAAAGATTTTATGAACAAAACCTCAGTTGCCTGTGAACTAGAACAAACAATCAATAAGTGGGATCTCTTCTTATTAAAAGGCTTCTGCACAGCAAGAGAAACCACCAGCAGTGTGAAGAGACAACCCACAATGTGGGAAAAAACCTTCATCTGCTCTTCCTCAGACAAAAGTCTACTTATCTCGAATCTGTAAAGAACTTTAAAAGATCAGACCTCCCATATTTAAGAACCAATCCAAAAATGGGCATCTGAAATGAACAGACATTTCTCAGACAAAGAAGTAGAAATAGCAAATAAATACATGAAGAAATGTTCAACATCACTGGTCATTTGAGAGATGCAAATGAAAACAAAGCTGAGATTCCACTTCACTCCAGAAAAAATGGCTGCTATCATGAAATGAACCAATAACAAATGCTGGCAGGGCTGTGGGGAAAGAGGAACCCTGCTCCACTGTTGGTAGGAGTGTAGACTGGTGCAAGCACTGTGGAAATCACTATGGAGATACCTCAAAGAACTAGGATTCGAAGTCCCATTTGACCTCGCTATTCCCCTGCTGGGTATCTTCCCCAAAGAATTAAAAGAATCATACCGCAGTGATATATGTGCACCCATGTTCATAGCAGCACAGTTTTAATAGCTAAAACTTGGAAACAGCCCAAATGCCCATCAACTGGAGACTGGAGAAAGAAAATGTGGGTTTTTTTTTTTTATAAAATGGAGTACTACTCAGCCATTAAAAATGAGAAATTAGAGACATTTATAGCTAAGTGGATGCACATTGAGGCAATACTCTTTAAGTGAAATAAATAGGACACACATGTATAAATACAGAATAGTTTCTCTGGTGTGAGAAACTGAAAGTGTAAATAAGGACTAAATGTATAATAGGCCATGTGAAATTGGAAGAAAAGGGGCAAAGGGGAAGGAAGTGGGAGGGCTAGCGGAAAGGATAGAAGAGAATGGGATTAATATGAGAAAATGGAAAACTAGGAACAAAATCTTTGTAAATAGGGAGGACTGGAGGGGTTGAAGGGAGGGCTGGGCAAGGGTGACAAATAAGAACCGAGAGAGACTATGTAAAGGTGCAAATTTCCAATGATGAATGTCATTATATTGTATACCTAAAATGTACCAATGATTAGAATGAATAATGGATAATGTAAAATAGGAAGAAAAGGTCCAAAGGGGTAGGGGTAGTGGGAGGGGCAGGGGAAAGGAAAGAAGGTAAAGGAAAAATGCTGAGAAATGGAAAAAATGGAAATAAAGTCTTTGTAAATAGGGAAGAGTGGAGGGTGTGAAGGGAGGGCTAGGAATGGGGAAAAAATAAGAACCAAGATGCATTATGTAAAGGTACAATTCCCAATGAGAAATGTAATTGTGTTGTATACCAACAATGTACCAATAAAAGAATTTAATTTAAAAAAAAAAGAAATTGAAAGGGAAGCAATACTCCCAAATTCATTCCTAGAAGCAAGCATCACCCTGATCCCCAAAGCAGAGAAAGACCCAACTGAAAAAGAGAACTATAGGACAATCTCACTAATGAGCATAGACGCAAAAATCCTAAATAAGATACTGGCAAATAGAATGCAGATCATCAAGGAGATCATTAAGAAAATCAGACACCCTGACAAAGTGGGATGTATCCCAGGGATGCAGGGATGGTTCAACATATGCAAATCAATAAACATAATACACTATATTAAAAGAACCATGGACAATACCATATGATCATTTCAAGAGATGCAGAAAATGCATTTGACAAAATCCAACATGTATTTACGATAAAAATGCTAAAAAAAAATTGGAATAGATGAACTCTACCTCAGTATGATAAAAGCAATCTATGAAAAACCAACAGCCAATATCATACTAAATTATCAAAAACTGAAATCCTTCACAGTAAAATCAGGAACAAGACAAGGATGTCCGCTATCACCACTCCTGTTCCATATAGTTTTGGAAACATTAGTCACAGCAATTAGACAAGAGATAGAAATAAAAAGAATAAAGATAGGAAACAAGGAAATCAAATTGTCATTATTTGCAGATGACATGATACTCCACATAGAAGACCCTAAGAACTCCACCAAAAGTCTTCTAGACTTAATAATGAAATTCAGTAATGTAGCTCGATAGAAGGTCAACACACAAAAATTGACAGCTTTTTTTTTTTTTTGGTACTGGGGCTCAAACTTGGGTCCTTGCACCTGTGCAGCAGGCGGCGAAACCACTGAGCTAAATCCCCAGCCCTAGCTTTTCTGTAAAGAAAATATAGACTCACTGAGAGAAAAATGGGACAATCAATTCCTTTCACAATAGCCTCCAAAAACTTGAAATATCTATGAATCAACCTAACAAAATAAATTAAAGGCCTCTTCTCTGAAAAATATAGCACTCTGAAAAAAGAGATTGAGGAGGATATCAGAAAATGGAAAGACATCTGTTGCTGCTGAACAGGAAGAATCAACATAGTGAAAATGGCCATCCTTCCAAAATCGCTATATAGATTCAATACAATCCCAATTGAAATCCCAGCAGCATACTTCACAGACCTGGAGAAAACAATCCAAAAATTCATTTGGAACAAGAAGATACCTAGAATAGCAAAAGCAATTCTAGGCAATAAAGACAAGGTAGGGGGTATCACAACTCTCAACTTGAAACTATACTACAAAGCTACTGTGATAAAAACAGCATGGTACCAGCAAAGAAACAGACCTGAGGACCAGTGGAACAGATTAGAAGATGCAGAAACAATGCCAGACACACTCAGCCACCTCATCTTTGACAAAGAAGCCAAACACCCTCACTGGAGGAAAGATAGCCTCTTTAATAAATGGTGCTGGAAAAACTGAGTTTCAACTTGCCAAAGATTAAAACTAGACCTATATCTCTCACCATGCACTAAACTAAAATCAAAAGGGATTAAATATCTAAATTTAAAAATAGAAATGCTGAATCGGCTGGAACAGAGGTTAGGTAAAACTGTTGAAGACATTGGGGTATGAAAAGACTTTATGAACAAAACCTCAGTTGCCCGTGAACTAGCACAAACAACAAGTGGGATATCTTTTTACTAAAAGGCTTCTGCACAGCAAGAGAAACCACCAGCAGTGTGAAGAGACAACCCCCAATGTGGGAAAAAATTTTCACCAGTGGTCCCTCAGACAAAAGTCTACTATCTCAAATCTATAAAGAACTTAAAACAATCAGACCTCCCAAATTTAAAGACCCAATCCAAAAATGGGCATCTGAAATGAACAGGCATTTCTCAGACTAAGAAGTAGAAATAGTAAACAAACATATGAAAAAATGTTCAACATCACTTGCATTCAAGAGATGCAAATGAAAACAACGCTGAGATTCCACCTCACTCCAGAAAGAATGGCTGCCATCATGAAATCAACCAATAACAAATGCTGGTGGGGCTGTGGGGAAAGAGGAACACTACTCCACTGCTGGTGGGAGTGTAGACTGGTGCAAGCCCTGTGGAAATCACTATGGAGATACCTCAAAGAACAAGGGCTAGAAGTCCCATTTGACCCCACTATTCCCCTGCTGGGTATCTTCCCCAAAGAATTAAAAGAATCATACCACAGTGATATATGTGTGCCCATGTTCATAGCAGTGCAGTTTGTAATAGCTAAAACTTGGAAGCAGCCCAAATGCCAATCAACTGGAGACTGGATAAAGAAAACGTGTTTTTTTTTATAAAATGGTGTACTACTCAGCCATTAAAAAAAATGAGAAATTAGAGACATTTATAGCTAAATGGATGCACATTGAGTCCATCCTCTTAAGTTAAATAAGTAGGACATACATGTGTAAATACCGAATAGTTTCTCTAATGTGAGAAACTGAAAGTGTAAATAAGGACTAAAAAGTATAATAGATAATGTGAAATAGGAAGAAAAGGTGCAAAGGGGAAAGGGAAATGGGAGCTGTTGGGGAAAAGAAAGAAGGGAATGGAATTAATATGAGAAAATGAAAAAATGGAAACAAAGTCTTTGTAGCTAGAGAGGGTGGAGGGGTTGAGGGGAGGGGAGGGGAATGAGGAAAGAATAAGAACGAAGATGGATTATGTAAAGGTGCAAATTTCCAATGATGAATGTCATTATATTGTATACCTTACATATACCAATATAATTAATAAAAAAGTATTAAAAAATCAGAATTATACTTTTCATTAATAATTGTTTAATCCAAAGGAATGACAAGCAGAGAGTTAATCATAAATCAATCACTGTCTCTCTCTCTCTACATATATATATATATATATGAAGAGAGAGAGAGAGGAGAAACAGAGAGACATGAAAAATGTATATATACTTCAGGAAAAGAAAAATAGAATGATATTTTTTAAACAGATGATGTTACCTTTGTATGGGGGACCCTAGAGGATGTTGTGTATCACAGAATATCCACTACACTCCTGACCTATAGAAAAGAAACTGACAATGCATGTGCAGCAATCTCAATGATAAAGGTCACTCAAGCAGCAGCTGGCCATACTAATAAATGTCTGGAAGCTAATGGCCACTGGTTCGAGCACCTTGTGTAATTTTAGAGGACAAAGGTAACTTGTATTAATCTCAGGATGTCTCCATAAATTTAGTATTAAAATATTTATAAAAGTTTTTATTTTCCTGAAGTGTGTATATATTTTTAGAGGACTCAGTATATATATGTGTGTGTGTATATATGTATATATATCTATATATAGATATATATATGGAGATAGAGAGGGAGAGATCTGTATATGTGTGTGTGTGTATGTGTGTGTGTATATATATATATATATATATATCTGCACTACTTCTATAACTATATGTGGACACAGCAAAGCTATCACCTTCCCATTTCATTTTCAGATGAAATAGATTATGTTCTTTATTTTTCATAATCTATTTCATCTGAAAGTGAAATAGACTCACAGTTTTTCATCTTATTAAATCTGTCTAAAGCATAGTTTCAAGTTTACTATTTTATTCAGTTTGAATCACTCATTTAATTTTAGGGAGTACAGTATATACAGCTCTTCAGTTCTATCTTTAGCTTCATACAGGCCAAGGATGAACACAGTATCTAGTCAAAATGGCTGAAGAACTGAGACCCTAGGGAAAAAATGGAATTAATGTAAAAAATTTAGAACTACAGAAAGTTTTGCCTTTGGAATATATACAACATACAATATCACTCTGCCAAAAACTGAGCTGCTGACATCATGGAATCATTTTGGTAAGTTCAACAATCCAACAGCAGTAAGTTGAAGACAGTTTCAAGCTGTCAAATCCCATTTGGAGGAAACTGGAAGTTGTATTTAGTTGTATATAACTGGCTCCTCAGGGTCATCTTGGTTGACGATCTTGGTTGATGATCTTGGTTGTCAGAAGTCTGTCCATGCCTCTGTCCACGCCAAGGGGAAACACTATCAGGCACACATAATGGGGCAGAAACTGATGATCAACTGTGGCAGAAACAAGCCGCAATGAGGATATGAAGCAGGCCTTCAGCCAAGCGCATCCTCAGCTCACCAGTCTCCTCTGTGGTGTAGCTCCTACTGACTGACTTTCTTTTCTGAGGAGAAATCTATGAAAAACAGCAGGAAAAGGTTTCAAATTAAAAATTAAAATTTCATTTCTCTTCTTCTAAGATTAGGGCTATCATAAATTTCTATGCTGGCCCAAAAGAAAAGATATTTTATTCATGAACTCCCACAAGTTTACACTGAGAAATCAAGAGGTGGGAAATGGAGAGTTATTATTTTAAGCATTGACATATGCTTACCATTTTGTGAAATCAGTTGTGGCTTAGTTCTAATCATGCCCAAAGAAGAATGTTTTCATTCTGACTAGGATTCCAGTGGCTTGGGCATTTCCTCATGAAAGTCAGTCATTTCTATTGCTATTAGACTCAGCACTTACCCCAGAGAAAGATCATTTGCCAAATGAACACAAGACTGAAGGTTAAAATATGGCACTGGATATATTGTTAAAGCCATCCAGAAGATCACTGTTCTTAAGTTGGGTTAGCATATCATGAAGACTAGTAAGAAAAACCTGATGTAGATCAGAATAGATTGCCACAAATGAATATTACAAGGAAGACAAAAATCAAAGAGGTTTACATGCAACAGAAAAAAAATTACAAAAATTAAAAATATCAAGAAAGTGTTTTTATTATAGCTTAAAACATGTTTTACATTTGCTGCCTTGCATTTATCATATTAAAATATGCCAAACTTACATTTGTTAAAAACAACAACAAAAAAATCCAAAAGGGAGACAGTAAGTTACTTGTGAGCATTAAACTAAAAAGATATTTAAGGTCGAGACACAGTTCAACCACATAGAACTTGCCTATCACGTGAAAGGTCCTGGGCTTAATCTTCCTTTCTGACCACACACCCACACACACAGACACACACACACACACACACACACACACACACACACACACAGAGAAAAAGAAGAAAAATGAAGTCAAAAGTTTAACTCATAGATCTATCAATCTGAAGTTAATACTAAGCCAATTAACAATAATGTTGCCAGGGATTTATTTTTAAATATTTTGAAAAATAACTCTTTTGTTATTTGTTCAGTGCTTTTGTGAAAAAGGTTAGAACCAAGGTCATCATCATTGTGTTTTAGATGGAGAGAGGCTATAGCCCATGACATAACTCATGGAAGAATGGAAATTTCAACCAAAAGATAGGTTTTGCAGAGTTCCGCATACAGTGAAGGTAGAAGCCTCCCCTGTTCTAAGGCTTGGGTCCAGCTTACAAAGGTGAGGGAAAGAAAGGTCACCAGGGAATCACAGGTGCTCACTATGCTAGAAGAGGCAGTTTTGTCTTACTGGCTAGTGAAAAGTCCACTCACAATTTCTGTCCCTGAGTATTTATTACATGTTCCATTCTGTGCTTTCATGTTCACAAGAGTGGAAATTAAACAGTGTGGTGCTGAAGTGATCTGAAAAAGATCCTGAGACTTTGGTGATGGAGGCCCTGTCTTGACTCCCACCAAGGCCTGGCTGAATCTGAAGCTCAGTGGGCAGCAGGAGGGGAGGGTGTGCCCAAGGGCCCTTTGTTCTCTGTGGGACACCCTTCCTACCACTTGGATGCTTAGGGAGGAACAGGAAGCAATAAATGTTCTTTAGGCAAATAAATATCCTTTCCAGTTGGGATGCAATAACACATGTCTTGCATTCTTGCCCATAGAATTAATGTAATATTTACTTTGTGAAATTGTGACTATTCTAGATCTATTATGTGCATCTTTTCATTTAGACTCTATTTTCTATCTATCTATCTATCTATCTATCTATCTATCTATCTTTATCCATCTCTGTCTATATATAGTTATTAATAAGGATGTTTAATGTTTGCTCACAAATTCATGTTTGAATAGGAACATCATCACCTGTATATTCACATATATATATAAGTATGCTTTTATACTTTATTTTATCTTCCCTTAGCAAAGTCATTGGTCTTACTGATAAGCTGACTTTTACAGCATTATTATATGGATCAGGAAGCATTTCTCCTAAAATTCTCTTTTCAAAATCTTGAAACAGGCATATTATTATCTGTCTCTAATTTTCTATATTAGCCACTGGTAAAATACTTATAAAAATACATTTTGTAAAAGAAAAAATACTCTTAATAATTGGTCCATCTGTATTAAACATTATGCTAAGTACAATCCTAGATTTCCTGTTTCTTACATCTTATTAGTAGTTTTTATTATTTACAGTGGTTTCTGTATTTTTTTCCTACAGATAAGTGATGAAAAATATCCAACCAATCCAGCCATTTTACTAACATGACAATTTTCTGTAGTGATGAGATATAAAAAGTTATAAAAAGACACAAACTGAAAAATAAAGATATTGGTTTTAATTAAAGACAAGACCATTAGAATTTACTTGAATAAAACACCTGGAAACTTGTTGCTATTCTATTTTACTTAATATGTAACACTGATAGTTTGTACTGCTTAGTGGCTATGATGTGGCCTTTGAAGTCACACTGCCTCTGTTTGTCTATGTCCTAACCAAAAACTATGATGATATTATACATACACAGAGAATCTAAAATTATGTCTGGCATATTGTTAGTGTTATAGGTTAAATTATCTCTCCCCTCAAAGGTATATTGAGTATCCTAAAAACCTGGATCCTATGAATATGAATTGTTTTGAAATACAGTAGGGTCTTTGCAGATGTAATCAGGTTAAGATAAAGTCATACTAAATTAGAGTGGGCCCTAATCCAACATGAATGGTGAACTAACAAGAAAAGAAAAATTTGGAGACAGACCCAAGGGAAGACGATCATGTGAAGATGAAGGTGGGAAATGTAGCTGTGCTGCCATAAGCCATGGGTTACCTGGAGCTACCAGAGCTGAGAAAGGCTAGGAAAGAATCTCCTTCAGAGGTCTTCGGAGGGAACACAACCCCGCCAACACCTTGAGTTCTAACTTCTTGCCTCCGGAGTTGTGAGGAATAACTTTCTGCTCTTTTATGTCACTTAGTTTCTAGCACTATGTTATGGCAGTTCTAAGAAACAAAGTTAATCTGTATTCAGATATAATTAATTTGTCACTATTAGACATCAGTAAAGGCCAATTACAATATTTGGGTTTTGATCATCTGTATTGTAAAGAAGTAATTATTATTGTTTATAACACAATCTCATCTGTTTATCTTTCATGCCCTTCCAAATAAGTAAGAATTAAGCTTAAGCTCATTAGATAAAGTTCAACTCTGCACCATATGAAAAATTTGGAATGTGTAGAAGGGATTGGTCTACAATGCATTCGGGAATCATCGCGTTTTACATTTCAAAGAAGAAAAAACAAACATGTTTTCAAGGCTATACTAAGTCTACTCTGCTATAACTGTTTTGAAAACATGGAAATCATTTTATAACCCATTCTGTTAACACATGAAATGAGATTAAAATGTCCTTTGTAAAATCACGTTTCTAAATTCCCTACAATGAATGTAATTATTAAGCACTGGAAACATGTTACTAAGAAAAATTAAAAATAAAAATAGAAAAATAAAATTTAAAAGGCTATTTCATTCTTTTTAATGAGAAAGCCAAGTAAGTCTCAAATGCCTTAAAAACTTCATTTAAAAACATTTTTTTCCTTCTGTTTTGGAAATAAAACCTAGGACTTCTGTTCTGAGTTATATTCTCAGCTCTTTTTTTTTTTTTTTTTTTTAAACGGGATCTTGCTAAATCATTAAGTTAATGAGGATAGGCTTGAACTTGTGAGCTTCCTGCCTCAGCTGCCCAGAATTCTGAGATCATAGCCCTGTACCACTATAACAGCTGCTGAAAATCTTTGATTTTTTTTTTTTTTTGAAAGAAGAGTCAATTTTCACTGTGTCTGTCAAACTCCTTAAAGTAACAACAGACAGCTACTGAGATCAAAATTGGAATTAGCTGACCAGAGGGCTATTGTGTGTTGTACACAATACTCTTTGGCCAGGAATTCTTCAGTGGGTCCCCGTACTTCAGAGGACTGTGCTCTGGCCCTCCTCCAGCTGAACCCCTCCTCATGGGATGAACATTCTCCCTCCAGAATAGGCTTCTGGCAGCCAAATGGGTCTCTTGCTCAGATGGCCCTGGCCCTGTTTCCAGGACACGGACTGGTCTTTCTTGAGGCCTGAGTCTGTGCAGGGGTGCAGTTTGCATGGCAGTGAAGGGTATAAGGAGGAAGCTAGAATGTGCCAGCTGGATTATCCTCAAGTCTACACTCAAGAGCCCAAACAGTGAGAAGGAGGGAACAAGGGGAGGGGGCAGCAGAAGGCCCAGGCTTAGGTCTCCCTAGGCCACTATGTTCTAGCAAAGAGCTGGCTTTGCAACTGAGCATTCCAAGTTTACTCTACTATATTTATCAAGATAAAAGGACAGATTATATTTGAAGAGTTTCTAAGCTTGATTCATAAACATTACACATATCATATGCAGCTCTCTGTTTATTCTTCCACCAGGCTCCAGGAGTGTTAGAAGAAGACCTAGTGGTATTATTGAAATTTAAGCACTCATTACTTGCTGTATTTTTAAAATGCATGAAGCTACTTCTCTATAAACATTCAATGATAGAAAACAGAGCTACTATTTCAGACTTAATGGTCACAAGAGAAATAATTATAACAGAAGATATTAAGACAAAACTATGATGTGATGCATTTGTTAGAGTTCCAAAAGGTAAACTTGTGAATAATCAGGAAAATTACCAAAACAGAACTAGATGATTTACTAGACACAAAACACTAATTAATATTCACTTAAATATCCACATTTCTAACATAACTACCACATGATCTAAGCAGCTCATTTCCAGGAGGATAGCTAAAGGAAATGAAATCAACGTATGAAAGCGATACCTGGTCTTCCATGTTTATTGCAACACTATCCATAATAGCAAAGATATGGAATCAATCTTAGCAATCAACAGATGAATAGACAAAGAAAATGTGATCTACATACATGATGGAATATTATTAAGCCTTAAGAAAAATGAAATCCTGTCATTTGCAGCAAAGTGGATAGAACTGAAGGATATTATGTTAACTGAAATGAGGCAGACACAGAACAACAAATACCATAAAATGAAAAAAGTTTATCTCAAAGTAGAAGAGAGCAGAATAGTAAGTACTAGAAGCTATGAAGGGAAGGGGCATAGAGGAAAGTTGGATAATGGGTATCAAGACACAGCAAGAGGAAGTTCTACTGCTCTACAGCACAGGAGGATGATTACAACTTGCAGTAAACTATTATATATTTTATGAAGAACTAGAAGAGAAGACCTCAAAGACTCCAAACATATAGTAATGATAAGGAGATGGAAATGTTAATTACCCTGATTTGATCAGTACTCGCTATAAAATGTGAACTGAACTATCACACTGTACCTCATAATTTTATATAATTATGTGGTAATTTTTAAAAATTTAAAAATAAATAAATATTCACATTTTTAAAAAAGGACATTTCTTTAATATAAGTAAAATGAGTATTAGAAGAAAGAAATGTTAATTTTGAGAAATAATTTCTGTTTATAGATGATCAAATATAAGCTCTAATATTTTCATGTATGTTTCCCTTTATTGTTTTAATTTTGGTATTTTCAGCCTAAAACATGGTATATTGATGAGAAATATATCTTGAATAATAGATAAATATGTCATATAGTAAAATAATGATATCATTTCAAAATTGTTTGCAAAATTAAAAACTGTAAACCTGTGATTTCTTAATAATCATTACTATAAAATGAATTCCGAGTAATTGAGACAAACCTACAGATGAAAAATGTTCCAATTAAATGAGCTAAAACATGGCAGGAATCAGTACCGCAGTGAAATAATAGCACTTGAATCACTGTGATTCCAGTTATTGCCAATTCTTATGACCTGGCTTGAGCTGTAAATTACCAGCAGCCAGGGAGCAAAAAAGAAGCAAAAGGAGTCCCAGATAGATTTTTGAGTAAGGAATTTCTTTCTTTGGTGGTTCCCTACTTGTGATGGGCTCTTTCTTTGAGGCAGACAAGTCACAGTCACCTGAAGGGCAGTGTTGGTATGGAGAAAGACAGGTTTCTAATCCCAACACCACTATCAGGTTCCACCATTGCTACCCATTCACAGATTAGGGCAAGATGCATTAATTACACACCTACTCTTATGTGTCTTTTATCTGTGATATACTACATGGCAGGTGAGTAACACAAATAGCATATATTATGAGTTTGTAAAATAAAATTATTGAGGATTAAATGTTAGTCAGATAATCATCCCTTTCTCACTTTTACATCTACAATTTTTGAAGTGTTTAATAAAATGAGAGAAGTCAGTTTTCAAAGGCACTGTAGGATGTGTTTCAAAGCACAGGGTTTGGAATCCTAAATATTAAAGACTCCAATCCCAGTGCTAAATTTTACTGTGGACCTTCAGTATGTTACTAAATTCTCCAAACTTCAGTTTCCTCACATGTAAAATAATCCTATTTTATAACATTGCTGTGAATATTAAAATAAATGTTGTTTTAAAAATACTTGTAACATTATACTTGTAGGTACTCTTACTCAGTATTCTTATCACAAAGCTTATATTTCCTTAAGTAGACAATAGTCAGTAGATCTCAAATTCTCACTACAAAATTTCATTTTTGCATTTTAATTTAATTTCTGAAGCACAATTTATTTTTACTTTATAGAATTATTAGATTCTGTACCATTAGTTCAGGCAGAATTCAGTATTGATATATAAATGGCCTGATAATATTACTGAAATTTCTACTGCATAATTGTAATCTCTACTAAACTGCAAATCAGGGAGAAAATACCCTCAATATTCATTTCAGACCAATAGAAAATTAGAAGTTATAATTGGGTGGCAATTCAAGTATTATACAATAATGCATTTTAAAACATAGACATTAAACTATAATCATTCTAGTTAATAGTATGCCTTTCTAATAAATATTTTCCATTATGGTTAGGACCCCAAAACATCATTAAAACCAGTTTATATTTGTAGTAGAAAGGAAAGAAAATGGAAAGTCTGATAGTTCTCTGATAAATACCTGGATATTTTCTTATAGAATTCTCACTTTTTATATTTCTTCTCTAAGATTCTTCTCTAAGCTATGGCCTTTCTCATTATCACTGTTGCTATGTGCATTGCACAACACCAGGAGGCTTCCTTCATTAGACTACAATGAAGAGAACCTTTTAAACGTGTGAAGTTCACAACCTACAAAACATGTGACAATCCTGGTTCCCCCCTTCCATATCATAATAGATTCCTTGCATTTAAAACTAAAATGATATGATCTCAGCTCTGAATTGAATGTGACCAAACTTCAAATATGACCTGCAGTTAGAGTAGAGTTCATCTTGAGGAATATTCAAATCCCTGGAGACTAACAAGGTAGATTCACAGGTGTGTGTCATAGGAGACTTTAGCATGTAACAAACATTGCTAACTTTTGGATACAAGTGATGACAGCAGAAATGGGATTCTGTTTATATCTTAGTTTATGCAGCCCACTCCTGGGTGGCCTCATGAGATTGCAGAAAGTAGTAGTAGGAAGTTTGGCAGATTCTGGAAAGAAGGAGGAGAATGGTAAACCAAAGAAAAATAAGATCAAAAAGTACTCTCAGTTGTGAATATTTTACAGGTGACTTTAGTTTTTCCCAGTGTAATTTGAGGTGGATGTTCTGGGCAAATCTGGCCTAAATGAAGAAGAGCTCTGTCTTGGAGTCTGACATTTAGTCACAAGAGAACACAATTCTGAGCCTTTGGTTTCCTCTGTCTGTCTGCCAGTGACATTTAAAACATCTGTCTAGAGAACTCAACCTGGAATAGTGGATGTGCATCTGTCCTTTGTAGTGGAATCACAAAGGTTTGTTGTTGTTGTTATAATACAGTTCTGCTTAAAGTTTTTATTTCTAACCCCAGATGGAATTCTGACTCTGAGACTGGAATAGGAACAGAAGCCAGAGTTGAGATTTATCCATTTATGCATTTGAACATTTTCTGTGTCTTAAGGAGTTCAATTTAACCCCAGGTCCATCAAATTAGAGTTGTGTGTGCAACACAAATTTACAGTAAATCCTTTCCGGGTATGAATGAATGTATGCTGAGTAAACACCCTAAAAAGATTCCATTAAAATGTAAACATGAAAGAATGCTCAATACAGCTGTGGTCTTACCATTTGCCTTGTGTTGTACATCTGGCGGAAGCTGGTCAAGAGCATACCACTGGTAGTCTGGCTGTGTGGAACAATAAATCATTATTATAACAATATGAACTTCAAACAAAGCATAGTGGCACATTAAAAATATAATTATGCTATGAGGCTTTTATTAAACAGGCAACATACAAGTAATTTCTACTAATCCTGTTGTCTATCTTCCTTTTCCCACTGACTTACCACCATCTCTCCCTACCCACTCCTCAATTCACTGTGTGTGGCTAGAATTTCTGTGATTTGGCAGTTGCAGTGTTTTCTTTCTTTTTTTTTTTTTTGAGACAGATGTGGTTTTGGATTTCTGCAGAAGTATAAACACTACTGAAGCCCATAAATAACACAAAGCATCTTACCATCAACAAATGCTGTTTGTAAAATCCTTACACTGGAGGCAATAAGAAGACCAGAAAAACAATACAAATTTATTGTTTTCTATGGCTCAGGGAAGAAGTCTAGCTATTATGTGAACATGATGTATAGAGGTTCAGCATGGTGAGGCATGACAAATTTCTTTCTTTGTACTGTTCCTTGGCAGAAACCCTTCTCTAAATTCCTTAGTTTAGACTTAAAGGAAAGACTTCTTTTGTAATTTTCCTCCAGGTTTATACATATTAAGATAAAAACAGCTCGATATTGAATATCAGAGAACAAGAACAAATTGCATTGAATAAATAATAAGTTCTAGACCTAAATGATCAAGATAGCTCCAAGGCTACCATCTTGGCGCTTAGCCCCTTGGAGCAATCTTAGCTTTCCCCACCCACAAAACCAGTCTGTCTTGTTATTTCAAGTACTCACCCTGCTTCCAACATCCCCACAAGACACAGAGAATACAGACCTTTGGTCCAATTATTTAATCATCTCCTATAAATAACACAACAATGAGCCAGTAGGAAGCACTTTTTAAGGCTGCCAGACCATGACAAGAAGTCTAAATGTTCGGTTAACTGACAAGACATTGAGAAATGCTTCATTCAGTATAGTCTGACCCCACTTCACCTCAGCTCAGACACCTAGCTGCTCAGCTCCTTAGGGCCCACAAAAGAGCTAGAGGAGGAAATGATCTCACCTCTGTTTTTTTATCTTCTCTTTATTTTAGATGTCTCAAATAACACATTGGATAAATGACGTGAGCTCCACTTTTATATTCCAGGAAACTTGCCAAAAGAAGGTAAATACACTGTAATTTTACTAACAGTGTGGTATGTGGTTTAATTCAGGCTTAGATGTAGGTAAGCAATACAAAATATTCTTTTAAATTAACTTTGAGGTTTTGTTACTGAGATTTTGCTGAGTGGAATACTGCTTTTAAATGTAGGCTATTATACATACCTTGGAATTCTTTTCCTAAGATAGACCTTTATTTGGTGTTAATTTTATGTGATCTAGACTTTCTTGCCTTTTCTCAGTGAAAGAAAAATTTTGTGAGCCATTCTATGTGAATTCTTTCCTTTTTTTCATTAATAAAGATTTCACAGGAAGTCTATCTCCTAGACAAATTTAAATGACTGCTCAGTTTTATGCTTAATCTTTCACAACAATATTTCTCCAATTCCTCAACCTGTAGGAGCTAAGTAAGTAAATTTCCATCTCTTTCTGTTTGCTCAAATCTTTGCTCAAATCAAATTTACTTCTGCATCCTTTAAAAATATTTTTAAAGAAATAATAGCTATGTTGAGGATTCCAGAAAGTTCCTGATAAGGACTGAAAAGCCAGAAAACAGCTAAAGAATACAGGAAATAGAGGAAGGAAAGCAACCAGCAAATGGCAACAGCAAGAAAATAAATTCTCAGCAGAATGCTGTGCCATACCAGGGTCAAGTAAGAGATGCTCATTAAATCTTGACGTCTCTGCCACCCAAAGAGTCATTATCTCCCCTGTGGGAAACAGGCTTGATGTCACACTCAGATATGGAATGTAAGAGTTTCAGGCAACCCAGAGAATCATGTTTTTTATAAGTGGAGTTTTTAAAATCCCAGTTAAAAATCTTCTATTTTTGGTGTAATTAGAAGTATAGGTAATAAAATCTAAGGGATGAGTATTGTTGTTTGAGAAAATTTTAAAAATGCAGAAAAATGTGTATTTTTTCCTAAATAAATGTTCTGCCTATGTAAGCAAAATGGGGAGTAGAGGCCAGCATCCCCATCTTGGGGGAAGGGTAGGAGGAATACTGCTCTTGAGAAAGAAAGGAAGGGTGGTTCAGGTCTGATTTATTCAGGTTGACTGTCCAAATCAATTCCACTCACAAATAATTGCTCAACTGTTCATTTTATTTTGCCTGGGTACACACAGCTATAGAGAACAACTTAAGTGGGTCACTTTATTTTGTGTCTTTAAAAAAAGTCCTTTCAATTGGAAAATGTCAAAAACTATTTTGCACATATGCAATGATATTCACAGTAGTTCAGTATAAATACAACTGAAGAAAGCATTTCATTTCTTTGTTTTGCTAAATCCTCTTTGCTTCTCTTTATACATACAAATATCCTTTGGGTAGAGTCAAACATGACCTTGGAAATGATCCATACAAAATGTTATGTTTGTTCAAGGAATTATAGCTCAATTTGCTATCTGTTAGTTAATTTATTCATATCTATGTGGCCCATGGATTCAATGCCACAAGGATAATTACAGTATACATGGACCACTGGAACTTTGCAAATTGGAGACAGACAAAATAGAGACTCTTTCTATAGACAATATTATGTGCCAAAATTCCAGAGATGCATATAATTTCTACTAAAAGAGAAAACCAAGAGCTTATTGCTAAAATGGGAACTCTTACTTACTGGATGCTCCCATTGATCCTGCACAGCCTCGGGGCCTGTTGGTTTCCACAGATCCTGCAGGTGGAATACTAAGCCACAGTTGCAGCTTGGGAGATATACCTGGGGAGAACAATGCTGTCAGTTCACCGGAAGTGGCTGAAATTGGGAAGTCACACTGACACTTGCTTTTTACAACAAAGTTTGGTTTAAACCCTAAGGTTTTGCTTTTTATGCCATAATTCCAACTAATAAAAAAAGTCAATAGGGACTAGGGATTGATACCAATGAGGCTTAAAGGCTATATCTTACCTAAGATTACACTACAATTAACTCTTCAATTTGAAGAAATTAGAAACACTTGAAAAGTACATACAGTTAACTGTGTTTCTGAGTCAGGTTCATAGAGGGTCCTCATTAAACACAATCTATACATTGAGCCATAAAGCAAGTTTTATTAAACTCCAGCCAGAGACATAATTAAGGTCTAAGCAGGAAGTTATGAATTAAGATAAATAATATTTATTTTTAAAGCTACTAGAGAACTAGCAAGATGGAATAATTCAGTGCCCAAGAAGAGATTTTATTTTCTAAAAAGAGACAAAAGTCTGTGGTGTAGTTTTTCACAGTAAATGGTGTAAGAAACTGTAAGAAGTACCAAGGAAATGTATTTCCCAGGTGTGGGTGGGTTTCTGAAGAAATCTTCATTTGAGTAAACACCCACTAAGGCTGGCTTTTTTGGTACCACGCTTTTCACAGCATATGTTTTTCATGAATGTTAGGGCTAAAAAGCTTTCGTGGTTCCCAAGCACAATCCATCCATTCATATTTTAGTGGATAATGAAAAGCATGGGTTTTCCTAGGCCATCTGTAGCAGAGCTTGAATGTGCTTTAATGGGGACCATGAAAAATATTGTACATGGGGAAAATGTGTGAGTAAAACTTAAAATTGCCATTTTAACCAAGACAATGGGGCACAGGTAAGGGTAACATACCTGTTTTAGTTGCTTTTCTAGTTTTTCTTTCTCCATTTGATAAGCTTTTATCTACAAGGGGAAAAAACATTTGTTTATCAGGAAGAGTTCAAGTCACTGGTTTCAAAACTAATCTTGACCCAGGTGTCAGTGACCTACTCTGAAGGAATTGATAGCAGTCATGCCAAGAATCACATCTTGTTTCCTCAAGATATGCATTGATTCCATCTTAAAATTCTCAAGTGAAATTTATAAAGCTGCATAGTCTTATATTGTTATTCCAATCTGTTGAGCCCATTATAATTCTTAGCCTTGGATTGGTCTTATCTTGATACACATGTAGAAAAACCTTCTGTGGATCACTCAATGTAATTAGAATTGGACAGCCTGACATTCAAAGGCTTCCACCATAAGGTTAGAAGATGTATATACAGTTAATACAAGGCGGACACTGATCTGCATACTTTATGCACAGTAAATTCTTGAAGCTCCCCAAAGGCCTTATGTGGTACTTTATATTATCACCCCACTCAATAGATGAGAACACTGAGACATGAGATGCTGAATAAGTTGTTCAAAGTCACACTGCTCTGCTTTCTGTCTTCTCACTATTTAAAGCCCAATTTTATCTTAGCAGGGTCACCTAGACTAGGTTTTCTCCACACCTGATACTCCTAGAGAGAGTATCAGGTGTGGCTTTGCTTTGACTCTATAGTCATACCATTGTCAATCCTATACTCCATGTTCTACATCCCTATAAGGTATGGTTACATGCATGTGTCCTGCAAGATAATTTCCAGGTCTCACCCATCAGAACTAGTCCCTCTTCCCCTCATCCTTTCATTTAACCTTGTATATTTACTATGTGACTTTTTAGCCCAGTATATACTATGTATAATCAATTCTTGATATGTGTAGTAAATATGATCTATAAAGTAATCACAAACATTGAACAAGTGCTCCCAGGAGAAATTCAAGGTTAGGCTCCTGTGAGCCTCTAGTTACAACATTTTTTTCAACTGATTGGTATATAACCTTGTTTTATGTGCATTAATGTTTAAAGATATGTTATTTAATATATATTGTTGATTTATTAATGCTAAACTCATAGTCAATAGACACATAACTTGTACCTATACAAAATTCACTTAACACACTTGTTTACTCTGTATGGCACATCTCAGCCATCTTACTTTCAGGAACCCTAGACAGCACTTTAGCACTAGGTATGAGATTATTTTAAACAGTGAAATCACACACACACAAAAGCAAAAAAAACAAAAACATGGCCCTAAACAGACCAAAAAAGGACACATTATAGTGTATGAACTGAAACAAGTCGATCAGGGGAGGGGCAGGGGAGGAAGAAGGGGTAAAGGGATCGAAAATGATCAAGATATTTTATATGCGCGTATCAGCTTCCCAAACAAGTATCACTATTCTTTATTGCAAACATACAGTAATTAAAGAATATAAGAAGGCAGAACACTGCCTTGTTTGACTTCAGCTATGAACATGTGTCAGGTGATTCAAGTTTGCTATTGTACTGTTTATGCTTGTGAATGCACCACACAATGATTTGGGGAGTAGACAAATTCACAAATATAGAATTTTCAAATGATAGAGATAGCCTATATATGTCTTTTTGGTACATTATGAATATTTTAATTGCAAGGACCAATTTTTTAATTTCCTCAAAGCACATGGCAGAATAATTTTCAGAATGAAAAGATCAAAGTTAGATTGCAAGGAACTGAAAGTGGCACACTAATTTTACAACTAAATGGAACTGCTAAACATGATCCCTTTGATGGACTACAATTATGAAATGCTTTTGAGCCATAATTTGGGGTTTTTTTTTA
Source organism: Heterocephalus glaber (assembly GCF_053883595.1). Classification (NCBI taxonomy): domain Eukaryota; kingdom Metazoa; phylum Chordata; class Mammalia; order Rodentia; family Bathyergidae; genus Heterocephalus; species Heterocephalus glaber. The sequence goes on from NW_028258364.1 coordinate 1,774,085, forward strand.
ACTAAAATAAGGTTATTTACTTAAAAATGATACATTGGATATAATCTGTATATAGAACAAAGAAGTTAATGGTAAACTGAGTAAGGCACCCTTTAAAGCTGATGCTGGCAAAATATATTTAGTGTGATATGTATCAAAGATCTGGATTTTTGGTGTTTTATATTTGTATAATAAAACTGCTTGTTTTTACCCTTTTTAATGCCTATGTAGTTTCCCTAATTAGCTCAATTGATATTTTCATTTTATACAACATATAATACATCTTAGTTTTCAGCGAGAAAGGATAAAGGTCACTAAAAAAAGTTTAAATAATTCTGTGAAGCAGAGGACAGAGCACAGCTAGCATCACCGTGGCATGGTTCACCTTCTGCAAATGCCATATTCACACTTCTCACGGGTGGCCCTGACAGGAGGGTCTACTTGCTGTTGCCCTACACTTAATCTGCTTCTTTTTTTCTTTTGGTTTTTGAGACAAGGTCTCGCTATGTAGTCCAGGCTGGCCTTGAACTCACTATGTAGCCCACACTGGCCTTGAACTCTCAATGATCCTCCTGCCTCAGCCTTCTGAGTCCTGGGATCACAGGTGTGCAGCACCACACCTGGCTTAATCTGGTTCTCGTGACATGTATGCCCTCTTTGCAGTTCCCACCATGACCCTTGAGCTAAGTGTTTTGATAGAGGTTCTCACCCCCTGTGCTACCCCACTTAAGAGACAAAACAGCTGAGAAGACATGAGGTGGTGGTTATCTTTATCCATATTTCATAGGTGAGTGTACTGAGCAAGGTTAAGTAATTTGTTTTGGTTTTAATGAACATTCTAGAGATCATTTAGTCTTTTTCATTTTACTGATGAGGAAAAGGAAGCATAACATCAAATGAATTGCTCAAGGACTGGACACCACCAATGGAGTGTCAAAGGAGGCAGGATTGCAGGGACTTTCCCCTATATTCCTCCTATTTCTAAGTACCCTAAGTATCTTTCACTTCACCACAATGTCTACTTACCCATTGTTATTGGCTTAAAACATCCTAAGTGAAAAAAAAAAATCCTAAGTGATAAAATGAATAGACTCTGGTATATAACTAGTGCCAGAGTAATTTAACGTAAAAATTCATTCAAACTTCAGTTGAACAACATTAATAATGTGCTACTTGACTAAGATAATGTCAGTTCTTTTTATTGTACCATGGCATTTATTCTGCTGTTAATATATATAACATAGATCATCAAGTCAATCTACTATATCTCTATGAATTTTATTATTTTTTTCTCCTGAAGTGAATGATTTTTGAAAAAATTATTGGGTTATCATTATTTTAAAGAAAATTTTTTATAATTCAATGTATCACTAAGATCTGAAGATTGGTCCTTCACTTACAAATATAATTTTGCCATACCATACTTAGAAAATATATTTATTTTGTTGATATTAACAGAAAATTACTTTACAGACAAAAATTACTTGTGGATCATACCTAAAATGTTAAGTGGATAGATACGTGCTTCTGATTAGACTAAAAGTTCTGTAAAGTCAAGACAGTAGCCAGTCTTAGACACCAATTTACATCAATTTGAACTTAATACAGTCGAATGAATAAAATTAAAATATAGCAGAAATAAAATTAGTATTTGTGCACTGGCAACTTTAAACAAGTTAAGGCCACTTTGCATGTAAGAAATAAAAATTGAGAGAGCAAATTCTTCAAGAATAATCAAAACATTTTCCCCACCCATGTTTCATAAATTATTTATTAGGTTGCATAAATTATTTTCGGCAAATTATCTAATTATATTTTTATCCTTCTAATTTTTATTCCTTTATTTTGTTCCTTCTAATTTCTTAAAAAGGAAATGGTTCTGCCCAATAATTTTCCATATAAAACTAAGAATTTCAAGCTAATCCTTGTAAATATATGAGGAAGGGAATTAAATTTAATTTATAATATACTTTTTATGAGAAAGAAGAGATGATTAATAGTTTAAAAAAATTTTTGAAGACCAAAAATCTTCAAGCTAAAGAACTACCATAGCATGTCTCACACAAATTTCCACCTTATTGAAAAGCACCGCATGATTTTGTGAATCAAAAATGTTGTGGTTTATTTTATTTCCTTAAGTCAAAATCATGTTAACTACATTTTCCTTCATTAACATTAGTATTTGCACATCGTGGTGACTTCCTGAACCTAATTTTTATATATCTGATTACACTCAATTTTAGTTTGATTACATTTAATATATTCTGTTCCAGTAAACTGGCTTCCTTGAAACTGCTCTAGTTACATTAAATCTGAAAACAAACTAAAACATCTAAAGTTTCACTAGACAAATACATGACATTCAGAAAACTGTATGTTTTTAAAAGATAGGAACATTCCAAATGGCCCTTCAAAGAAAATGACAAGAATTTAGAAACCACTTCACTGTATTTGAGTAGTAGGTAGTTCAACTCCAGTCTACAAAGATAAATATTATGAAAAAACGATCACAAACTGTACTTTATAAAAGACTTTGGAATCCAATTTCTTGAGTAATTCCTTAATATACTTAAGTTAAAAGAAATTTCCAGTCGTTTTCATTTCTTTACAAGATTGTGCAAGAATGATTTCATAGCAGGTGCTGCCCTCTCAAAAACATCCAACGTCAATTAACAGAAGTTAAAAAGACTTCAATAACATTAAAATGAGAAAGTAAAAATAAAATCCACATGTGTCTGACAAAGATTACTTTGTTTTGACTTATACCTGAGAACTCAGCCTGTTCAACTGGGATTGAGAAGTTTGATTAATCTGCTGTAGCTCTTCTTTCTCCTGACTAAGTCTTTCTCGATCTGAGCGCTCCTTTTTGAAGTCTTCTTCATAGATTTGGACCTAAAATACATTAATTTGTTAGCTTACTTTCCTCTTAGGTCTTTTAAATGATTTCAGAAAGAGTACTATCTGAGCCTTTGCAAGAGGAGGCATTCCTATCTCTGTTCATGACTATTTCTTCATAGTAGGATGGGAAGTACACATGACTACAATTTTATCTTTCACTTTCAAAGTGGAAGTCCTCCAATTTTTCCTCTTCTAAGTGCACATCAGGAATTCAGAAGTGAATAAACAACATGACTATGTTTTAAAAAGAATTCCCTTCACCCACTATTCTGCTGCATCTTCTGTTTGTGACAAATCCTTGCCTAATTTTAAGTGGCACTGCTTTAGAGCAAGTTCCCCTTCCCCAGCACTGGGATCTTATGTATGAATACTGCTGGAAGTTCTCCAAGATGGCTGAATGGCAACAGCTGTTAAGTGAAGCCACCAAACACAGACATGGTAAAACTTCCAGGTATACATTTTAAGTTAAGTACAGAGATAAGAGGCTGATGTGTGTGGAAAAACAAAGCATGCTTATTTAAAGGTATTCACAAGTTTTGTCTTCTATGAGTAATTCTGGAAGTAAGTGATAAAAAGAAACACTGTAAAATATTTTACCAGAATACTTCATAAGCAGTATTCCAAACATTCCAGAAAAGTGACCAAACTGAAAAACAGTTAGTTATTGTTGTTGAGTGATGACTTGGAAACTAGCGTATGGAACTAAAAACAAATGAAACTTAGAAAATAAAACAAAAGATTTCCTCTAAAAGATTTCCTCTAAGACCATGATTTAAATTACTACTTATATCTAAACCTCACAGGGATTGAACCCAGGGTCTCAGTCATGCTAGGCAAGTGTTCAATCACTGAGCACCATCCCAGCCCTTCAGGGCTGGACTGCTGTCTAACACTAATTTCTTGGATTATCATTATTATTATTATTATTACTGATGTACTGAGAACTGAACTAAAGGAACACTCTGCCACCAAGGTATATCCTCAGCTCTTTTTGTTTTTGAGACGGAGTCTTGTTAAATTAGCTAGGGTGGGATTAGAGGTGTCCGTCTGCCACCCCACCCAGCTCACATTGCACTTTTATCAGGAGCAGCTCAACAAATTTTAACTAGAAGTGTATCCATTTAGGTCAATAATAATAATAGAACAAAATGCAAAGGCAAGAAAAGAAATTAAGTATTCTGTATAGCTATTGATAGATTTAAATGCTTTAATCGATAGAAGCATTGCAAGAAAACTACTTGCACCCAAGCTGATATTTTTGTTTTATTTTTTAATTGAGAGATGAGGTTCAATTTCAAACATAAACTCATGTTGTGTCAACAATTACCCGCAGTATTTTTAGCAGGAGAAGCCCATCTGATCAGAATTGAACACTCTAACTGTGAGCCATGTCATCACTGTGTTCAGGTAGGGGCCAAGATTCTAACTCAGTTTCTTTGTAAATTCATAGCTTCCAGTGTTTCATGTGGGACTTGGTGGTGTAATAATTGTAGGTGCCTGATTAGGAACATGCGCAGTTAGGATGTATATGCAGAAAGTTAGCAAAGAGTCATTCCAGAACTAAGGAGATGAATTTTGGTCGACTCTGGGTGATTATGGAAAAACGACACCAGCCACTGTCTATACCAGACTCAAGCTAAGGAATGACTGTACCTCCATGTGTCAGAGCAGCTGTCCCATGGGGTTTACATTATGTGAGCACCAAAGATGATTCAAGTGTCTGAACATAGGCAGTGCCCTCACCCCGCAGAGAATCCTGGCTAGCACCAACAGTACTTCAGGGGTTGAGAATTTGACAGAGCTTTAACAATCTAAGAATTACCCTTATTCTCTCCATGGGTTTATTTTAAGTCATTTACATAATCCTAATGTAATGAAGCAATTATTCAAATGTGATTGCTGGGAGAGAAAACTCAACTTTACCACCAAGTGCTCTAAGTTGTTTAGCTCTATTTGCAAATAGTCTACTTCCTATGAACTTATAACAATAAAATAAGTTAACAATAACACAATTGCTCAATTAGTCTGTGTATTACAATGAGACTCAGGGCAAAATTAGCCAACAAATCTCACTGAGAAAGATCAGAAAAATAATACTTTCCAGCCCTTTATTCTGTGACACTCTCTGCTTCATGGCTAATATGTTATTGTCAATTTGTACTTCAGGGATTGTGATTCCTCTATGTAGCTTATGTTTGTTGATATTACCATGGACTGTTCTAGTCTTTTACCTAATTGGTTTTTTAGTCTCTCAGAACAAAAGAAATGCATGGCTGGTCCCTCAGGAAGGAAAACTCCAGCTGGTAGAACTAAATTTAGTATAAGTGGTTGAGGTAGTGCTATATCCTCACAGTCCTATGCTGATAAATGTAGAAACTGTAGATAGCACATCCTAGTACTTGCTGTCCTCTTGGCAATAGTAAGTGGGGTCTGGTGAACAGAGAGGAGGAAGCTGTTGTACATAGACAAATTGTTGGTGGTACATACATGTGTGTGGGTAGCTGAGCATATCTGACTCTTCAGTGATTATAATCACTGCAAAATATTTTTTTTAAAGCTGCACTTATTGTTGAGGCCAGCAGCTAGGAGATGACTGCCCCCCTTCTACTACTTTCTGTAAAGAGTTTTGGTAGCTGTGTTTTCAAAATAAATTATGCCTACGTGAAGTTCTGTAGTCTCAGTGCCAACAGAATCTCATCCAAAGGTTAAGTAGTATCCCCCTCTTCTAACTGTGAGATTTTGGACAAGCCATTTAACTCAAGTCCTTCTTTTATGAACTATGGGAACAAAGTAGCTGATCTCTATTCTTCCTATCAAGCTTTAAGATTAGAAAATTCTAATTAAAAGCAATGTGGATCTTATTCCAAGATACATCATGTACAGGTACAAGCACCCAATGATAAATGTAAATGTATTGTATACCTAAAATGCACCAATAAAAGAATTTAAGCAAAAAAAAAAAAGCAATGTGGAAACCTATGAAATACTTTGAATAGTAAGACATTCAAACATGGACAAAGAGGCATGAACAATGGGCCCAGTGTTCTCTTCATGATCATGCCACTTCCAACTTCTCACCTGCTGTTTGAGGACTTCTATTTCCGTTATCATCTCTGCATGGTTGCACTTGACTTTAGATTTCCCAGCACAGTCCTCAAAAAATGAAGAACTCTCAATTTTCAAGACATCCTGAAGGGCCTATGTTATAAAATGAACACACTATTAATCTGAGAGGTGCCACGCCCTATGAATTCCTCTGTAACTGCTACAGTTGTCTCAAGTACACCCACAAGGTAGCATTTCATTTCCAATGCTGCTTATGTAACCGGGTAGCTTTCTTCTCTCTGAATTTCTTCATATGTATATTTTCAGAATTTCTGTCTTTTCTCCATGATGATGCTTATGTTACTCATCCTTCATTATTATATGGGAGGCTTTAATGTTGGACTCCCCTCCACCTGGCTAACTAAAGAAAAAAAAAGTATGTATAACCCCTTTGCAGTTTCTCTGCTTCAGTGAAATACATATTCTGTCAATGATGCTCAAACTATGAGGAGGATCAAAAGGATCAAGTATTCCCATCCCTGAGCATTGAACCCAGAGATACTGAATCAGCACACCTGAGAACAGGGCCCAGGAATATGCATTTTGCAAAAGCTATTGTTGTTGGTCCTAAGTAATGTTTTGAGTAATATTCTGTTATGTAACCATACCATGCCCCCACCGTGAGAGAGGGAAATTCATAGATACCTGAATTCATGCAGATTCACTCACTCCCTCTCTCTCTCTCTCTCCCTCCCCCCCCCTCTTTCTCTCTCGCCATTCACTTGCTGTCCTCCTTCAGGATAGCATGCCCTGGCCTAGCCACAGTTGTCTTTACTCCCTGTTAAAAAATCTAGGAACTCATTACAGGGCAGGATGACATGCACTAAAACCTGGAGTTTTTACTGTGGGGTGAAAAAAACCAAAGAAATTCAGAGAGAAATATATTTGTCAACAAGATTATCATCCTTACTCATTAACCCTTTATGTTCTTATATAACCTATTCTTAGATCTTATGAAAGACACTGCTTCCATTTTGAGACCTTTGCATCTAGGAATGATGGGCCATGCCTATAATCCCAGCACTCTGGGAGGCTAAGGCAGGAGGATCACAAGTACAAGCCCAGCCTGGGCAACTTAGCAACTTAGTAAGATTCTGTCCAAAAAAAAAAAAACAGGCTGCAAATGTAGCTCAGAGCAAAGGCTCTAGGATCAATCCCAAGTACTAAAAAAATGGAAAATTTTAGTTCATTATGACTTCAATAAAAATTACATTTACATATTGTGACACAATATTTCTCATCCTCCTGTGGCTTTAGAGACACAATATGATGACTTGCTTATTAAGTAAATGAGTCCTTCATACAAGTAGAAAAGGTTCATTTTCAGTCCTAAGAAGAATTTACTTCCTCTGTGACTATTTCCTTGTAAGTACTTCAGTGGTGTCCATTTGATGACATCAGTAATAGTTCATTCCTTTGCATTACTATACAATATGGTCATAAAAGCCAGAGAGGAAAAGCATATCTGTGGTTGTGAGTATGTGTTGTCAGACTGGGAGTTTCCTAATATAATATCTTACAATCTACAGATACTGTCTGGCCTGACAGAAGTATCATTTTCAGGAAGTTGTGTGAGAAACAAGAATTTTCTTCTTCCTCCAGTAAGAATTTAGAGGAAGAACAAAAATATTTTAATAATTTATGTCTTGTCAGATTTGTGTGTGTGTGTGCACACGCATGCACACGCACGTGTCCTAGGAGTCAAACCCAGGACCTCATGTATATGAAGCAAGAATTCTACTTGAGGAACACCACCAACCTTGATGGAATTTGTGTAAAGATACGTAGTTCTAGGAAATATCAGAATAGTGAATTTTAAATAAAAAGTGTATGAATAGTAGTAGAGAGAATCTAGGGTGGGGTGAGCCAGAGCGATGCTGCCAATCTATATGTCATCCCATGTCCTACACCCATGGCTAGACTTTTTCTGTAGATCTTGTTATTTGAATGTTCTGGTCTACCTTTCATATGATTCAGCATTTCAGAAATTTTCATATTAGTCATATATGAAATGTGAGTCTAGTAGACATGTACTCCATCTTGGGGTTTTCAGATTTCCTCGAGCAAACCCCTATAACTCTAGAATAAGCTATTTACCATCAATACTGACATACTGAACACATCCATTCATCTCACAATGGTGGGATTTAGACAAATTAATTTTGCCCATGGATGGCCCTGGCTGTACAGCCTCAGAGAATTTTCACTTTGGTTAAACATCTGGCTTCTCTGTAGGAACTTGATAAAGACAGAACCCTTGGGTAATGTCTTCAAAGCAAATATTGAATTGAGTACACATCATTTTGTAAACTTCTAAAAAACATATGTTAATTACTAAGCTGATATAAATTTCTGCCCAGTGAAGGGGTCAGCAGGCAGCCAACTTGCACAAGTAGGGAATGCACAAGGTTTCATGCTGTGAGGCGTGGTGTGCACAATCAGCCACCTATATCAAAATTTTCAGTAACTTCTATTTATCATCATCATAAGAAAGAAAACTGTCATAAAATAGAAGAATAATAACTTTTTACACTTCATTAGGTCCAAACACAATATGCTTAATTAGAAAGAAAAATCTCTTTACACAATCATAACTTAACATTTATGTTTTTAAGTGACAGTTTAAGGTGTAGATGAGTGGGATGAATCTTTCTGGCTTTCAGCACCCTTTTATTTTTTTCTCATTACTTAAAAGTAGAGTATTATGTATTATCTTAATGTATGATGGTCAAAAAATGAATCTCAGGTACAAAATCGGCTATGGAACATATTGCGTACTAGCTATTTAAACTCATGAATTTATCCTTTTAGCCCACTCAACAAATATTTAAGAACATACTGTGAGAAAGCCCTTGTTCTCAGAACAAGGGTACAACAGTGAATGACACAGAAAAAACTCAGGGCCATATCATGCGTGTTACCATTGTGAGTCTCATCCTCCACAAAAACACATATTATATTTTGAAATTACACAGTTATAAAAATGAATATATAATTTATGAAAACCTGTTTTCAAGTTAAAAGTTTACCTTTTCTTCTGATTTTAAGAGAACCAAGAAATATTCATGGCTTCCTAAATATACTGTAGGCCTTGAACACTGTGCCTAGGGCACTAGTAGAAATTTCTAGCATGCAAAGTTCCTACTCTCAGGGAGCTTACAATCAAAGTAAGAGGCAGAAAACAGACAGGATAATACATATGAGACATGCACATATATTAGGTAGTAATAGGTTCCAAGGAAAAATTAATTTAGGATATAGGAGGAGTAGAGCAGGTAATTTTAATTAGGAGATCCAGAAAAGACCTCTTTGAGAAGGTGATATTTGTACAAAGGCATAAATTTTACTCCACTTAATTTTTCTTGAGATCTTATGATTAAAATCACCAGAATTATAAAATTACTATTATTCTAATTTTTGAAAATTCTATTAACTGTATATACAGATGCAACAGAAGTGATGCATGATGAGCAATAAAACAATTTTTGCCTGTTCTAGATAGTCATTATATCCTGGTGCCTCCATTTAGAGAAATGAGGTAGAGAATGTTGGAAAACTTAATATGGTATCAAAATTGGAGGGCTTTCAAATATAATTCCAATTATCCTTAGTTTTCCTAACTTATCTGTGGAAGACATTCCAAGAATATCAGGAAAAAATATATTTTCCCTGGGATTTTATGTCTGAACATTTTCTTTCACTCTGAGAGGGTAAAATACATTGTTTATGCAGCCTCCTTTTTTCCGTCTTCTCTTGAATGACTTGTGCCACAGGCAGACCTAATATAGCAACACATTTGTAAATCATCTATCTTGTCAACAAACAAGCACATACTTGACACTTTGGAGATTCTTAAATGACGCTTCTGAGCACAAATTGACTACAACCACTCAATCCAAAAATCTAAGGATTGAACACATTTTAAAGATCAATCACCTACTTCTGCTGTAAGAGATAATTTTTGTTACTTTGACCATGAAATCTCTAGTTAGAGATGCGTTTCTCCATCAAACCACCTGCTACAACATTCCCATGTTCCACACATGGCTTGGCTTTTAGAAAAAAAAATAAACAAAAAAGAACTTGTATTTCTTCCTAGAAAATTAGTCTCTAAAACATCCCTACACACACACATACACACACACACACACACACACACAAGTGTCATCTTTTTGCAGCAATTCATAGTTCCTTTTTTGCAAAGCTAAGTTGGAGCCAAGGTATTAAACCATTCCATGTCCTGAAAGCCCTGACTTTTCTTCCCCTGACCCCCATCAAAGGAGTGTTTTAGGGTTGCTGTGGGGAGAGCTTCATTGCAGCCTTGAGTTTGGCATTAAGTGTGCTCCCATGTATTGGGCATCACATCTGCTCCACAGTGACTATTTTAAAGAAAAGTTTGTTTCCTCAATTGCAACTGACCAAAAGTTATGTTATTGTGCAGACACCCACTTGCTTTATGTGGTTCTTCAAACTACAAAAAAAGAAATGTCCTTACTCTCTTCCATAATTTCTCCTCCTTTCTGTTTTTCATGAGGAACCTTTTCAGGAACATGAATTCCCTGAAGCTTCCTTGACCAAGTATGGCTGGAAGCTGCAATCCTGACTGGTAAAAGTTAGACCATCCTGTGCTTGAAGTTACATTCTGTGCAAACTGTGAGGCTGGGAGCCACATGCAGCTTGATTTTGTCACGACTCTCAGGGGAAATGTTCTGGTCTACAGGAAGCTTTTGCTCTGATTTCCCATGCTTGACCGAGCCCCGTACCTTATTGAGTCGTTTTATTTCACATTCATAATGTTCCCTCTTCTTATTTGCAAGAGCATTTTTTTCCTTCAAAATCTTATTCTCTTTCTTCAATTCCTGTATTTCTTCATTTAAGTTTTCCTTTTCCTTCTGAAGTGAAGAACAAGATGAAAATCAATAAAAGCCAAAGGAGATGATACTAATAATCCTTATACATCAGCTGCTGGGGCCCATGGAGGGGTCATACTGCTGAAATACAGGACAAATGGGCCCTGCCAGATTTTCTCTTAACATTCATTTGAGCAATATTCTTTGAGGGGAGGACAGAGTTAGGATTGAAGATATCTTTCTTGCATAAAACCTTAGTGCTACCTCCTAGAATTTTGGGGATCCCAAAAAAGATATCAAAACCTCCAATCCTTGCTTTCAATGGTCAAATAAATGGATCTGCTGAATAATCCAGTACTGTTGCTGAATGATGAACATGTAGCTCAGCAAAATAAGTTGAAAATCCTAAAGTGAAAAAATTTGTTGTTGCAACAAAATAATACTAAATATTTCAAAACCCATTCCTGTATATTTCTGTACTGGTCCAAGGGAATACATTTTAGACAGATAAGACCCTTCTCTAAAGATAATTACTCAGAGCACAGGATTACTGTGATTATTATTTTTAAAGATGAAGATCATAGGGTGGGGATTTAGCTCAGTGGTTCTGCCCCCTGCCTCGCAAGCTCAAGGTCCCAAGTTTGATCCCCGGTACCAAAAAAAAAAGTCTAATGTTTTAAATAATTGAGGGTTAGTTTCTGGATACTAACAGGCTCTGGACTCAGGCTTTTATATGTTACTTATCTCTTAATTTTATGTAGTAGACAGTTAACTTTTTTGTGGAGTAAATTGGATTCTTAATGAGAATATGGCCTAGTAAAATAAATATTGCAGAATATAGGTAACTCAAGATGAGAAAATAGCTAGTATATGTATTAAAGTACATTATTTTATTCATTAGTATTTCCCAAGGTAATCTACTTTAGACAATCATTTTCTTTAAACATGGAAATTTCCTTATTTGCACTTATTTAAATGAAATGGGTTTATACACTTGGAAAATGAACCAATCATTCTCTTATTTAGCATAATTCAAGAGAAAATTACTTCAACAGGAAAATGATTCCAATTGCTGGAGGGAAAAATTACTAAGATTCCTCATCAGGATGTAATTGGAACAGGAAGTGACTAACACAGAGCAGAAAGGGAACCTGCTGATCCCTCTTTTCCTGACTCATTATGACAAAGTCCTCCTCAGCCAGGTAGGCAAACCTGGACTGGCATTGTCTGCTCATGTTAGATGTAGCCTTAAGCCTCTTAAACATTGTGTATGTTTTAAAACATTGCCAATGCCCCACAATAGTGGTGATAAAACTTCACCAGAGAATGTTCTGAAAAGAACTTACTGTTCTTTTCTATTGTGCCTAAAAGAAAGACACCTTTAGAGTTTGCTGTTTCCTTCTCATTTTCTATGATAGCCATGAAGTCCAATCACTGAAAGTAAAATCAGGAAAAAAACAGAATCCATTTTAGGAGAAACTTGTCATCTCGACTGTCTCTGCCTAATTCTTAGTAGGGATTGAGAAAGCCTTAGAATCTGAAGATGAGACTCAAGGTCCATCTTCATGGTACTGCTTTATCAATGTTGCCAAGCCTTGTAGCCTTCTTTATACCTCACCTTTCTCATTTACCCCTGCTTAGAACTAGGGATTGAACTCAGGGAGTTCTTATTTTATTCAATATTGAGACTGGGTCTCATTAAATTGTCCATGCTGGCCTTGGATTTGTGATCCTCCTCCCTCAGCCTCTGAGGAGCTGGGATTACAGGTGAGTGCTGTTTAGCATGGCGGCTTTCTCATCTTCATCTGGCAAACATATCTACCTCCAATGTGGGCTGACAATGTTAAAGGAGATAAAGATGGTGACATGATTTTTAAAATGTTTTATTTTTATGAGTACAAAAATAATACCGCCCAGGCACAGCAGTGCGTACCTGTAATTCCAGTTAGAGGATCACAAGCTTGAGGTTAGCCTGAGCAATTTAGGCAGACTTTGTCTCAAAAGAAAAAGAAAAATGACTGGGGATGCAGCTCAGAGGTAAAGTGTGAAAGAGTTTGATCAGCAGTACAAGAAAAAAAGAAACAAACATTTGTAAAATTCTGTAAACTGGAAAGCCATTATACAATGTATTGCACTCCTATTATAGCCACTAGTAATCAAAACAACACAGGTGAAAAGAGAAAAAATTTTTCTCCGAGACTGAAATGCCTTAGAAAGATATTCCCTAATCCATGGACTACTTCCCTCTCCTGGTAGACATGGCAAACATGGCTATTGTACAATACAGGAAGACAGCAGTCCAGTCGGTCATCTCCCTCCTCATTCCTGAGAAGTGGTCCTATTGATGGTGCTTGAAGACTTGCATAACCCACACCCTCACACATTGGTTGCTGCTCACCAGTGAGCTGAGGTTAACAAACGGTCGGTTTTCGGCAGGAAACCGCCCCCAATTTTCACTCAGGTCCTTTTTGTGGAGGCCCCGCCCACCTCTAGCTGTGGCTCCCTGGTCTGGTCACGTGGCCTGGTGTCCACCTTCTGACTCTGCGGCTGCTCCTGCTGCTGTCGCTCCTTCTCCAGGGTGCCCCAGACCCTTTCTGCAGCGACCAGTTTCATTTTCAGCTCTGCGACCTGAGGGAGTCGGTCATAGACAGTGGCAGACACCTGTTCTGAGGCCCACATCCCCCCAGGGATTTACCCCAGGTTACAAACTTGTCCCTCTCCAAAGAAGTTCTATGTTCCAACGCCCACACCACAGACAAGGAGACTTGGATTTTAAAAAGAAGTTTGGTCAATCGCGAAAAGCAGCACCTTACATGGAAATAGCCTCTGGATCTGTCCCCCACCACCCTTAGGAGGGAATGAAGACCTAGGTCCCAGACTGGTGGTCTCTTCTGTGTCACCTACTCTGAGCTCTCAGGAGGGACCTTGGCTGATCAGGAGAAGGCAGTGGGGGATCAGGGCCTAGGGAGTACAGCCTGCACCTGGAAAAGCAGGCCCAGCCTGTAACCTCTCAGTAACCCGCAGCACTTGGCCTCCTACGAGATGCCAAATTAGACTTCAGGTCCAGTGGAAGAAGCTCTTCTAAACATCTGTTTTCAAAACCCTGCCTGCAAGCAGTTCAGGAAAGCAGCTTGAGCATTCTTTGAATATCTGTCTTTAAAATGTGCATACATACAGCAGGGTACCCTGACATTGCCTAGAGCAGTGGGAATGTTATTTTGGACTTTCTAAATTTAATACTTCTGAGTATCAAAATGGGGAACAATGCCCTTGGATTACTCGCTTGTGGTTAAGTTTCTTAATTCTGAATCTAGGAGAATTTACTTTTTCTTTTTGAAAATAAAATACTTTTAAATTATAAACTGACCTTTACCTATTAAAGGAGATTTTCTCCATAAATTTCTTTCTACCAAAGTAAAGACTTCTTCCAGTGCCTTTATTTGGGGAGAGGGGTTTCTCCCTCACTTTCACTGTGAGCACTGTTTGTTTCTTTGTGGAAAAGAGCTGATGTGATATAATTAAAGAATTACAGGCTTGGCCTTTCATAACACAACATGGACTTCAAACTGTCCTGAACCTCAGCTATAACCCATGTATTTATGGCTGCTAGTAACAAAGAGTAGGCCAGGACACTACATAAGGTAGGATAAATGTGGATAGGAACTCTTGAGACATCTCTAGAGGCTATTTTTAGCACATTTCCTTACTGATGCTCAAGACAATTCAGAGACACTACCCATTAATCTTCAGCACCAAGAGGCCAGTAACGCACTCATCACCTCCCCATGACCCCTCATTTTTCAACAGTTGGGTATCCACAAGTCTCTTTCAGCTGAAATCAATGAAAGCCTTCACATACTTGGTCCCACCAGGAGTGCCAAAACCCCAAATAGAAGTTTTTACCTTTCTTTCATACAACTCTTTCATATTTTTAAATTGCTGATCCCATTGCTGATTAACTTCCAGGAGCTGAAATTAGTAAAATTTGATGAATTAATAAAAGATTTCTGCCAATTTGGAAATTTGGGCAACCCGCAATTACTTTTTGAGGTTGCTGAAATTTTGGACCATAAGAGGACACAGTATTCCTTCCAATAAGTTCTAGTTGGGCTTGGATGATTTAACCAGACACTTTCTCACCTTTTCATAACTTTTTAACATATGAAAAACTGTTAAGAATTAGGTATACCTTGACAAGTCAGCTGAACAGTTGATCAGCCACTTTAACTTCTCTTAATTATTCAAATTTCCGTCTTCTTTGCTTAATGTAACTAGAACTTATAAAAATTGTAAATATGGGTAGTTTTTGTAAGATTTATTAATGAATTGTTACTGATTTATGAAAAGGTCTTTTCTCAAACCTTTATATATTTTTCTATGTGCTTAAACTGACTTACAATGAAATGTATAGCTTTAAAAGAAATTCATATTAAAGTCTATTAACTGATAATCATTTGCTTGCAATAATGTCCTTCAAAGATTAACACATTATCTATGATACATACTCAATGAATGGCTATGACAGTTTTGAAAGTATAGATTTTCAAGGAATAATAGTTTTACCACAAGACAATATTTAGTGCAAACACTTTAAAAGGTTTTAAAACTATCTTCTAATTAGGTGAAACAATACTATGACCTGTTTTCATTTTTTGTAGGAGAACTTTTTAGTTTTCTATGTTAAGAGAAATTATGGCACTTAGCAATATGGGACAGACACCAAGAATATCGTCAGAGTGATCAAAAAATTACAAAACAAAACACCTAATCCAGAATAGCAGTTGCATATTAGGTAATTCTTATGGTGGAAATAGATGTGGTATTTAGAATACAGCTACATAATATCATTGTATAAAGATACCTTATCTGTTGGCATTTTGAGGATTTAACTTTCTTTTGCTATACTAACATTACTCTGCTACTGTTTGGTAATTTCCCAGAAGGGCACTATCTTCTATGCAGTATCAAAGAGGAGTAGAAAGTGTCATAGAAAAGAACACAAAGGATACAGTACATAGAATGGGTGAGAAAAGGAATTACAAAATTGATACCATATGGAATGCTAAAACTGTTACACTTTTCACTTTCTCCTTTGTCTAGAAAAGAGATTCTGATATTCATTAAACACAGAAAATAAAAACAGCATAATTAACAATATCTGTTAGTTCTCAATAACATTTTAGAATTAAACATATTTTTAGGACAGTGCTCCTTATTCCCTGTGTATTAAGATGCCAAATTCATGAAGTCATACTATCTAAATCAGTCCTACTGAATGTCTTTAACAGTTTGAGTTTCAAGATATGTCAATTTGCAGTGTTTCTTGAAGGACAGAGTTAATAAACTCAAATGGTCCATGTGGGAAGCATCGAACTTTTGAGAAAGATGGGATTATAATTATCAGATTTATGACTTTTTAAATTCAGCATTGCACAAATACTGATTAAAAAACATTTCCTTTCAAGATAACACATCCCAGTATCCTAGAGATAAATATTATTACTTAATAACAAAAATAAAAGATACCGAAGGATGTTTTATTCTTAGCATTAATCATATGTGGATAATTATTATTTCTAAATTACCTCTTTTCTCTGTTTTTCCAAGCATCTTATCTTGTGTTCAAGAGTACTTGTCAAATTCTTTCTTCTTGATGACTGAGCACACTTAAAAAAAAAAGATTGAGATAAAATAATCCACAAAATAAACAAGAGAAATACTGTCCTTCATAAGCCCCATACATTTAGTCAACTCTTATAATGTGTCAAAAAGTATCTGATTCTGGGGCTGGAGATGTGGAGCTTACTGGTAGAATATGTGCCTATCCTTCAAAAGACTCTAGATTTCATCCCCAGTAAAACACACACACACACAATCCGATTCTACTAGTAACAATCCTCACTCAATAAGTCCTTCATAGCGACTTTTTAATGTATCAGCTTCATATTATATTTACGATTCCTTTATAGAATTTAGTTACCAAAATAACTCTCCAATAAATTATAAATGTATCTGTGTGATGAACAAGCCAGAAATTATAATTTCATGAATTTTAATCTCAATCTTTTTTTGACAAAAGACAAGAAAATAATGGCATATAGAAATCAGGTAAGTTTCTGAGGACATCTCAAATGCGGCAAATTGATTATACAACTGCACAACTGTTACTAAGGTTGTCAATAGAAACATCAATGATCATGACATAAATATACAAATGGGCATAGGTTATCTGGTACTATGTAATTATAACAAGTTTAGACACATAATAAATTATTGGCATAATGAAAAGGTTAATCATTTTTCTTTTCAATTACATTTTTTTCAGGGATGGGAGTATTTATTTAAAGAAAGCACAAAAGCTCTGGAAACTAACTACCACCTGGCTAAATCTACCGGCAACACTCACTCCATTTCCTCTATTGTAACACAATAGTTTTACAATCTCATTTCTGAGTCATACAAATAATACAGTGAACTGAGTGATGGGGCAGGCCCTAAATTTGTATTTAGTTTCAGGCTTCACAGTTACTGTGGACCATGCAATTGCTTAAAGGCATTTGTGAACCAGAAATATTTTCATGTATGGTGGTCTTTGCCAGAAATGTTTTGAGGGAACAGCTCTTTTACAATCGTTGTGTGATTTCAAGGATTTTTTTATTAGAAATAATTTATAAAATTGTACTTTTCTTTCTCTACTTATTCATGTCTCAAGTATTTTAGAGTGTGATCTTTTACACCTATATAGATATTGCTCTTAGTTTTCCTATTTGAGATCTGAATTTCAGGAAAGGGAGCCAAGACGTCTCTATTTTAAACAAATGTTCTAGATAATCACAATTTCTACTGAAGTTCGGTATCCTCCTAGCCTAGATCATGCTTAGAAATGTGAGGTTTGGGTCCTCAAAAAGCCCTTAATTCTATCTGGATTGTAGACAAAAATATATGGCAGCAAACATCTGTATGCACTTGGCTTCTGGAAATCCAGATGCAGAGCAATAAGTCAGTTTTTGTTGTTGTTGTTGTTGTTGTTGCTGCTGCTGTTGTTTGCCCCCACAAATAATTTTTCCTGAAAAAAATGTAAAATGCTTTGACACATAATTTTCACTGAAAAATGAGAATTCTTGAAAAGCTAGATACTGAATCTTCAACAGAATTTATTTGTAATTGTAGGAGTACTAATTTCTGAAACTTGGGAGTAATACATGGAGGACACGGAGAGGGAGAAAAGGACAGAAAACATGATGAATATGAATAGTTCATAAGCTACAGACCTATCACCTAGTGTTTCTCTGGAAATTAATTAGCATTTTAACAATGGTTTATGTTCCTCAGGTGTGTATTAAAATATAGCAAAGTCAATGAAATAAAAACATTTTGGGGGAACTTTGCTTTGCTTTTTGTCGCTAAAAAATGCATCCAATATTGTAATTAATACAAAGATTTTTAGGCATTGAGTTCCAGTAAGGGCCTGTGTACAGAACATTTACTCCTTACAAGTAATTCTCTATAATTATATTCTATAAAATATAATCTATATTCAATGCAGGTGAGCATCTGGGCATTTCTTTCTCTACTCTAACATCCAGGTCAACCTCTCACATATTCAAGTTCTGACAGAATAAAATTAAATATCTAAATTTTAAATGAACAAAGAGTTCCACTTAGTTTCTCATTTTACTTTGGTTATCTCTTTTTTAAAAAATAAACACTTTAATTACTTGGTAAATAAACAGTAACTAATTGGTTACTAATTACTTAATTCATATAGTATTCTTTCAGTAACTGAACAAAAGCTACAGTATCAACTGAAATATATATTTTACTATAAAATGATTACTAAATGTTTTATTTACAACCACACAATATAGTATTCTTTTTAGTTTTTTATATTGTACCACATTCTTCTAAATTAAGAGCAAAATATGGAACACACTGAACTGGCAAGCTGAAAGGAGTTTGAACAGATTTAATCCTATCAATTTGTAGAAGAAAGATAATCCAGTGGGTTTGAAGGCAATGCAATAGTCACTCAGATACTATTTTTTTATGCCTAATAACATTGCCTGTAAATATAGAGCAGAACTTAGTTAACAAATTAGCCATTCTACTCTTATTAATCACTGCACAATTAGAAATTTTATCAGTGCTAGACATGGCCAATTCAACCCCAGAATGTGTTTCTTACCTCTATATGCTCGGTAGAACTTTGTGCAATATTCACTCCAGCTGTCCCTTCTGCCAAATGTGCCATGGAAGCTTTTTCTCTGAAAGTCTTGGAAAGCAAAAAGAAAAAGAGGTTGGGGGGTGGGGATCTCTTATGGTATCTTTTAGAGTGAGACCAATCATACACAATTTGAAAACCGTAATCCACCATTAACTCATATTAGAAAATAAAAATGGTAATTTTTCATTGAAAATGAGCAGAGGTGACTCTATGTGAATTACACAGAATAAACTTATAGCGCAGAAACCGTGATTTTAACTTTTCTTTTCCAAGCAGGGATTTCCCAGGATGTCTCAAGTAGGCAGGCTGTGACTAAGACCTGGGGCAGATTAGCCTTGCTATGATATGTAAATTGTCATTCTTCCTTTACTGGCATTTCTCCCCCTGGAGGAGGAAGTTACTACCACAGAAAGCCTGGGCAAACCAAGTCTTCCTCAGTAGCCTGTTACAAAGGCATTATATTTCTCACAGCAATTTGGTAACTGTTGCTTTTTTGACAACTTGAATTCTTGTTTCCCTATAGGTGTAATTTTCTGGCAATGTGTTCTAAATATGAGTTTAGCTGTGTAAAACTTAATGAGTCATACATATTTCTACGAATGCTACTAATTCCTATGGAATTAAAGGCAAAATGATTCATTACTGGGCCAGGGATTTAGCTCAGTGGTTCCGCCGCTTGCCCCACAAATGGAAGGACTCGAGTTCAATCCCGGGTACCAAAAAAAAAAAAAAAAAAGATTCATTACTCTCCAAAACGGGAATTTGAAAATCTAATCCTCTGTAGACTAAAAGTTAAACTTAATTCTCAAATGTAGGACTGTCTATTTCATAGGTCTTTCAGATTTTCACCAAGTCATTTGAAATTAAAGCTTTATTCCCTCTAACATTTTACCTTTAATAGTAGACTCTTGTTATTTTAAGGCTTTCAGGTAATGCAGCACTAGATAAGTCAACCAAATAAAAGCTTGGAAATGACAACTAACTTGAAGCTACACAAATGGACCACCATTTTTGAACTTAGAGGAGTGGGAGCAAAAGAAAAGGCAAGGAATATAAAAATAGAAAATAATGTGTTGCTGAAAGGAAAAAAGAAATTGTGATTAATCACTTAACTTCGACTTGCCTATGACATATCTGTCTACACATAGAATAAAGCCTAAAACTCCTGAAATGCAAACTCATTTAAAGGAAATGAACGAGTGTGCAAGACTTGGTCCTCCCTCTTTTCTTTAATGTTTCTCACCATCTCCTTCTTTGTGCTCCTGCCATACTGAATTCCTCCAGGCCTTTAGTGAATCCTCCTGGCTTCCCTCCTGTACTTTTGAAAGCACCATATTCTTAGGCCTTCCTTCTAAGCCAGGGACCAGCAAAACCTAGCTAGTTCCTCTCCTGTACTATGTCACCAAGCATCACAATTGTTCAGGAGTGTGCTCCTGTGTTCATCTCTGTTTCCACACTATCCTGGCACAGAACTGGTGTTCAGCACCTTTTGCTGAATGAATAAGTTGATAAATATTTTATCTAACTACTGCACAACAAATTCATGGACTTTTTTCGAGTTTGTATGTATTTATTTCCTGCTATTTTCCCGGTCTGCTTTGAAGATATGTGTGAGAGAAAGGAAGAGATGTTGCCTTAAGGCAATACCCAAAAAAGACAGATGGGAATCCAATCATTCATTCAGAGTTCTAAAAGTAAAAGTTATGACTCAGATGTGCTCTGATGTTAGAGGATAGAAGCAGAGATTTCCTGGAGAAATTTTTCAGATAATTTGTCAACTAAAATCTGCTATTAGAAAAAAAAAAGAAATAAAATTTATGTAAAACTTTTCCTCCAACACCCCCCCCACTCACAGAGTAGATATAAAGTTATATAGTTCAAAGTTCTTATAAATCCAGTGGATGTGATAACATTGACCTGGAAAAGTGGATTAAAAGAATGTTTTCTTGCCAAGGAAATATTATCCCTATCCATTGTCTCCCAGGCTTCTGTCAAGGTCCCCTGATGCATATTAATTGCTAGGTGTGATGGCTTCTATTAAGTGGAAATCCTTTCATTCCCCATCACAATTCCCTCCCTTGCCTCTTCTGCTACGTAGATTAACAATAAACAGATTTCTTATAAGCTCAAGAAAGCCATGTGATTATTTACAAGTAAACAATAACTCTTCTGGAGAACCCAAGATTGGTTTGAAAGAAATGGGACTCAATAGGCCAGCCCGAGGACTGCATTGGATGTTTTCTGTTACCCATGTCTTATTTGCCTCGCCTCCGCCCTCTCACAGGTGTTATATATTTCCAGTGTCTGGCTTTTAGTCAGACAGAGAAATTGGTTCAGAAGAAATCTCATAAAAACTTAACAACTTTCAGAGAAGCAGAGGTGTCCCTCCATGTTTCCAAGGCTGTTTTGAAGATTTCTGATTAGCAAATATTATGCAGAAGAAAAACATAACAAAACAAATATGATACAGGAAAAGAACAAGGAACTACCAGTCATTGATCTGTAACTGTCATCTGAGTTGGCAGGAATTCTATGAAAATTAGTCTACAAGGAGAGCAGCAGTGTGGGTCTATCATGCATATAGGTATTCTTTGGCAGGTAAAAGAAATAAGGATGTTTTAAAACATCTTTTTAGGGTGAAGTTTGGAAAATTCTTTTCTTCCCAAATCTATGTCAATGAATTTTTAAATAAATGTACTATCTAGGTTAAAGTCAGAGGATCAAGCTATGACAAAAAGATCTTGCCTTAGAGTTAGACAACCTGTATTCATGTCTCAGCTCTTCTACTCAGGACTTGTGACTTTGGCCAAGATGACTGGGCAGTCTAAGGCTCAACTTACACATTTATACAATGGGATAGTGGTAGTATCTTCCTTTTAGGGTGGGTTGTGTCTGCTATAATACTTTAAATATTAATAAATTTTGAACTTTAAATAGGATCACTAATCAAATTGCATGACAAAAGAAAAATCTATTCATAATTTAAACATCAGCCATGCACATGGCATCAAGTGAATTCAAGGAAAATACAGAACAATTCCTGCTTACAATGAAATTTATACACACAATTCCCTGTTTTTAGACAGGCCAAACCAATATAGTCAAAATGGTCATATTTCCAAAATTGATATACAGATTTAATGTAATCTGAATCAAAATAAAAGTAGTATTCCTCACAGAACTGGAGAAAACAATCCTAAAATTCATATGGAACCAGAAGAGACCCAGAATAGCAGAAGCAATCCTGGGTAACAAGAACAAAGCAGGACATATCACAGTCCTGGACTTGAAGTTATATTACAAAGCTACTATGATAAAAACTGTATGATGCTAACACAAAAACAGACACAAAGATCAATGGAACAGAGTAGAGGATGCAGAAAGAACTGCAAGTGCGTTCAACTCTTTTATCTTTGACAAAAAGGCCAGAAACATACACAGGAGGAAAGATAGTCTCTTGGGGTCTGGGGATTTAGTTTAGTGGTTCTGTCGCCTGCCTCACAAGCACAAGGTCCTGAGTTTGACCCCCAGTACCAAAATAAATAAATAAATAAATAAATAAATAAATAAAGTTGGAAAAAATGGCTATCCACTTGCAAAATATTGAGTCTAGAGCCGTATCTTTCTCCATGTACTAAACTAAAATCAAAATGGATCAAATAACTAAATGTTAAAACAAAAACACTTAATCTTATGGAAGATAAAGTAGGTAAAACTCTTGAAGATGTAGGCATAGGCAAGGACTTTCTAAACAAAACCCTGGTTGCACAGGAAATAATACTGAGAATCAACAAATGGAATCATATCAAATTAAAATGTTACACATAGCAACAAAAACAAAACAAAATAAAACAATAACCAATGGAGTGAAAAGAAAGCCTACAGAATGGAAATTTTTTTGCCAGCTATTACTCAGACAGAGGACTAAAATGTAGACTATATAAAGAACTCAAAAATATTAGAAACCCCAAAATAAAAAACCCAATTAAAAACTGAGCAAGTGAAGTAAATGGGATTTTGATAGATGAAGTACAAATGGCCAAAAAATTCTGAAGAAATGCTGGACATCCCTGACCATTAGAGAAATACAAATTAAATCAACACTGAGATTCTGTCTTACCCTAGAAAGAATGGCCATCATCAAGAAATCAAATAAAAACAAATGCTGGAGAGACTATGGAGAAAAAGGAAATCTTCTATATCATTGGTGGGAATATAAACTAATACAACCATTATGAAAACCAGTATGTAGATTCCTCACAGATCTAAAACTAGAAATTCCATTTGACCCAGGTCTTGAATTAAAGGTATCATAGTAACAGTGATACATGTATACACATGTTTATAGCAGCACAGTTCATAATAGTTAAATTGTGGAAGAGGCCTTTATGGGCATTAACAGATGAAAGGATAAAGAAAATGTAGTATTTATACATAAGGGAGTACTACTCTGCTATAAAGAAAGGTAAACTTGAGTCTTTTGTAGGAAAATGAATGCACCTTGAGACTATAATGTTAAGTGAAATAAATCAGACTCGCAAACTTAATATAGCATGAGAAATCCAAAATATAAAGAACAAAATAAAAGATAGCTAGGTGTTATTTACAGGTACCAACTTCATACTAATAATGTAAACATTATGTACTGTAAATATGAACTAAAATTTTTAAAAGAAAGAAATGCATACACACATATGTAAATTTATATATACATACATAACACACACGTTTACATGTATGTACACACCCACATGCATATGCATGCACACTCATATGTATTTATGTGTATATATGTATATATATAAAAACAAATGGGCAATAAGTGAAAAACAACAAATAAGTGATAAAGACAATAAAAAAAAGCTCATTCTAAAGCTTTAATAGTTACGGAAAGAGTTGGAATTTCTAACAGACTTTGAAGGGTAGATAGGCTTTTGATGAATGGTGACAGCTGAAATGTCATGCTATACAGGGAGTAAATTAAAAAAACAGACTAGGGATGGAAAAGCCTAAGTATGAAAGGTTCTAACAAGCCAGTTTAACTAGTGTAGGGCTCGTGTGGTGTGCTAGGGTTAATTTCAGTGAAAGGATAAAACCCTTTAAATTTCAGATTATAATTTTGACTTTATAGTGTCTTCATGGGGAGCTACTGAAGAAATATGAGCAAAAGAATGACATGATAAAATGGCTTTTTAGTAAAAACAAGCCTGGAGTTGTTCATCATGTATTAAACAGGAGAGGCTAGCAAGTGCAATACCAGTTATAAGATTTTTTTTTTTTCCAGTACCAGGAATCAAACTCAGGACCTTGCACTTGCGTGGCAGGCGTTGGAACCACTGAACTAAATCCCCAGCCCCACCAGTTAATAGATTCTAACAAAAGGGTTACCCAATTATTCAACACATTACGGCAATGTAAATATATAACAACCAGCTCACTCTGGCACTGAAAATGACCACAGTCTGAACTCCATCCTTCATTGTTATTTGCCTATTTGTCACCTCTACAGAGATGCTCCATAGTCACCTCCCCTGCCTATCTAAAACCCGTTTATTTCTCTACAAAGCTTGTCTTCCCTATCAAAATATATTACAATTTTAATCCTCTAGGCCGAAAACCTTGGCAATCATCTTTGACTCTGCTTTTCATATCAAAATCTGTATCAAATTTATCTGAATATTTTATTGACTTTAAAAATGTCGCCAGAAAGAACCAACTGCCATTGCCACAAGAGCCATGAGATTTCTTAGTTTAATAAGTAGCAAAATGAAATAAACATGCCTTTTATAACTTATTAAAAATAATAGCTTTAATGTTTACTTCCTGATTTTATTTACAGGAACATTTTAGGGGCATGCCCAGCAGTAACTGATCTGTGGCTCGTTGTCAAATCCTACTTTCATCACTTACTGTTGATGTGATCTTGGGGAAGATGTTCGGCTGACCCAGCACCATCATCCTCTCTTAGCTGGATACAGAAGTAACCTAGAGCTTGCCATTCTTGTTCCTCTCCAGCATTATCAATGAAGTAGCCATTGTGTGGCTTTTCAATGTCATTTCATGCCCTTTCTGTTTAGGGTGTATCAGTGGCTACCAATCTTACTCAGAGTGAAAGCAGAACCCTTACAGTGACCCACATGGTCCTGCACAATCTACCCCATGTCTCTCTAGTTTCTTCCTCAGTCTCCTTCCATTTCCTCACTCTGCCCCATATCCTGGCCACACTGCTGTCCTTTGAATCTATTCTCTGCCCAGAACTATCTTTTCCTCGACATCCACATGGTTTAGCCCCTCACTTTCAATAGCTGATGGTGTAAATGTCACCTGTTTATTGAGAACTTGGGCTTCTGGCTTAAGTCACTCTCCTTCCCAGTACATTCTATCCAGCATTTCTGCTTTATTTTTGCATACATTGACTAGACTATACAATTTTCTTCTTTGTTTATTATCTCCCATCACTAAAATGTAAACTTCATGATATCAATTTCTGTGTTGTCCTCATATTTCTTGAGCTTAAAATAACACACACTGTTTTCATGTCTGCATGCAAGATTCATACACACACACACACACACACACACATACACACACACACACACCCTCTCCCTTTCCAAAAATCAATTTTACAATGTACTTAAAGCAGACATCATGTCAAAAACTTATAAGAGACCTAGAGATCACAAACTGCAACTTCTTTGCTTCCAAAGTAGCAAATCACCTCTCTTTGGTCCCTGGAACTCAGAAATCAACAGTCTGTGTCCCAGATTTTATAGCTTCACGGGTGATGTGTGCTTCTGTCCCTGCAGCCGAAGGCCTCTGGAATAATTATTCCCATGCAGTACAGAAATGTTGCTCACAGTGTGTTTTGATTATACACATCTAGTTTTTAGTACACATCAGATAGAGTATAAGACAAATTGGCTTTTGCTGACTAGTCTATAGTCTTTTTGAAACTGCAGACTTTACGAAACTTTCCCTGACTGAAGATTTACCAGTGCACCACAACAGAGCTAAAGTTCCTTTGCAAGGAACCCTTGGTTCTTCAGAGCAGAGTTAGTTATTTCTTCCTTTGTGATCTTGCTGTGCTTTGTGAAGCATCAACTCTAGCACTTATCACAAAGCAGTCGTTAGTTTTATGCATCTTTCTCCCAGACAGGCTATAAAATTCTTGAAGGTGGGGTCAATAGTTAACATTTTAGCCTTGGAAACTAATATAGTATCTTCAGAGTACAGAGTAGTGGTGTAATATATTTTTTATTGAAAGCATCTGTTTATGTATGAGTCTCCATTAAGAAATCATAACACGCTTCCAATTCTCAGAACACAGCCTACGACGAAGAATGACCAAAGGCATACCCTAATTTATATTTTGTCTACAAACCAGAAATGATCAAGTAGGTGTCTCAACACATTTTTAAGGAGCTATTCTGATTCAGTGTATTTTCTTTTTATTCATTTTATAGATGAATACTTCACCCATTCCATTTTGGTTATGGATCAATATTATTTTGCCTCTGTACAAAACCTTAGGGAGAAAGCATTGTATCTTCTCCATTCATATAAGGTGTTTTTGCTGGAAGTATGGAGTACATGTCTTTGATCTGTTGAGAAGGTTCTGTTCTACTTCTAGTCTCCTGATAGCTTTTACCATGAACAGCTGTAGAATTTAGTCCAATACTTTTTCTGCAACTACTGACAGGATCATATGGCTTTTTCCTTTTCTCTGTTAAAATGATGACTTCTGGGGGTGAATCTTCCAATGCTGAACCAACACTGCCATCCCTATAAGAAAATCACTTTCTCCATACTGCCAGATCTGACTTCTAACAGTTTGCTTTGTTAAACAAATTTCTATCTATATTCATACTTTTTTCTTCTATTATCTTTATCCAGTTTTAGTATTAGCACAATGTTGATTTCCTAAAATGAGGGGAGAAGTATTCTTTCTTTTTTCTGCTTTAAATGTTTGATATAATTTATCAGTTAAAATGTATACAAGCCTGTTGTTGTCATATAGGTAGGTTTTCAAGCTAGGAATATTCTTTCTTTAATAGGTGCTATTCAAATTTTATATTTCCTCTAGAGTTAGTTTCATTAATTTGTCTTCCAAGGTACTTCTTAGAACTTGTCAAATTTATTTCAAAAAATATTTTTGTAATATGCTTTCTGTAACCTTTTAAATTCTGTAAAATCTGTCGTAATGTCTCCTAGATCTTGATATTGTAGTTCAAAAAATGTATAATTGATATTGTGTAATAGGAAGTAAAGGTCTAAAGGAAGAGGGGAAGTGGGAGGGGTAGGGGAAAGGAAAAAAGGGAAAAGAAAAAATATGAGAAAAGGAAAAAAATGGAAATAAAGCATAAATAAGGAAGGGTGGAGGGAGTGAAGGGAAGGCAGGGGAATGGGGAAAAAATAAGAACCAAGATATGTCATGTAAAGGTACAAGATCCGAATGATGAATGTAACTGTATTTTATATCTAAAATGTACTAATAAACTTAATGGAAAAAAATAAAGTGGATTGATGTCTAATAAATAATTATAATTCCATGGCAGAATTTTTCAAGTGAAAATTGAGGCCTCCAATAATATTTCCTACATTTGCACATTGCTTTAAACATCTTATGCGTCAAATTAATATCTTGAAATATTAACTGATGACCGCTCCCTTAAAGCATACACTTTATTTAGAACTAATTCTTTATCTGTTCAGGAAGCTCCATATTTTGCCTTGAGTTTAACAGTGAAAAAAAAGGGGAAAAATCAGCCCCTGTTAAACTCTTGAGTTTCAAAACAGATTTTCTAAATTCTAGAGATATCTTTTTTTTGGGTACCAGGATCGAACTTGGGACCTTGTGCTTGCAAGGCAGGTGGTGGCACCACTGAGCTAAATCCCCAGCCCTTCTAGAGATATCTTGAAAACCAAAACTTTGACTTGCAAAAGCTAGTGTTTAGAAAACATTTTTTTTAATTTTAAAAAGACTAATAGTTGTGCAATTTATTTAGATATGCTTCAAAAAATCACATGGGTTGATGAAAATGGGCAAATTGATGCATAGATACATGATAAACATGTAAAATGTTAATGACAGAATTTAGTTGATGGGCATATGGGTATGCACCATAAAATCTTTTCAGTTTTGCTGTATATCTGAGATTTTCACAATAAAGTGTTAAAGAAAAAAGCTGAGTCAGGGCAAAAAAAAATTATATCACAAACAACTGATAAAAATTTATATCATAAGCAACTGGTAAATGATGTCACTATAACCTATCCTTGCCACTTCTACCGTCTTCCCCAGAAGAATAAATAAAGGTTTTATGGCCTGGGGAAATGAAAAAAATCAGGGAAAAATAGTAATAAATGTTGGTTAGTCTCCATGAAGAGAAAGACTTACGCTCCTTCTTCTAGTGACTTATCCATCATCTATCAAGCTGCCTAGCTTGAACATCAAAGAGTAGAAAGAGCTTTAACCTTATTCCCAGGGTTGAGTCTGGGGAAGGCACAAGTCTTGGGGAGAATTTCCCTATACCACCACTGCACACAGCTGCAACATGAGATGGTAGCATGGCTAGGTAGAGAAGTCTCTGAACAGTTCAATCTTAGAGTGGCATGGAAGCAAAGCTAGAAATTTTCTGCGTTCCTAAGAAAGATGAAAAATTCTTAACTGAGGTTCAAGGGATTTAAGAAGGCTGCATGGTAAAATAAAGGAGGATATAGTATAGTGTTTACCACACTTACCTAAGGATAGGCAAGCACCAGATATCGCCCCTGAGAATACAGGCCAATGAAAAGTCCAAAGAGGCAGGATACATCAGTGCTAACGGCAATATACAATGGTGGATTATTGCATCCATGATGCCTCTACCCTAAAGTTGCTAGAAAAATACAGGATGCCTAGATAAATTGAAATTTCAGATAGATTCCACCTTTTTTTTGATGTGTCCCATGCAATATCAGTTGTTTATCTGAAATCCAAACTTTAATGGGCATCCTGTATTTTTATTTGCTGCTTCTGACAACCCTACTCTACCCAGATCATTTCATAATGTTTGCTCCACAGAACCTGCATGTCATTAGGAGGAGGAGGAGGGAGAAGAAATTCCAAATGTGACTACAATGAAAATAAAATTACCCAAGAAAACATCAAAATAATTGAGATTTCCTACAGTCAGCCAGATTAAAATATTTTCTAAGGGTTGAGATGGAGGTTTTAGATTGAAAATAAATTCAGTTTAGAAAACAAAACTATAATTTTGTACAAATCAGTTCTGAGCTTTGAAATATTGTATTTGCTTCAACTTTAATTCCATAACACCCCTGTGAGGTGCTGGAAAAGGCATCTTTGATGTTAATGAGGATGAAGTTTAAGTTCATAGATGTTAAATAATTTGTCCAAAACCACTAAATCCACACCAAAACTCATTTAATACCCCTTGTTTATTCCTTCAACAAACCTGGACAGATATAACAGCCAAGAAATTATTGAACAAGACATCATTCTCTTTAACACAGGAACCTGAGTCATTAAAAATATAATTTAGGAAATTCACGGGACTTGAACTTTATTGAAGGGTAGGTATGAAATTGATACAGGGGGGATAAGATGTAACTCCCAAACCTGCTAGATATTCAAAAAGCTAGTTTGTGTTCTCTAAAATTGAAGAATGAATTCTAGGAACAACGGAGGTTAAGAGTAGAAAAAATTTATTGGGAGAAAGAAAGCTTCTGCCTAAGAGAGACAGAAGGGGAACTGGAAAGTGGGTTGCCCACTCATCCCACTTTTCAAAGATGTTTTATACACCAAAACCATGTGGTGAGGTGGGTACAAAGTGGGACAAAACTATAAGACCCAATGGAGATTTACAAGGTGGCCTGAGGTGGGACAAAAACATGACCAACCAATAGGATTACAAGTACAGTCACCCAGGCAATATAGATTAAATAGGGATCAAATAGGAAGACAAATCACATACAAGGAATTTCCCATTTAGAATATCAATCACTGCTATCTATCTCTAGGGGAAGTACTACTTCTTTTCCTTTTTATAACGCTAACCAGTAAATGTGCCTCAATTGTTCTCTGTGTTAGCTCCTTGCTGTGTTGGCTCCTAGAGGGCTGGTCCCTTCTAATGGCACACAACACATCTAATTAACTTACCTATCTGGAATAAAATGGCTTGACTTTTGAAATCATATAAAACAAAAATCTGTTAGTTGTACTGGTAATTTTCCCATTGATGAAACACAATACCCAACACTCACAAATTAAAGGAGGACAGGTTTATCTGGCTCATGGTTTCCAGTGGGATTCAGTCCGTGGTTGGCTGCCTCCAAGGCAGACACGGCATGGTGGAAGGGTATAGAAAAGAAATGCTCCTCACTTCATGGTAGTCAGGAATCAGAAAGAGAAGGGAGGAGCTGATGATAAGAATACACACTTTCAGGTGAAACTTACAGTGACCTACCCTTCAGACCAGGCCACACCCCTGAACATGTGACCTTTGGGAGACAGTTTAATCTACACCATAACATTCTTCCTCTGGAACCCAAAGGACTCTTGTTCATCTTATTATGCAAAATTCATTTAGTCTATCTCTAAGAGTCACCAAAATCTTAACAATTCTAGCATTGCTGAAAAGTCTAAGATCTCCTCTGAGATTCAAAGCAAATTCTTAGCTGTGAGCCCCTTGAAACTCCAAAAGAAAATTAAACACTGCTGACATACAAAGATGCAGGGTAAACATTCCCATTCCGAAAAGGAGAAATAACAGAATAAAAATTAATTGAACCAAAACCCATTAGGTCAAACATTAAATCCCATAGCTTTGTGTCCACCACTAGGGAAAGGTTGTGTCAATGTGAGCTCCAAAAGGCTTGAGTAGCCAGCTGTAGCCCACATGGCTTCGCTGGTTCCGCTCACTGCCTACAGGTTTCCTCAGGAGATGTTACACATTCCTGGCTTCTCTAGCTTCCTGTGACTCCTCTCTGAATGTTCAGATTCACTCTCACACCTTGACTCAATGCACTCTCAGGCCTGTTCTCTTAGGCCTTCTTTAAATCTAGATGAAAACTTCTATGACTCCATAAATCTTGCATTTCATATGCCGAAAACATTGCGACATATGGATGATGCCAAGGTCTGCTGTCAGATTCAGCAGTAACCTGGGCCACTGGACCATTGCAGCAGGGGCATCTGAGTATCTCGGTAGCTGAACTCTGGCCCTAGGTGGCCCTGAATGAGCTTAGCTCCCTGGTGCTCTCTTCTCCAAGCAAAGTCTTTCAAAGTTGTTTACTTTTTTATTCCACTGAACCTGAAAAGGATTGGTTTTAACAATTTCTGGGGAGGTTTAATACTACTTTCCTATTGTCCTAATGCAAAGTTCTTGGCTTCTTTCTAATGCTAATCTTCTCAGCAAGCATTTCCCTTGGGCTCTAACTTTTCAGGCACTTCCCTTCTGGTGAAACTGCAGAACTTTTCAAATCATTCACCTTTGGTCTCCCTTCATCCCCTTCTCACTGTAGATTTGCCTAAAAGCAGCCAGCAGTACATAAACCACAGCCTGAACATTGAACTGCTTTGAAATTCCTTCCACTAGATCAGTTAGTCCACCTTCTTTCAATTTAGCTTCACATAAAGTCTTAGTACACAGGAAAAATATAGACAAGCTTTTTGCCAGAGTGTAACACACACTGTCTCTAGGCCAATTGCCAATAGAGTTCTTATTCCCAAATGAAACCTCGTGAACCTGGTGGCCTTTGAAGCAAAGGTGTTAACCAGAACCCCCCCCCCCCAATAGCCTGCACCTGAACTTTACCCCCTTTCCTCCCTGGACTGCTTATTCAAAGTGATAAGTTAACCAGCACCTAGTTTACCTTGTGGTTAAGAACAAAGGACAGGACATATCGTGTCTTGTGGTTAGGAACAAAGGACAGGACATGTTATATTGTGGCCCTAACCATAAAGATAGGAATTTCCTGCCTGATCCCCAAAATTGGCTCTAACTTGCAGTCTGCTTCTGTACCCCTGTGCTTGCTCAAAAATGAGATCATGACACTTTTCCCTTTTAAAAACTGGGCTTCCCTGCTTGATCGGTACCAAGGAAGATGGGAGCAAGAGCTTGTCCTTGGTTGCTGACTATTAAAAAGGACTCCTTTAATTTGGACATTTTCATGGTGTGATTTTTTTTTTTCACTGAGACAGCTATAACAGCCTTTACTTCCACACTCCCATCAGTATTCTGTCCTTCTAAGTGCCAACCAGAATCTTAACATTCATTCTAAGGCTTCTCTAGCTACCTTTTCCAAAACCATTCCAACCTCCTGCAAACAGTTCCAAAAGCTTCTGAACCATATGGTCAGGCATAGCAACAGCAACAACCCCATTCTTAGTATCAGTGACACCACTCCCAGTACTGATTTTCTGTATTTGTCACTTTCCCATTGGTGGGACAAAATAACCATCACCTGCAACTTAAAAGTAGAGAGGTTTATATGGTTCATATTTTCTAGTAGAATTCAGCTGACGGTTGGCCAGCTCCAGGGCAGAAGGAGTATGATGGAATAGCATAGTGAAAGAAAACTGTCCATCTCATGGCAGCCAGAAAGCAGAGAGAGAAGGGAGAAGGCAGAGACAAGAATACGCCCTTCCAGGTTATGCTGCCAGTTACGTACCTCCTCTGACCAGGCATCCCCTACCTGTGAACATGAGGCTTTTGGGAGATTTTAGGTCTAAACCATAACATCAGTTCTACTACTTCTTGCCTGGAGATTAATTTCTTTTGCCAAAGACTAGTGATCAAAAAAGAGAAAAATAGCCTTCAAAAATTATAATCCTATTTTTGAATTTCAAAACAAAAATTTTCTCTCTGGGGAGGATAAATCTCTGATCATTTGATAACAACACAGATCACTTTGTTTTTCTCTTGTTCTTTGCTCATGTGTTGATTTTAACTTCATTCTTATAATACTTATTGATTATGAACTGTGAATCAGATAACTCTGCCAAGTCCTACAACATAAAGATGAGCAAGACATATATGTCTCTTACTTATTTTCTGGTTTTCATCCCACTAATGATGGAATCCTTTCTGTATCATCTTTGTCAAATGATTGTCCAGATTAGCTTAGATACCACTGGGGAAAGAAAACTAAGTTCTTCTTAAGGCAATATGTTTCAAAACATGCCTATAGATGAAGATACTATTTTTAAGTGACAAAAAGTGTAATTATAAAATTAATAAAGAACATGTACACATAAGACAATATGTATCAGAAACTTTCAATGAGGACTTTAAACGCATCAAGAGTGTTTTTTTTCTAAGAGAGCTTGATTCAAAAGAAAATCTCCTAATAACTGCAAACATTTGCTAACTCAATTTTTGTCATGCTAATGATTGAAACCAGAGTCATGCACATGCTAGACAAGTGTTTGATAACTGAGCTACATTCACATCCCTGATAACACATTTTTAATAACTAAAGAAAATGTACTTTCAAAAGTAATTTGTATAGCTATCTTCTTCATTGTAAAAAAAATTTGTCTCATATTTTTGCAACCTATTCCAGAATTCCATAGGAAAAGATAGTTGTGTATGGTGGTACCTTGGTTCATGAACTTAATTTGTTCCACAATTCTGGGGAAGATGGACATGTTCACGTTCATGTGGAGAAAATGGCTGTAGTTGTGTGGGTCACCCAATGTGAAATTCACAAATGGAAGCAAAATTTTCCTGAATGCTTTGGTTTGTGAACTGAATTGTTAATGAACTGAAGTGTTCATAAACCGAGGCATTTTTGTACTTTGTAGGCTATACCTTTCTCTCCCCACAAAGACAAAGCAAGATAAAAAGAGTTTTATAATGTATTTCATATGGAGGGTGGATGTTAGAATGGTATATTTTCGGTGAGAGCTGAAAGTGTCCATTTTGCTAGTCCCTTTTCAATACTCATAAAAAATTGCTTTCAATGAAACTAGAAATACAAGGACTTATTGAGGCATTAAATTGCAAAACTCAGCTTTAGTTTGGAAGTCTCTTTGAGAGGTTCACATCCTGTTACGATGCTAAATTGATTAAGAAATTAATGTGTTTGCTAAAAAACACAAACATGTTCTTTATGGTATCTCTCCTACTAAATATTTTGCTGCCTTGATACTGTCACAAGTTAACAAAATCAGGCTCAAGCTATTCTTCTTGCAAAAAAAAGGAGGACACAGCCAAATTTAGTTACAGAAGGCATACAAGTCTGACCAAAGACAAAGGTTGAGTGATAACAACAAAGGAAAGATAATATCTTTTGTCCCACGCTTTTAATCAATTGAAACCCTGAGACTTTCAATTCTCTTTCTTCTCTTTATATGGTCCTGGATGCCTTATATTCTTTTAATTAACTTTTATAATGTCCACAAAGATGCCTCTTGTTACTTCAAGTCTTGATGGGTTCCTCTACAACCACTGAGTTGTCATTCTTCTCCCTGGGCCATCCTAGTAACCTTAACTAGGGTCCTCAGGACTATTCTTTTTAATGAGCCAAAGGGAATATTCTTCCACTTGTTGTTTATATTTCCCCCCAAAATTTATCTTTTGGGCTTTTCTATAACTCTCTCTTTTGTGGAACTTGGAGAAAATTCTCCCAGCAATGGAACTGACAACTTTTATGTAAGACAGAAACCATCTTACTCAAAAGTGTCTGTTACCTATTAACAAGGAAGAAGCCTTGGTTTATTTTTCAGTTGTTTCACTTCTCCAGCCCTGTAGAAAATCTTCTGTCCACTAAGTAATGCTTCCAAAAAGTTAGGGTGAGTTTTGTTTCCCTTATTTTTTAAGAGTTTTATATCTTTGTCTTAGGGTTCATTCTTAGCTTATGAACCTATGTCTTTGTTTTTTTGCAATGCCCAGTGGTATTCTGTGTTATGAAACAAGAGTTTAAGCTGGACATGCAAAGCAAGACCTCCTTATCTGGACATATAGCTGATATTCCTGTTCATTGGAAGTCTTTTGAAATCCCTAAGATGAATGGAAGGAGAAATATGCCACAGATTAAGCACAGGATCAATCTCACACTATGGTGATATTTTAGGGAACAATCTGGTTTCTTTACCTAACCTGTTTAACACTGAGGTTTTTAAAACCGCCTTAGAATCAGAAGATTGAAAACTAATAGCCATACATCAAGAATAACAGAATAGAGCTGGGGATGTAGCTCAGTGGTGCCACACCTGCCTGGAAAGTGCAGGATTCTGAGTTCGAACCTTAGTACCAGAGTGGGGGCGGGGAGAATAACAGAATGAACATAGCTCATTTAAATAACTTCACTCAGTTTCCCTGCAGCCAGCTGCAAAGGACACACAATGAAGCACCCAAGCTAAGAGAGACCATCATGTTACCTAAGAACTCAGAGCCAGAACTTTTCTAAGCTAGCTACTCAAATGATGCTAAAGAAAGGTACATAGATCCTTATGCAACAACTCAACAGTTTTTTCTAACAGAAAACAAAAGTGGATCAAAAACAGTCTACAGCTACATTTGCTGAAATTAGATAATAAGATTCAAAGAGGAAGTTAGTAATAGTATGAGAATAGAAGTTAAGAAAATTTTGAGACTCAAACATCCTATTTTGTTGATGATGAGCAGAATGTTGAATTTATTCAGTACTTTGCATTTACTACATGCTTTTTTTGGTATATCCTTTTATTGGTACATTTTAGGTATACAATATAATGACATTCATCATTGGAGATATACACCTTTACATACTCTCTTGGTTCTTATTTTGTCCCCTTCCCCTGCCCTCCCTTCGACCCCTCCATCCCTCCCTATTTACAAAGACTTTGTTTCCTTTTTTTCATTTTCTCATATTAATTCCATTCCCTTCTTTCCTTTGCCCTACCCCTCCCACTTACCCTTCCCCTTTGCCCCTTTTCTTCCTATTTCACATTGTCTATTATACCTTTTAGTCCTTACTTACACTTTCAGTTTCTCACACCAGAGAAACTATTCGGTATTTATACATGTGTGTCCTATTTATTTCACTTAAGAGTATCGCCTCAATGTGTATCCATTTAGCAATAAATGTCTCTAATTTCTCATTTTTGATGGCTGAGTAGTATGCCATTTTATAAAAATACTACATTTTCTTTATCCAGTCTCCAGTTGATGGGCATTTGGGCTGTTGCTTTTACATTTTAATTTACTTTATTATTATTTAATTAATTTTCTTTATTATTCTTACAACCCATTTTACAAATGAGAAAATAAGATTTTGATCATCAAAATGCAATTTTGATTAAAATTCAAATATTTTGCTTTGATTACCTAATTATATTTTGATAAAGAATAAAGCTAATGTAAGTTTCTAAAAAGGAACTAAAGGAAGAGAAATGAGATTGTTTTGTTTCAATGATGTGAAAACAAAAATGTGGATTAACTTTCTGTAGTTGGCCAAAGGTTTTTCCCTCATAATCTTTTCTTATATTTGGATTTACTTTATTTTTATTTATCTTTATTTATGTACACATGTGCAGTACGTAATGTTTACATATTGGTACATAAACACAACACATCTTAATTCCTTTTATCATCCCTTTTCCTCCCTTCTAACCCCCCTCCCCATTCCTTGATCCCCTTCTCATCTGAAAAAGACCTACCTCTTTACTTCTTATTTCTTTTATTTTAGTCTTTATCTATATTTTGGGTTTTATATATGAGAAACCATGCAGTATTTAAACTTGTGAATCTGATTTATTTCATTTAACGTTATGGTCTCAAGGTACATACATTTTCCCACAAAAGACTCAAATTTAAATTTCTTGACACCAGAATAGTGCTCCACTGCATGTAAATACAACATTTTCTCCATCCATTCATCTATTGATGGACATATAGGCTGCTTCCAAGTTTTACCCTTCATTATCTTTTGAAGTCTTGAGTTTATGTTACTCTCCAAACTATCCAACCTCTCCTCTATACTTTTTACTAGGGAAGAATATCCAGATCTACAATTTGTCTCCAGCCACTAGGAATTTCTCCATCAACTTGTAAATGAAGCTATTTAAAATAAAAATGTTGTAACTGCTTGAAAGTTAAAATAAAAAAACAAAACCCAAATATAGAACAGAGTTCTTAAGCAAATTTATCTCTATTGGATTCTCTTAAAATTTGAGTTCTTTGCCTTCCTATTCTCAGGTTGTATCCTTGGATTTCTTTATCCAAGAAACACTTTTATGCCTCCTATCCATTTCTTCTGTATGTCAGGACATTCTCTTGCTGGTTCATATATTAACATTTCCATAGCAGTGGGATATACCTTAGTTTAATGTAACTTTCATTTAATGTACATTTTTAGAATCTTAAAATCAGTCTCACTTTGGCAATTATTTTTCCTTTGCCTACAGGACTTTAAATGACCTTTGTTCACTAACTTTCTACTTCAACTCTCCTATAATAATAAAGTATATTTTCATGCTGGTGGAGTTCTTCCTGTTCATCTAATGCTTTTCCATTTCCTCAGAGCAGTGAATCAGATTATTAATTTCTTTTCTAGCATTTCTCCCTCTTTACTTATTCTTGGCAATAGTAGTTGGTGAAAAGGAAACTTGATGTATGTCTCAGGCCTTTCACTGAATTATCTTTTACTGGGCTACACCCTTCCCCTCACATAAAGTCATGAAGAGTTAATATCTAGCTACTGGAAGGGAGCCTACCTTATCATTCTTATGCTGATTTCATTCAGTGGGAAAATCAGAGATACTCTTTGCAGTTCCTTGGTCATCAGCTCACTCTCATCTTACTGAAACAGAAATCTTGTTAACTTTTTATCCAGTTCCATCAGTATCTTAGCAAGAATGTAAAAAAGGTTTTTGTTTTGTTCTCAGTATTGCATTTCTTTCTACAGAGTGCTATTGTGTAAGTGATAATTCAGCAAATTTTGCTGTGAACGAAGCTGTGTTTACTACTTGAATCTAATATTTGAAGATACCTTCTGAGGACAAATGAAGAAGATACACCAGTGGCAGAGTGGGATGAAGAATAGAATAGAAACTTCCTGGGAGCTGTTCTGGGGGACTACCTGAGCAGAGGGCAAAGCCACAGTGGTTTGATCCATGGATGGTGCTTTAGACCCAGAGGGGAGGGACTGCTCACATGATAGCATTGTTCCTGACATCTATGAAATTTGGTCAAGATCCCGCTGACTTTTATTCAAGGGAGGGGAAACTAAAAGGAGGAAGTAGAGGTCAGTGGTTCTAGTTATTTGGACAGACTTAAGTTTAGGTCCAGAATCTAAAAGCTATTAGCTATAAGATATGAGAAAATAATTTAGCCTCACTGAACCATAATTTCTCCATCTATGGAGAGCTAAGAATTAAATGGCCTAATGTAGAGAAATGGTGTGAAAAGTGCTGGCTCAGAGTAGGCATTCAATAGGCAGTAACTAAAACCCAAAAACTGAGGAACTAAAAGTACTGTGACATATGTTTCTGGGAAAAATTGGAAGTACATGATTACATTAGAAACCTGTGTAGCTAAAGTTGGGGGGGAAAGTTTCTCCATGCCAATGGTGGGAGCACTAGTGTTAGTTGCCTTTGGGGCCCCAAAGGACATGTCCTACTTGGCACAATTGGCATGTTTGCAAAGGGTACCCAACAATGCTCCTGAGAGTGGTACAGCAGACATCCAGAAGCAGCAGTGACAAGTGAATATCTGAAAACCATCATCATCAGTGGGACACTTTAGGAGACCAGAATAGGAGAAACCAAATGGGAGCTTCCATACAAGAACTGAGAGATGGATTTACAAGTGTAATGTACATTCAATTTTCCCCTGCAGACTCTGAGAATTATTTGTAGAGGGATTCTAGGGATAAATTGATTGTAAATCTGGTTTTACTGTGATTCAAGAGGCTAAAAAACTGTTCATTATCATTGTCTTCTAGAAAAAAAACTACCTTCATATAATTTATATTCCACCCTCAAGAAGCCCATGATTGGTAGAGAAAACAAGCACATGCATAAATGTTACAAAACTGAAGAAATCAAGCCTATGAGCAATGTATAAGGAAGAGAGGGATGTAGGATGAAACAGAGAAACTTAATGCTGTTATGGACAAGAGAAAGTGGTGAAAGGTACCATGAAAGGTTTGAATATACATAAAAATTCAGCCAATGAGTAAGGAGGCATGAGTTTTCATCAAGAGCAATTAGTAAATGAAAGGCATAGCACATGAAACTTCATGGTCTGCTGAAGGATTATGGGGTGCCTAGAACAGCAAGTACCTTTAGAGAAGTGAAAGAATGTCTAGAAGACAGCATGGCACTGTAAGAAAAATATGCACATGGTCATTTCATATCCAGAGATTAGCACTTTATGACTTTGTGAATTTTAAGCAACATTTAGAATTTCTATAAACCTTTATTTTTTATCTAGGAAATGAGAGGAAAGACAGCCTTATTTAAGTGTTGCTATAGATATCAAACAAACTATAAACAGCTTTTATAGTGGAAGCTCAGCAAATATTAGACCCTTAGAGTCTTAGGGACGAGGGTAAAGGAAAGATGGCATGATTCTAAGAATGGTAGTACTTGGGGTTGTACAGCCTGGTCCCTTTAGGAATCCAGGATCACACCCAAATTAACTGCCATAGGAGTGTGTTGGAGTGGAGGGCTGAACAAACAGATACAGAGAAAGATAGGGAATTCACTTTAAAAATACTGACTGAAATTGAAGTGTGTGTAGAAAAGAACTTCTAGTTTATGAAGAACACATACCAGAGAGCATCCACATATATCTCAGTTTAATAAGTCAACGACTATGACCAGATCCTGAATAACACTAATAGAACAGGGAGGAGATATACAGGAACCCAGTGAAGGTGAGAGAAGAAAATGCCAGAAAGTAAGGGAGGGAGATTTGGGGATTAATGTCAATGGAGTAGATATTTTAAGGAAGTTGAAATAGTGAGTAGTGCCAAATGCAAATGAAAGGGTGAATAAAGATAAGATCCAAGGTCACGACTGGATTTATCAATTTAGAATTTATTAGTGGTGTGATAGGGGAGAGAAAGTATGGGAAGAGGTGATCAATAAGATCAGGTATGATGTGTAAGAATGAGTTAGAACATTACTCATAATGTATGTGGGATCTCACATAGATTTCAAGAGGAGGAGAGTTATATATTGTACTAGCTCGGTTCATGAATGTTTCTCTTTGCAAATAATTTGGTTTGAAAACAGAACCATTCAGTAAAATTTTGTTTCGATTCTGCAACTCTGCATTGGGTGTCAAACATGCAGCCATCTTCCTCGCAGAAACACAGATGCGACCATCTTTCCCAGAATCGTGGAACTAATTAAGTTCATGAACTGAGGCACCACTGTATATGTTAAGCTGATACAAGGTGATAAACATTTTGAAAATATAGGAGCTCCAAGCCTGTTTAGTGATAGGTCTTCTCATAAAGTTGTGCTTTTCACTCGGTTGGGTCCTCCCAGCTACCCAGCTATTCATTTCAGTTTTACTCAACTCTTCAGACTCTCTGTTTCCTAATGGGCATTTCATATTTTCCCACATTTCCTTAAACTTTAGATCTCTCAGTGGATGTCTTTGCCTCATATTTCACGAGAAAAATAGAAAGCATCAGCTAAGACTCTGCTGTCTTTTGCTCGGAAGTATGGGGTATAGGAGAATGAAGACATTCATCAATGAATTGATGCGAGAGGTGTGACACAAATTTCCTTTAAGTCCCCAAATTGACAGCAGTTGTTACCACAAAGACAGTGATATGGGTTCAGAAAAAGTTATCATGCAAGGAAGGATCCAAAGGACATAATGAAGTGAAAGAGGAAAGGAGGCCAGACATGAGTTGAAGATGGTAACCACAGAACCTGAGGAACATGAAGTCTGGGAGAAGATTAAAATGATGCAATTAAATTTCTTTCTGGGGTTAGATAAAATGTAACAGCAGAAATGCACACATTTCCATGAGGGAATGATCTTCTATATGAATGTTAGAGGCTTATATATGAGGGCTTGGAATTGAGGTATAAAGATTAGAAAGGAGGGGGGAAAGAACCTTTATAGATCCCTGCAAAGCCAATAGTAAACATTCATTGGTACTTTTGAAAATAAAGTCAGTATTTTCAGAAAGAGTGAGATTTAAAGGGAAAAGTGCTTCAATGCAGCATGTGGGAAATAATGTGTTTACTACATGAATGAAAGAAAGGTAAGGAGTGTATCTACAACATCTTATTAAGTGAAATGGAATCCTAACAAAACGTGTGTGTGTGTGTGTGTGTGTGAGAGAGAGAGAGGGAGAGGGGGAGAGAGAGAGAGAGAGAGAGAGAGAGAGAGAGAGAGAGAGATTCCAATGCTGAGATGCTTTCTAGATGTGATGTATCTATTTTAGAAGCAGATCTGTGTTTAATACGGCCTGAGACTTACACAATTCTGAGATTTTCTGTAGGAGAAAAATATACAAATTTACTGTTGCAAATTTCTTACAAGAGTAAATATTTATTTAAGATCCCAACCTCCATTAGCACCACAGTAAATGTCTGTGTGATTTTATAGTCTTCTCTGTGTTAATCCATATAAATATTCTACAATGAGCATAAACTACTTTAGAAATAAGAACTAGTGTTATTTTAAAGTTGAAGAATGATTTAATTTTTTATACTAGCTGCACTCCCAAATCTATTCACATTAGATTTG
Source organism: Heterocephalus glaber (assembly GCF_053883595.1). Lineage (NCBI taxonomy): Eukaryota > Metazoa > Chordata > Mammalia > Rodentia > Bathyergidae > Heterocephalus > Heterocephalus glaber. The sequence continues at coordinate 1,815,847 of NW_028258364.1, forward strand.
TTGTAATGACCACGACATGAGTTGTGCTGACTTTAGTAATTTAGGTTGTTTCCTCCATGAAGAGTCATCATTGTATAAAGTATCCGTTTTAAAGCAGGATCTCTTCTTCACTTTCCTGTAGCCACCCCCATCTGCACACTTTGATCTGGAAGGTGCCTTCTGCTGAAGGATTTGTTTAGCAACAGGAAGTGACTGCGTAAGAAAGATTTATACTGGTTCACTTTATCCTGTCAGCCATCAAGGAAGTAGATGACTGACTGTAAATGATCTGGGGACTGTCCCCATAAATTCTTCTTGTTGAACAAACTGTTGAACAGGTATTGAGATGAAGTAAGAAGGATTTTCTTACCTTTGGAGAACATGAAAATCTGTGACTTGGTGTGGCCTCCATCGTGACTCCTTTTGGATTACGAGAAGCACTTCTTTCAATCAGATCCCGGATTTTATTGTCCAGCTCTATGCTTTCACACCTGACCAGGGGCCATGGGAAAGACACTTGTGACAAAGGTAATTAAAATTATTCAAGGGCACACTGAGTTTATCAATAACATGGAAGTGTTATTGGTGTATCTCTTTAGAATCTCCTAAACTCTAATTTCATTTTCTATTCATTAGTCTATGCCACAAGAGCTCATTAAGATTATTAAAGTTTAATTTTCACTTACTTGCACATCGATACAAAATGATTCAGTAATATTCATAGTCTGATAGCAATGATAAGAACTGAGTGCTCAGTAAACCACATGTTTTAAAACATTTTTAATACAACAAACTGTGCAGTAAAGATACTCCTCTTTCAATGATCTACCTGTTAACTGTTTGGACTTATGACACCACTTTGGACTCGTGTTTTTTTTTGTACAGTTCTGTATATCTTGTTGATAGAGTCTCAATGTCTTTTTTTTTTTTTGCACAGTACACCTTTTTTATACAGTACTGCAATTTTTGCTGATTATTTTATGTTCTGTTATACATTACAGCACTGGATGTAAGAGTTATAAAAATAAAAGTGAAGTAATCAAACTGAGTTTCCTTTGCCCATTTTTTTGTTCTGAATATTATATTGTACATACTGTACAATTCCTTTTACTGCGCAATGCATTTAACAGTCTAGCTGCAGGAACGGAATGTGGTTGTTAAAAGAGAAGTGCCCACAGCTTACTGTATTTTCGGCACATTCACTAAGCACACTGTGCAAAAAACCACAACACTCATGAAAAGACAAATGCCTTTAAACTACGTATTATTTCTATAATGTCTGATACTGGGGAAAAATAAGCTATCTCATGTGAGGTTGCTTACTTTGCCTCAAAAACCAAAAAATATATGTTTTGCTGGTTTTGATGTAGAGGGGAGTGATTTGGAGCATGGTCTTTATGAGACCTGTTGATCACACAGACAGAACAACTGTGCCAAAGGGCCAGAAAAATTAATCAGTGCACTCTTTTTATTGTGCTCACTTCGGAGGACTATTTGCTTCCAACAGTTCCCCAAGTGATAATAAAGCTGATTCATTTGAAGTTAAATAAATTCTCAGACATAAACAAACTCTTTAGAAGTGATGTTACCTTTGAAACTATTTGATATGTAGAAATGTCTCATATCATATGGGTGCACATTCTTCTCAAGTGTTTTATATATATATTTTCAAACCACAGTAAACAATTGAATGATTCATTATCACTGTTATTCTTGGCTCTGTCTTTAAGTGTTTAATTTTTGTCTTACTGCCTTGGCTAGTAAGCTCCTTTATGACATACTTTATATGTCTTTCTATCCTCCAAGGTATTTACTGCTGAAGCAGACAGAGCAGCGTCTCCATTAATGGGTCGGGGATTTAGCTCAGTGGTTCCACCTCCTGCCTAGCAAGTGCAAGGTCCCTAGTTTGATCCCTGGTACCAAAAAAAAAAAAAAAAAAAAAAAAGAATGAGATAAAACATTAATGCCTGTTTCACTGTCAAGAATATTTGGTATTGGGGCTGGGGATTTAGCTCAGTGACACTGTGCCTGCTTCACAAATGCAAGGTCCTGAGTTCAATCCCTGGTACCAAAAAAATAAAAAGAATATTTAGTATTTCCAATGATTTTCACAGAGTCAAGCAGGTTCATGGCTCTGTAATATCTTGTTAGTAGTATTTTAGTTTCATTGGCCCCCTGCAATGACCTGCAGAAGCTCCTTCATTAATGAGCCAAAATCGCACATTCAAGAGATAGCTTCCAGCAATATCAACTGTGAGCATTGTAGTCTTGAAGAATTTGTGGAAGCTAAGATGCCAGGAAAGGTCATGTGAGCAAATATAAAATAAATGCTTTATTAATTTGCTAAAGATCATGTTTGGATTACATCTGTTTTGCAATCATGGTTATTGATGAGCACTTTCTATGTCATTGCTATATTGCAAAATATCCTGGATATTATGAATAATATTCACCCCTGCCTTTTCTGACACCTGAGGGACCAATATTGCCTGAACCTAGCTGATGTGATGATTTGTTGGTGGCTAATGTGTTTTATTTTTAAAGTTATTAGACAGCATTTGTTCTTAAGAAAAACAAATCATTTTCATCAAACTGTTTTGATAATATGATGTCTAATACAGATATTCTTCATTTAGCAACCCCACCTCCTTAGCAAGTGTTCAGACTTACAACCTATTTTCGGACAACTCTGTACATTTTCTGATGGAATCTCAATTTCTTTCCTTTTTTTTTGGTTCTGGGGATCGAACTCAGGTCCTTGAACTTGCGAGGCCGGCAGCAGAACCACTAAGCTAAATCCCAGGCCCTCAATTTCATTTTTTGTACAGTGTACCTTGTTTATATAGTACTGTAATTTTTGTTGATTATACTTCACAGTATTGTTCTGTAGTTTTATGTTCTGTTATACATTACAGCACTGATGTAAGTTATACAAATAAAAGCAAAGTCATTAAGTTGGAGTTTCCTTTGACCATTTCTTTGTTCTGAATATTATAATATACATACTGTATATTATATACATAAATTATATACTCATTTAGTGACCAATTCATTTAACAGTCTAGTCACAGGAGTGGAACTCAGTTATTAAATGAGGAGTGTCTGTGGTCACTGTTGTGCAAACTGGAGTTTAGGAAGTTTATTAACTTGTGTGAAATCAAACTGCAAAACATTAGCAGGATCAAACTCAGTCCTGTATGACAGCCTATTTCAACCATATTTTTGTGTATCTCCATTAACCTCTGAATAAATTCTTAAGCAATTACCTGCCATTAAATATAAATATTACATGATAGCTGAAGAGTATTGGAAGCTACCTGATGGAAAATCTAGTCCCAGAGCTGCGTTTATCTGAGAACCAGTGTGAACTGTGCACAGTCACATGACCAGTAACTGATAACATTGAGATTTAAACCAGACCTTCGAACTCAAGTTCATTTTTTTTCCATTATACTATGTTAGCATAAGGAAGAATTTTTCTTTTTTTGTTGTTTTTGGTTTTTTTTTGGTACCAGGGATCGAACTTGGGACCTTGTGCTTGCGAGGCAGGCACCGGAACCACTGAGCTAAATCCCCGGCCCTAAGGAAGAATTTTTCTTATTAAAAACAATTCAAAAAATCCACCAATACTGTGTGTGACTTTCTTGGAATATGTGTGTGTGTGTTTGTATTTTTTTGCCTGCCTTAATATTTCTCACTAAAATAAACACCTTGGATTGTGGATGAGTTCTTGCAGGAGGATTTTGCAAAGTTGCCTCCAAAAGAAATAAGCATGAAATGGAAAATCTCAGCTGTCTGTCATGGCCCGCACGTGAGTTGTCTGCCTAACCCTGTGCCCTCTTTGTCAGGGGTTCGCAGTGCATGCTTGGACAGCCATGCTTGCTGAAACCACATGATCTTGCTTATAACTCTAGGATCAGGGAAATGAATGACCCTAGTCAGGCCAGTGCAAGTCCCCAGTGAGGTTCTGTGTGCAAAGGATGGTGAGAAAGAAGCAGAAGTGTAGAGAAATACAGAGCTGAGATACGGAGGAAGGCTCTCCAATTTCTAGTCCAGAATCTGCCCTTTCCAAACTGTGGCTGTTTCCTACTCATAGATTCTGTGAGGTACTGCATGTCTTTGTAATACATTATCTTTCTTTTTTAAAATAATAAAGGTAGTTTTGCTTGTTTTTTGTCATTTTTAATAAGAATTCCACAAAATGTATCTTTAGCTTCATATTTATTGTTTCTTGCAGGCTGTGAAATGTCTGCACCATCAAGTCGCTTGTATGATCCTCATAAAATACAGGTTACTGGGTCTACAGTAAATCTGTCATGGCCTAATGTACTATAAATCCATGGCATTGAATTTCAATCCATCTTCAAAGTTTCTCTAAGGAGAATCATAGAATTTTTTTAGCAACTGCATACTTCAGGTTAATTAAAGTCCTAAGTAGCAATAGAATTGGGCTAGACTGAGTGTTTATCCCCTGATGTAGTTTTCTGACCTATTCTCAACCAGATTTGCCTCCCAAGGCCACAATAACTTGTGGTAGTACATACTCAATAGCAAATGTGGTTCTGAGCACTTCAGATCACAGACAGGATCACGCTGAGATGACCCACTATGGTCTCCACCTGCTCAAGTAATCTGGTTCCTTTAGTTCAGTGGTGGTAAACCTATGGCATGTGTGTTATTGTGTTTTTCTTTTATGACAAAGGATGCTAACATATGAGTTGTTCTTCTAAACTAGAACCTCATTATTCAGGTTTAATTCCAGTGTTGGCACTTTGGGTAAATAAGTGGGTTTTGAGTTGCAGTCTGGCACTGGGACTCTAAAGGTTTTCCATCACTGCCTTACTGTTTTCCCAATATCTTCAGCTCCCTTCCTTCTTGCTCTTCCCTCTGGGAGCACTTGCCCTATTACAGTTGTGAGGGATACCAAGCACAGGACCCTTCCTAGCACTTTGGCCTCTACTGCTATTTCTGCAGAACTTGCTTCTCCATTTCCTTCAGGTCCTGGCTCAAATGTCATTTTATCCAGAATGCATCTGAGGACTAGCCTACCTGAACTAGTTCTCTCAATCCCAAAATGCTGTCCCTTGATTCTACTTTATTTTCTTCTTGTTGTGTTTTAAAATCTTATTTGTTTAATATTCCCTTCCCTCACTTCCATATATACTCCATATATATCACATGAATGTAGAAGGCTTTTGTTTTATATTCCTTGCTCTGTCCCCTAGTGCATAATAGGAACACCACTAATATTTGTTATTGAATAGTGTAACTCCATGAAGAGGCTTGCTTCAAAACACCTAAACATTAATTCAAACATAACTGTAAAATTAGATGTTATCTAAAATATATGCAAATGGCCTCAAACTCAAAACTGATAAAGGTGGAACACAAATAATCAAGAAAGGAAACACTAAGGGCATCTTGAGAATGGAAACTCAAGCTCAGTCATTACTGCCTTTATTGCTATCTTGTTCTTTTGTACTTGAATTATACGTATTCTTCAATATTCAGCAACAATCGAGTGTCTACTGCTGTACAGTACTGACTTTTTACAGAAATTATTGCATGCAGTGATTGTTCTGACACTGTTTCAACAGGAATGGTGAACAGACAAATGGGCCAACAGTTATTCTTTCCTGTTCATGTGGACAAGTGTGTGAAGGTTTTGCCTCAGAGCTGGAACCCTGATCCCTCTGATTCAAGCATGGGTCAGCAGGTATCCCTGAGCCCACAGACTATGGGTTCCTGGGCTTGGTGCAGAATGAGGTTCAATGTGATCACAGTTTCATTGGTGTTGGACATTACAAGAAGAGAACCATATGGTGGCTACTGGAGCGGGGGTGGGGGTGGGGGTTACTTACCCCAAGGAAAGCAGATCTCAGTGTTGACCACTGTAATAGGGACAGGGATTGAGCACTCAGGAAAGCAGTTGAACTGACTGGGATGGACATGGGCAGGGTGGAGTTCCAGGGATTATACCCTAGTTCGGATTTCAGGCACTTTCTGTTCTCATTGGCATCCTTACTGCCATTGTGATTTCAACTATAATTAGAACACCTGATAATTTACATCTGAAGCTTCCGAAAGAAGCTTTGTGATGCAGCACACTTTTAAAGTTGAACATAGCAGGAATTAGTATACGTCCTTTAATTTCTGCAAAGTCTATTGGCTTGGTTTATAAAAAGAGGAAAGCACCATAATATTGTGATATTGTTAGTGGATTAGTGCTAGCATATGCACATGGCTGCTCTAGATGTTCAGTAATTGATACTACTGTTATCAGGCTAAGGCTTGAAAAAGTTACCAAATGGTCTAACAAATGAGTCTGGAGAACAAATCCATAAACTTAGTAAACAGAAAAATAAATTTAAAAGCACCAAAAAATTAACTTGTTCCAAGAGATCATCAAAAAAATTTAGTAATGCTTTGGATAAAAGGCAACGATATTAACCACACTTTTTATAACATTCTTAGCAAATCTTTTTAGATTATTCTTCAATTATTTTGTGGAAGAAAAACTTTTGCATTCTATTTTTAATTAGTAAAATTCATTATGCTTCATGAATTTCAATTTGACCTAGATTTATTTTACAAAAGAAAGTAGTATTTATCCAGGCTTATTTCTTTCCTATAAAGTTCACAGTCCTGACAATTGAGCAGCAAAACTAATTAAAGTTGGTAAACCCTGATTTTCTCTTTAGATCATTAAATAATTGCATCCAGTATGGTTTAACTATAATATTATTACTTGAAGTTTGCAGTAGAGTGAAAAATGAGAACATCCTACCAAACTTTTAAACACAAATAAATCCTACATGATCTTTGCATTAGTTTTACCAGGATACATATTATTCTCACCTTGGGGTCTCTGCCCTGACTTTGCTCAGCTGGTTAGGTAAAAGTTATGGCTCCAGTGATCTGTGCTCTGGACCCTAAGTCTTCATCATCTTTAGATTTCAGATCAGAAATTGACACCCCATAATGTTAATGGGTAAAGTTTCACTCTGAATCTCATGTCTTTCATTAATCTGTCAGTGGGCTCTCAGTAGTTTTAGTAATTGTCAATACAGTAGGACCATGGAAAGCCATGCTATTTCCAAATACTTTGTTAAATTTTTTCTTTTTGGAAAGCATTACTCCTCCAGTCCTAGAGAAAACAACCTTTGTTGGCAACATTTGTAACTTCTCTATAAAGTTAAATGATAAGACAGGCTTGGGAGATAAGATACAAGGATCCTATGTCACACCTAGACTATCTGTATGGGGCTCCTATTTTTCTAAGTTGTGAATTCTCAAGCAGTGTCCATGAATGGGATTCAGGGGCTCCAAGAATCATCCCAGTCCAAATTAAATACAAAGTCATATGTGTGCTGTGTGCTTGTCTTTTTCTAAAGAGAGAGTCTATAGTGCTACTGATCAAGTTCTTGACCTCCCCTTGCCCAAGAAGCTGAAAAGCATTGACCCAACTTCAATTACTGTTATGAATGACCACCTTAAAATAAAGTCTCACCATGGCTTTCTTTGTCTCAGAGTATGCTTTAATTTCCCCCCTTACGTATGTTTAGAGCCCTTGTACTTTTATAACATATTCAAAGTTCTCCAGCACAGAAGCTCCCCCCAAATTATCTGAAGGATACAGCATTTCTTCGAATGCCAATAATTACTCAAGTTTTACTAGTTAATTAGAGGATAGACACTGCTAAATTTTGAATACTACCTAATAGAACAGATAATCTCATAGGTTATATTTTATTGCCTTTTAGGACAGTTTTTTATATAATCTAACCACCTTGTTCTAACATCCCTTTTTGGTTTTTAAAAATTTCTGCCTATAAACACCCAGCTCAAATGCTCCTTGAATGAGCATTCTTGTATTTCTGGACACCTTATTAATTAATGACTCAATTAACCCTTTGGACATATATATGTTCATCTTATGTTTGTAGGGCAGTCCTTTTCATAGTATCTTATGCACCGTACATTAACACCATGGGAGACTGATATCGTAAAACCACTGACTTTCTAGCTGACAATAGTGATGTGTGGTGAGCATGCAACTCAAAACCAGCATATGAGTTTTATGGTTACACAGTACGGTTACTTCATTAGTACTGGCAAGTAGTGTAAATTCCTGAAGAAAATAGTTACACCCAATAGACATAACAGACAACCGCAATCTGGAAAGTTAACTTAAAGAACATTCAATTCATCGCCTATGTTCAGATGACACAGAGATGGGGCTGAGCAGGGCAAAGTGACAGATAGCAAAGCCAGTGCAAGAACTTGGGATATTAGTGCTTTTCCTTCCTCCACACACTCACCCACCTCTGATGTCCACATTTCCTTCCAACCCACTGCTAAAGTCACATTTTCTGCTTTGATCTTATGTCATAAGCCATGTTTTTTTTTTTTCAGGAAAGATTCTAGAGAACAAAGCATATTTTCAAATATGAGACAAAGGAAAAATTGATAGTAGGTTGTTCTATAATGGAAATATTTCCAGATGTTCAAAGACCAAGGACTATAACCAACCTCTCATGACTCAGAATGAGAAATATTGTACAAAAGTCTGTAATCAAACTGCTAGTTTTGGGTTTTATTTTTTGTTTTTAATTCTCTAAATATGTTCCTGGCTATTTGGGGCAGAAACAAATTACTTGATAAAGAAAGTAGTCTATGTATGTGTTTTAGATGATTAAGTCATGATTTTTTTTTATATTAGAAACTGGAAACATTAACATTTGTGGATTGAGAAAGTAGTAGGAGTAGGGTTTGCTCAGAGAATTTCTAAAATAGCATTGTTTTCAGGCAAGAACAATTATTCCTAAAGTTTTACCCAAGGTTATGTGGTTTAATAATTTAAATAAATGTCTAAAAGCTGTATTTACATGTTTGACACAAAAGCCCAGAGGATAGGGAGAGATTTCTTGTAAATTTGGAACGTGCTGTTGCCCTCTATCTGCATCCTTGACTGGATTCCGGTTTATTTCCTCTTTGATGTGCCAGATCCCTGTACTGATGCCGCACACCCAAGCCAAATCTCTTGTGACTGAGTCCAGGAAGACTGCTGGAGCCAAAGAGCCAGACTGGCACAGAGGCTGTGTGGCTGCAGGTGCTCTCTCCAGGGAGGGCTCTAGGCTCATCTGTGGTTGGAAACACTGCATTGTCTTAATGGTGCCTCTAGAGGGCACTCTGCATTCAATTCAGGTAGAAAATCATTTCTGATGTTGCTTACCCTATTCCTCAGGGTTTTCATTTTCGATTTTGAGTTCAAGCAGGCAGAGGTGGGCAAGAAAGGAGGACAGGAGGGAGATAATGTGTGATATTATGTGAGTCATAATTATAGCTCATTTTTTTGTTTTAGTTTAAATTACTAATAAAAATGTTTTTGTTTTCTTTTAAAAATATAGAATGCTTCACAAATTTGTATTTCCTCCTTGTGCAAGGGCCACGTGATCTAATTTTAATAGATGTGCTGCTAACATCCTAATTAGTAGAATTTCATAGGGTTTTCTCTTTTTAAAAAAACATCTCATAACACTAATGGTAGGGATCTAACAAAAAGTGATATGCACATTATCAGCTAGCTGAAAGAATTGGGAACTTGCCATCAGAGTTCAGAAAAGACTTTAAGTTGTCATATTAAGTTGCTTTTATTAAAGATTATAATAATCCATATTCATTCTTTTCTTCCACTATGTTCATATGGATACAAATTAATGAACCTCGAATTTGTTTTTGTGCCATAATTAGTAAGTACACAAAGAGCTGATCAAATATGAGACATCTTCAAAATCAAAATAAATAAAAACATAAAATTCATTATATAAAATATTAATTGTTCATTTCTACTGATAAAAAATTTAAACATAGAGATAAGGAGAAGCTTTTCTTTATATTGGAATGCCTACCAATAAATGTAGAGGAAATTATGATATTAGAAAAATCACTATTTGGTAACCATTATAGTAATAATTCAAATAAGAAATGAGTGCTAAAACTAATGTCTGGAATTCTGATGAAGAATGTGGTAGTTATGTAATTTTATATACTCTTCCCAAATACTTAGTGATTATTAAAGTCCATACCAAAGCTGTTACTAAGTAACTTTACATTGCATAATCTTGGCAGGCATCACCTCAAACAAATAATCAAGCTAAAATCATTTGTAATGAGAAAAATCCAAACTGTAACCATACACAGTCATAGGATGCATTTTAAAAAGTAGTTTCATATCTGTAGTACTTTTGTTCAAATCAAAACCTGAATATAATTATGAGGAAACATTAGCCAAAAGTAAGTTGAGAGACATTCTAGAGTGTCAGGTCATGAAAAGACTGAGGGACAGTCCCAGACTCCAAAAGTTTAAAAATCATGAGAGGAAAATGCAGTGTATGATCCTGGATTGAATCCTTTCCTCCAATCCTGCTGGAATGAAGGGAAGTTAATGGGTTAACTGGAAAAATTTGAATACAACTTGAGGATTAGATGGTAGTTCTTTGTCAATATCCACCTTCTAATTTGATGATTTTCTGTGGTTATGTTGGAGAATGCTCTTGTTTGTAGAAAATGTACAGAGAATCATCCAGTATAACTTGGTTCCATGTGGCTGAGGAAAACAATTCTTTGTACAGTCCTTAGATACTTCTAGTATGAGGTAATTTTAAAAGTGAAAGTAAAAATATTGCACTTAAAATATTAAATTTAAAAATATGATCTGATTTGAAACAAATTATCTTGTGCTCAGTGAAGGAATCATTTTATAAAATGAAATTAATATTTCATTATGTAACAGGAACTCAGATGCAGGCAGATAAATCTTCCTTGAGATTTGTGAAATTAATCCAAACAAAACAACTAAGATGATTTAGTGTTTTATTTTTTAAAGGATGTTGAAGAAGAGAATTTTATGTGAACTAAATCACTTTCATGTTCTTTCCTAAACAAAGGATTTCACAAAATGAAATGATATATTACCAGCCCAGTATTTGAAGTTGGAATTGTAAAATAATGCAAAGTAAACAAGCAAAATTTCCAACTTGAAGTGTCTCCGTCTTTGCTGTGTCCAGTGGGTGACATTTCACCTCTCTGTGGATTTCTCATAATGGGAGGCTCTGCCGAAATCCTCAGATTATAAAAGTCTGCCTTTGGAAATGTGGATCAAAGTTAACACTAATGCACCACGGATCAAATCGCAGAAAAAATTTTTTCATTTAACTCAAAAACATTTCTTTAAACTCTCTTTATGTAAGGCTCATTAACTTTCAAACTCCACTGCCTGTATCCTCATAATTTAAATTGGATTCCTGATTAAAAAATAATGTGCATAAAATAGTTTTTTATTTAATTAAATATTTTTCTTAAAAATACAATGTTATGAGCATTGACATGAGAGAATATCATATGATTTAAAATGAAATTTTATCAGCGTTTTACTTTTTGAAGCAAAAGCTATCAAGCTAATTATGGTCTGGACCATGTCTTCTTATTTTTGAGTATAGGTAATGAACCATTTCTTCCTAAGTGAAATGTTAAAAAACTGCATTCTCTATTTTCTTATAAAATATCAAACCATTGACTTCACATGGGAAGTATCAAGGATTCTAACTATGACGGAAGTCAGCTACGGAAAAGAGTTAGGAAAATTTTCTTTATATATCTTTATAGGATTGACATAAAAGTAACTAATATTTGTAGAAATATAGCTATGCAAAGGCTAGACAAGAAATTCCTGAAACTACATAAGTTAGGATATTTCACAGCAAATAGAGTCTTAAACATAACTGGTGTTTTAGAGATAATCTACAAAAACCAAATAGCACTCTGTAGTAAAAACAAGGATGAGTGGATAGGTAAAGTGACTTTTTTTTTTTATTAAGTGATGACAGGATGGATGGGAAATAGTAGCATTCTCTTGAAGAAATGGCATTCACCTTGTTTAGGTGATGCTTGTTGAAATGTGGGTCAGGCTAGTCATGGTGAGGGCAGCATTTGTGAAGCCAGACACTGCCCTAAACAGGATATGTTTTGTCTCCTTCAATCTGTAAAAGGTTCTCCTGAAGGAGGAACTGCCTCATCAGTATTACAGATGAGAAATTGATAAAGGGATTAAGTAACCTGCCCAAGCTCTTAACCTCTACATTTCACCTAGGAATAAATGAACCATTTTTAATATATAGAAGCAAATAGACAAGGTTTACAGTACCTTGTTTATTAGATTTTGTATCTAAAAATAATGCGGTGAAGAAAGTCCATTTTAAACTTGTGTTTGTAGATTGATGAAAGAAGTAGGACACATCACCTAGTGATAATAGTAGAGGTAATTAGCTCTTTTTTCTGTAACAAATATAGGTGTTTTTTTTTTTAAGAAAAGAAATGGAAGTATACAATTTCTGGTTCCAAACAGCTAAAAGTCAGGATTTGGTACTGGAAGTAACTGGATGTAGCCAACTGTGTAATAGAGATCATAACAATTAAATTTGGAATTCCATTTAGATTTTGAAAACCCAAGAATCTGTCACACTTATTTTTAACAAAATTATAAACTACTTGAAATATAAAATATACAGTTTTAAAAGGTGAAAAATATTAATAGTTTTTAAAAGTATGAATTCATGACAAAAACAAGTCTATCAGGCAAAGCAAAGTCTCAACAAATGCTGAATAAATAAACAGGAAAAACGCTTACTTTAATCTTATGTATAAAGATTGTAATCATAATTGTTATAATGCTATGATTCCAGTATAGATTATAGAAATACAATTTTAGTGTAGAAAATTTGAAAAAAAATCCATAGTAGATTTGCTCCAATTTTCTATATACTATATATATATGTATGTATGTATGTTTTGAAAAATCGGGATAAGAGCCATAAAACATTTTCTATGTTTTCTGGTGAATTCATGATCAGAACACTAAAAATTTTTCCTTTTGGAAATAGTATTATTCTTATTTTACCTATGAATTCCTTTATTAAGGAATCCTCTATATAAAGGATCTATGGGTAGAATAAAATTCCCTCTAAAGCATTAAAAAACACCACAGATAGACTTGATTAATATGAGGCTTAATAACATTTAAAGGCACAATGTATTTAAGTATACCAAAGATAGCACAAAACAACTTGAAAGCAGAGGGGCTATTTATGACTACAATGTAAAAATTGTACTCCAAAACAATGATCAGATGGCTGTTGAGTTAAGAAACCAAATTTTCAACTTTATTGTTAAAGATTTTGGGTGTTCTTACAGCAATGGTCTCCTGACAACACTTAAGACTAAACTCAAGGGCACATAAATCTATTCTAACCCTAGCTAGTGAGCTAAATATAGAAAAAACCTGGACTCACCCAAGAACTCTGAAGGAATTTAAAGCCAAATGTAAGAATCTTGCTCAAAATATATTAGATACAGTATTCTGAGAGAGAAATGAGGATTGTTGATGTTATTCTTGTTAATGAGGAGAGCCCTACAAGAAAGCCAAAGACTTTATCAGTGAGCAATGGAAATTTCATTCTATAGGTTCACTACCATAAAGTAATTTGAGATGTTGTATCAGTCAACTTCCCATTGCTGGCAGATACATCATGGCAGGAGGGCACCTGCTAACAATTTGGGGCCAGGAAGCAAGGCAAACAAGGAAGGATGAGAGAGGAAGGGGCCAGGGGTCGGATATAATCTCTATCTCATAGCTCTATTTCTCACCCATACCACTGGAAAATGTGCTTTATTAATTTCCAGGGTGTCTCTCAAGAATATCAAGCTCACAGTTAGGATAACTCACATCTGTGAAAAAAAGTTTTAGTAAGGATAAATTTTGCTTGATACATGTAATATACCTTCACTAAGAATATAGGCAAAGGCAATTTTAAAACAATGACTGGATTAGGGATGTAGTTCAGTGTATACACTTGTTTAGCAACATATACAAGGCCTTGGATTCAATTCTCAGCATTGCAAAAAATATAAATAAAAATAAAAATTTAAGTATACATGAAAATGTTTTTTCTTGTGTTTAAAAATAGATTATAGAAAAGAACTAAAGGGTATAGGTAAAAAATATACTTCTGGATGAACACAAATGTTTGTTTTTTCTTGGAAATCTGGACTACCAGAATTTTCATTCAGGTGTTTTATAAGTGACTGGAATGATAAAGTAAATAATGACACTTTTAAGTTGTTTAAAACCAAAAAGAATAAACTACAGGAAGATTACATAAGCTTATGAGAATAGGCTGAAAAGTAGTATGTAACTTTCATTGTAAAGAATTGCATTCAGAGAAAAAATAACTTAAAAGATATGAGTTTGATATATACAGCCTAAATTTTCATTTACTAATAGGCTTACAGGCATTGAAGGTGTGCCAATCATAGTACTACAGAGTAAATTTTTTAAAATGTGTGATTTTATTGATCATTCTATAAATAATTATTTCACACTGATTTCGGGCCATATTTCTTGGTGGTTGGCATAGTGAACACAACAGAAAAAAATAAGCCAGGTCTTGAGGAGCTTAAATTTCATTATTTCTGTTGAAAACAGTAAAAACTGCAACACTACCCTGCCCCTGAACAAACATACAGTGAATTTGTGGTCAAATCCCTTAGTAAATGCAGCGTGGAAGATCTAGTGGAGGCCAAAGAAATTCATTAAAAAGATGCACTGACTGTAAAATGTAAAGAGTAGCATATCTGTTTCTAAAATATTAAGTAGATTCAAGATAGTGTTGACCAAGTCATGAGAAATAGTCCTCTTAAAGGTGATTGCGGCCTGAGCTGTGACTCCACAGGAGCAGCCACTGTGTTATGGCAGAATACATGCATGTAGCTCTGAGGTATTTAAACTTCTAAAATAGACATGAAGAACCAGGGAGGCTAATAAGAAAGAGTTTGTGTTTAACATGTAAACCTCTTAAAGAGAGCTTTTGGAATAGATCCTCTCTGATGGCCAGAGATGCAAAATTACAAAATATTAATAGGAAGTGCAGTGAAATTCTAAAACTGAACAACACACAGATCAAGAAAACACAGAGGAACATAGCAGGTCCAGTTGAAAGTAGTGGGCCCCAGTAAGAGAGAGGAGATAGTTCAAAAACAGAAGGCAAAAACAAAAATGTAATATTTATATATTTATATTACCTACAATGTATTGAGCTTAAAGATACAAGTATAAAGCTCGTTGTTAAGACAGTAATTTTCATTTTAAAATACAAGAATTCAGGAAGAGGGCTCTAAGAAGCCTCTTATTGCTCATATATACATCTGACTGGCCAAGGTGGATGTGCAGGACAGACAAGGGCTCCAAAATGTTTGGGTATGAGTAGGGGTCAAGGGATTGGAAGAAGTGGCAACTGGTAACCACTGATTAAAGATTTCAACTGATGAGAAGATGGGAAATGTGAGATTAGGTTTATCATTGAACTGATTTTTATCTCCTAATTTCCCCCACACTCAATTGAAACTGATTGTGTGGGCCAAGCTGTAATGGCTAGAGAAGAATGTTCCAGAGAAAAGAAAACCAATCATGTAACATCCAAATTAATATATGCAGAGGTGTAGTGTCCTTTGGATACCCTCTGGTAAGAAAGGAAGCTTAATCTCTTTGAGGTGACATCAGAGTAGCTGACTTATCAGGGAGGCTAACTGTGCAGCTGTGTGGGTTCTCTAGCAGAGTATGTGGCTTAGTGGGAACAGCTGAGATCCTGCTCCATTTCCACTTGTCCAGAGCAGAGCACTCAGGTGGGGCTGCACACACCCAGGAGAAGGGGCACCTGTATACTTCAATGCCAGGAAGGCACAATATAAACAAATGATACCCTGGGAACTGTCCCCACTCAGAACCACTGTCAGAGGCAGAAACTTTGACTGGCAGTAATGGGATGGCATTTGGCATTTCCTCCTTTGTATGTTCTGACCTTGCAAACACTCACTGGGTCACTTGGCTGCCCCTAGATGGACATGGGCATGATAAAGAAATTCCTCTTGCCTATGTTCTTGCCTTAACAGGGAATAGCAACCTCATCTAAGAATGCTGAGCAATGGGTTCACCCAGAACCACTGTAGAAGAGATTTTACAAAGAAGATGCTACAAAACTCTCAAATTCCCTTTTGTATAATCTTAAATTAAGAAGAGGAATATTTCCAGTCCAAGATTTCTCAAAAACTTGATAATAGGGCCCTCCACAGTCTTAATTTAGACCCAATTTCTCAAAACTGTACCTAGTTAGAACTTGTTGGGCTGAAGGGGTTTTCCACACTTCTGAGCAACGTTTTTCATCTTTACACAGACTTTTGGCAGTTGGCAGCTGTTGGGGCTCTGTCAGTCTCTGGGTGCATGAAGAAACCTTTGAGCACACATGCACTGGCCAGCAGGTTCCTGCGGTGCTTTTGGAAACCACCAGAGAGCTGCTTGTTAGAAAACCTCCTTTTTCTATGACAGAACAACTCAGTTCAAGGAGACCTGTGGCTGACACTTCCAGAGTTATCGATTTACTGATCAGGGTATTACTGCCAGCAATCAGGCATCTTAGCTATCCTCTCTTCAACAGATTTTATTGTTTATGTTTTCATTTCTTCAGAAAGCTTCTTTTTCTTCTTAACCCAGCCTACTTGGCCATTTCAGATCTTCTGCTCAGGGTGTATTAAAAGAACAAATACAACTGTACTAAAAAATAAGTTATCATGGATGGAACTAAACCCAGAGGAAAGAACCATAAAGTGAAACTGACTCTTTGGATCTCCTAGATGAGAGTGAAAAGTAAAGGTCACTTTTTGGTAAGTGACTATGACTTGTTAAAAGTGGAACTGTGTGCTGGGGAAAGGGTAGGAGTTTAAGGTCAAGGGGGAAATTTGGTGGCTGCAGTAACTAATGGTTAATTTGTGAATGGACTCTAATGAATCTGGATGAGTAGGGGCAGGAAAGAAAGATTTGAGGTGTGAGGAAAGTCCAGAAAACATGTGAATCAAATGTTCCACCAAAGTGACCAACTGGGCAGCCATATTGAACCTTTATTGAGTGGTAGAAAGGAGCTCAGGAGGCCTCACCACAGAACCATGGGGCTATTTCACACAAGATGGCTTGTGGTCCCTGGCAGAGCAGCGGGATCCAGAGCAGAACATGGGGTTAGTAGGCATTCTTTCCTGTCGTGCGTGTTTAAAACTAGTCTCTAAACATTATTTCATGTCTCAGAAAACAAGCCCCCCAAAAAATCCAAAGGAAAAAGTAGGGTTTCTAAGAAAAAAGACATAATTATGGTTCTTCACTATGAGAATCATGATTTTTGACTTAGGCAGACTCAGACCTACAATGTCTGTAACCACATCACTGCTTATTCAAGTTTCATATCTGCAGGTTCCTTTCCCAAACCCATGTCATCATGCAGAGATTCCTGGACTTGGGATCAGGATATAAGAATATCTCTGCCACTAACTAGACTTGGACAAATATCTAGATCTTTAATTTATATATCATTTATTCAGTGATCATATACCAAAAACCTGTGATATGTGTCTCAATCTCACTTTCCTTATCAATAGATTAGAGGAACTACTCTAGATAAACTCTATTGTTGAAATCATATGATTGATTTTAAGTGTCACATTTTTTGGAAGATTGAGATAAAAATCTAAGGCATCTCATAGGGTGCATGAAGTTATTATTTACTTTTTGAGTAATAGGGCCATGTATTTTCAAATAGTATCCTGTTGCATTTTTCCCTTGTTGAATATCTTTATAAAATATACCAATTTTAACAAGAAAATGTTAGTAAACATAAAAATAAGGTGTCAATCTCTTTATTCTTCCTACAGTTCCACTACACTGCCATAATTAGTACCAATGACAAACTGCCATATTTTTCTCTGTACTTATACAAATATAAATATTTGTGTATATGGATATTTATTTCCTCTCTTTTAAAAATATGTAGTCTGGCCAGGCATAGTAGTGCATGCCTGTAATCTCAGCACTCTGAGAGGCAGAGAGGGAGGAGGATCACAAATTCAAATCCAGTCTGGCCAACATAGTGACTTAGCAAGACCCTGTCTCAGCATAAAATTAAAAAGTTGGGATTGTCAGTGTAAAGACCCTATGGGTATAGATATAGATAGCTATAACATATATTATTCATATATTTGCATAGATATTTGACATTTAATGATTGAGTTATGATTCTGAGATGAGGCTGTTGAATAAGTAGGTCACTAAATGAGGAATTGTGTATAGTATGTTCATTACAATATTCAGAACAAAGAACTGGTCAAAGGAAACTACAACTTGATGACTTTGTTTTTAAATATATAACACATGCAGTACTGTAATGTGTAACAAAACATAAAACTGTAGTACTGAACTATACAATACAATCAGCAAAAATTACAGGAGTGCATAAAAAAAGTGTATTATACAAAAAAGACACTGAGGCTCTATCAACAAGATATACAGAACTGTACAAGAGAAAACAGGTTATAAGTCTGAGCAGTAGGTTGTCGGTTTAGACAGTGTACTTTGGCCCTAAGTCTGAACAGTTGCTAAACAGATAAGTTGTCAAAGGAGGAATGTCTGTTCATGATGCTGCTGTTACGTTACTTTTCTCTGATCACTCTTCCAAGTTCATTCATATAGCTTTAGTTAATATTTCAAATTGTGAACAGAGTAAATTTATTGGATCTTTTTCCAATGAAATACCAAATTTTTTCTTTTAATGTAATCACAATCAGTGCATGAAACATATTCCTGTTTATACATATTTTTACATACTAATATTTTATTGGTTCTCCAAAATTGGATTTCTGGAACAAAAAATATCAACCTTAAAACTTTTAATAATGCTTACTAGGTTATTTCCAAATTGGCTGCAATTTTCATTTATTTATACCAGCTGTGTGCAAGCATTATTTTTCTACAGCTGAAGTAAGCACTAGATGTTATTAATGTTTTTCTCCACAATGTGTGCTCCAGGTTATATTTTCCTAGTTACTTGTGACATTGATCATATTTCACTATATTTATTTATTTATCTTATTTTTTTATTGATAATTTTCTAGTTTATTTTTACTTGGACCAGGTTCATTTAAAATCTTCATTAATGCAAATATAATTAATCATATTACATATGCATACATATATGCAACTATCATTGATAAATGATAAGCGTGAATATATGAAGTTATACATCTCTACATATTTATACATACACATGTGACTTAAGTACTAATATAGGATTATCAAACAGCTTCACATTTACCTACAGTAGAGTATCCCAGCCTGCACAGTTCAGGATATAAATTTTAATATTTTACACTGCCTGTATTTTAAAACTGACTTTGTATTTGAGTGTATATTATCTATAAAAAGTATTTCACAGGAATTAATAATGCATAAAATGCTAAGTTACTGATTAAAATATGTTCCTTGACTATAATAATCCCATACAAACGTATGCTGGGGCTGGGGATGTAGCTCAGAAGTAGAGTGCCTGCTTAGCAAAAACAAGGCCTTGGGTTTAATTATCTGTACCATACACACAAAAACCCCCAGAAATCAAAAACCTTCCATGCTTGTTCTCCTTTTGGGACACAGAAAAACAAACAAACAAACAAAGAAAAACTCCACCTCATTAAAAAATTTAACCACTGTTAGCTTAAGTAATTTGCTGAGCAAGATGAATGAACAGTATCAGTGGACATAGTCTCTAGTTCTATCATTATCAGGAACAAAGAGAGCACACACTTAGTCAAGCCATCGAGACCAGCTAGGAGAAGAACCACAGACTTCCGTTTCACAGTGGCTCTGTGTGCCAGGCCAGGAGTGGGCAAGTAGGGAGCGGTGATCTGAGAAGCACAGATCAGGCTAAGGGCCAAATGCCTCAGGTTCTGGTCCAGGTTCTGTCACATAGCCTTGAAGCCTCAATTTTTTGTGCATGTGCACAATTTGAAGAGAGTATTCTTGATCATCTCTCTGTTCTTCTTGATTCTGTTTCTAATACTGTTTTACACAAAAGCAGTATCAATACAGCTGAAATTTTGTATTCCTTATCCACTACATTTATTATACATTTGCTTGTTTTTTTTCTATAATTGTCAGCTTGGGCTCTAGATTGACTTCTTTGTGGTTATTTTTCCCCCATTTTATTTACAGTAGTTCTTTGTCTAGTTAGCATTTTAACAGGTAATAAGTATGACAGAAAAAATAGAGAGCAATATAAATTGGAACAGGTTGATGGAGTACAGTTGGGGAGACAAGGATGTGATTTCAAATGGGGCCATCAAAGATGAGATTCATTGAAAGACGACATGTAAACGTGGCTTGTAGAAGGTATAGGAATGACATAGTCATAATGTTAGGCAGAAAGTTAGCTGTTAGGAAACCAGATACATGGCGCGGGGTGGCGGGGCAGCGTTTGAAAAGCAAAGAAATTTTTTCTTCCTCTTCTTAATCATTAGCTATAGATAAGTTCCCCACAGGCTTGTGGTTTCAAAGCTCAGGAGAATGTAACTCCTCTAAGTATATTGATAGTATACTGAGAAAGACCAAGGCTCATATAAAATTCAGGCTATTGTTAAGGGGTTGGAAAAAACTCTGGGTCTCAAAACCAACAAGTGGAGACATTCATGTAAGGAGCATATAGGGACCTACTTCTCTCTGAAGTAGGTAAACACAGTCCTTTCTGTTTGTACAGGAACAATAACATAGAAGTCACTGTAGGAATGGGGAAAGAACCAGAATCCCAGGTCCTTACCTGCTGACCATTAAAAACATGATTTATGTTTTCTCCTCCTGGGACGACCAGGGACTTAAAAGAATTTTTTTTTTGCTATGGACCTTAACACTTCACTTGGGCCTACATATGCACAATAGGTAACAAAAGGTTTGGCTTTTATTTTGTATCCTTTATTGCTATAAAATTTGCATCAAATGTCTTCTCATCTCTACACGTAATTATGTTAATCATGTTGGGACTATTGGTCTAAAAACTGCACAAGCAAGGTTGATTAGCCCCGAATTTACATAATCTCACCTCCTTCAAGATTGAAGACAATAGGGTAAGCAATTTCCAGGGACATCCCATAGCGCTTGAGAAGTCTCCAGTCATTGTCCTGAATCTACTTGTCAATTCTGAAACTGTGACACCAGGACTGAGATACTACGACACTACACCTGAGACAGCCACAAGCTAATTCTTGAAAGTCGGCCTTCTGCTTTTGTTGGGTGGACTGGTCTGAACCACGATATCAAAGTGTGCCTCCTTCAGCTATCTAAGCTGGAGTTCTTTCCTGTCTTCCCTCTAACTTTCCAATTAAAACTTTTTTTCCATAAATTTGTGCTTTAGTTCTTTTTAATTTCTCTAATTAGTAAAAAGAAGGACCCAAGTTTGGTGACAGGATGAGTCATGTGGCTTGCTGGGGGAACAGTATTTCCTGACTAGGGATCCAGTACAAAGACCCTCAGGGTAAGCGTGACCCTAGGATCAAAATGTAACAGCAAAGAGAAAAATATGACTGGAGTGAAAGAAGCTGGATGGTAGTTGACAGCAGATTCTGCAAGAGAGGTGAAGGGAAGCCAGTTGAAGATGGGCTTGCAGACACTGTGAAGCCTCTGGTTTTTACTTTGAGTAGATGGGGGTTTTGACCCAAAGAGTGATATGACATGACTTAGTATAGACACATTGCTGTGGTTGCTAAATTTACAAAAGCCTGTAGAAAAAAAGGTAAAATTTTCAAGACCATTTAGGAAGCTATAAATTACCAGAAATGGAGTGACTTGGACAAAGTGGTAGTGAGAGATGTGGAGAGAAAAGGTTGGATTTGGGGTAGAATTTGAAGTTAATACAAAGGGAAAGAGAGAGAGAGAGAAACAGCTAAAAATACATCTTTTAGACTAAGCATTTGGAAAAAATGAAGTTGTCCTTTATTGAGATAAGGAACAGTGAAGAAGAAGGAGAAAATTTGGGATAGTCAGATGATAATGGTTTGTTTTGTGGGTTTGTGGTTATCTTTGACCTTAACTCAATAAGGAAGCTATTGTTATTCCTTAATCCTTGGATAAATTACATATAATGATGATCAACTTGTTCTTTAAAATGATCTAGAAATCATTCATTATTGACAGAGGCATTTTATTATAGGACACTTCTCAGTGTTCTATTTTTTTGGTACTGGGGATCGAACTCAGGACCTTGCATTTGTGAGGCAGGCAGAGGCACCACTGAGCTAAATCTCCAGCAGTGTTCTGACTGTTTAAGTAGAGATTTATTTAAAGGTGTTGAAATGTTAGATCTGGATACCTCCTGGGTTTCCCCTTCCCCCCTTGTGCTAAGGTCTTGAGGGTACAGAGCTGTCTAGTTTTGTATTTATGAGAGTTGTTCCTTGACCTTTGTATTCAAAAGAAAAATAAATGTAACTATTGACTGCAAAGGGCAAAGTGTTAAAAAAAAAAAAGGAGATGGTCAGGTAGAGGAAAATCTCACTGGAAAAGAACAGTCATGGAAGGTCATTTGTGAAAACATGGGATTTGTGGTCTAGGCTTTTTGAAATTTTGTTTGCTGCTGCTATTGTTGATTACTTGAAATTAAAGAAGAAAGATAAAGGGATTCTGATAGTTCAGTGTATTTTTCAGAAGTGTAGAGAAAAATGGCCTCAAGATCTGTAAGAAACACTGATCAGTGATGATGTGTTTTCACTGAGAACACAGAGCCTATTAAGCTTGGGCAGGGGAACAGAAACTCCTAAATCAAAAAAACCCAAAAAACAATTAAGTCCTAGAAAGAAAAAAAATATCTGTTAAACTTAAATCTATTCAAGTTTAGTAGAAACCAGGATGTAGAATGAGTAATTTACAATAGTTAAATGTCAATGAATGCTGCAACTAATCCTATGTCCATGCTATTTATCTTTAAAACTTACTCTGTACAAATTCCAGCAATTTGGTGGTTTTTAAATGTTCTATTTAACACTGGTTTTTTTTTGTATTAAATTCTTTTATTGGTACATTGTAGGTATACAACACAATTACATTTCTCATTGGGAATTGTACCTTTATATAATGCATCTTGGTTCTTATTTTTTCCCCATTCCTAGCCCTCCCTTCACACCCTCCACCCTTCCCTATTTACAAAGACTTTATTTCCATTTTTTCCATTTCTCATCATTTTTTCCTTTCCCTTCTTTCCTTTCCCCTGTGCCTCCCACTACACCTACCCCTTTGGACCTATTTAACACTGTTTTAACACTGAGTTAAGGTGCTGTGAATAAAAGCAACAACAGCAGGCCTGCAGAGTTTGGGCATGGTCAACCACACAGAAAGGAAGGTAATTTAGATAAGAAGGCCAAAAATTGGATGTTAATATAAAAAAAAAATGTACTTGGTCTTTGTCCCTGGTTCCTAGCACAAAACTTCTATTACCCTTGGAATTTCTTAAGTGATAGAAATATCTTTAGTTGTTTACAACTGGTCCCTTTTGACTATACCTAAGTTTTTGGTAATGGGGTGACTTATGGTGAGGCTCTTATGAAGCCTCAGGATGGAATCTGGTCACAAGAAAGACAAACTGTAATTAGAGAGATGGAAATTGCCTCCCCAACCCACACCCCCTAGGGAAGGCAGGTGGCAGGAGGTGGGTATAAAAACTCTTCAATAAGGAGAGTCAGAGAGCTTGCAGGCAGGTGACATACTGATCTGCTTAGAAGGTGGCATGTGTGAAAGGGCAGGGAAGCTCTGTGCCATGCCTTTCCTGTACCTTGTCTTCCTTTCATTTGTTCCTGAGTTGTGTCCTTTATACTAAACTACTAAGCAAGTGTTTTTCTGAGTTATGTAAATTGTTCTAGCGAATTACCAAGCTTAAGGAAGGGTTGTGGGAACCCCTAGATTTATGTTGAGTTGATCAAGAGTATGGATGTTTACTTGGATTTCTGACTCATCTTGACTGGGGACAGTCTTGTGGGACTCAACTTTAACCTGTAGGGTTTGCATTAATTCCTGATGGAGTCAGAATTGAGTGGAACTGTTGGACACTCAGTTGCTACTGGAGAATTGGTGTGAAAAACAGTCTACATAGCTACTGTCAGAAAAACAATGTAACACTGTGTATAACTAGCGCTATAGGAACAAAGCAGGCAGCATTATACATAAAAAGAAGAGTGAACTCTGAGGAAATTTTTTTAAAGCTCCAGGTTAGTCTTGTAAACTCACACCAATAAAGGATGACAAAGATCATATGTAACTGAAACTCTGAAAAAAAGCATTCATGGAAAAGTATTTTTTTATCTTGAGACAAGATCTCACCAAGTTTTCCAGGCTGACCTTAAACTTGTGATCCTCTTGCCACAGATTGAAATTTGAGATATTTTCAGGGCAAGTAATTTTCTATAGTATAATCTAAGTTGGTTATTTTAAATACATGTACATGATGAATACTCTATTCATTGGTGCCTAACCAAACTTCCTCCATATATCCTTTAAAATCCTTACAGATCACTCTATGTGATGTCCACCTGTTATCCCAGCAATTGGGAATCTTAGGTAGGTGAATCAAGAGTTCCAGGAAATCCTTTTGAGACGCTGTCTCCAAAAGAACATAAATACAAGGATAACAGCAACAGCAACAATTAGCAAAACCCAAAATGCTTTCAGAGCAACAAGAAAAGCAAATAAAATCCTTAATAGGCACTGGTAAGTGTCTTACTCTGCTTGAGCTGCCATAAGGGAACACCATAGACTGGATATCTTCCACAACAGAAATTTATTTTTCACAGTTCTGGGGGTAAGAAATTCTAAGATCATGGTGCCAGCAAGTAGGTTTTATCCTACTGGAAAACCTTTTTCTTGCTTTGCAGACAGCTGGCATCTCACCCAGTACTAGTAGGGAATGTTAGTGAGGTCTGTGTTATCTATTCTAAAACAACAATCTTCATAAAGGCCATTATCTCCAAATACCATAACACTGAAGTTAGAAGTTCAACATATGAATTTGAGCATCACAATTAAGGGCATAGAAACAGAAGGCAGAAATACTTCAAATTTCAATCCCAAGCCAAAAGAACCAAGTTTGGAAATCATGCCAGAGCAGGATCCATTGAAGACTGGGTTACAAAGAGGAAAAAACTGTGCATCTAATGGTGATGAACAATAATAAAACCTCCTCCAGAAAAAAAAAAGATCTTGGCATTTGAACAGGAGAATTAAAGAATCAACTATTTATTCTTCCTTTCCTATGACACCTTGGATTTTCTTCAGAATTCATCTCAGTTTGATGAGTAGGTATGGATATAGATAAAATAAGATTGCCTGTGTATTAAAAGAAAGATGCTGTGGTGGGGTTCATAATAGTCTCCTGGCTTTTGCATTTGTTTGAAAATATTCATAACAAAAATATTTTTTTAAGAATATAATAAATCCTGGGGGTGTTGAGAAAGTCCTATTCTGAGTAGGAACTAAAAACTGACTCCTGAGACTGAAAGACCAAGTATGAAGACTAAAGTTTGCTTTCAAGAACTGTGAAGGATCTAGGACTTTACCCTACATTCAGCCTAACAATTTCACTTATCAATGTTTCCCGGATATGATGAAGAAAATGAGACTCCTATGTCAGAGACAATGGACTTTATTTCTCAGAGCAATAGCAGTAGCTAGACAATCAGAATTTGTGGATTAAATTAGGCTACTTGTCAAGACAAATTCTCACAATAAGGTGCCAAGAGGTCCCAAGGGCACTTGCAATGTGGCAAGTTTCCTTACAGGAAAGGAACCCAGTACTTAGGAAAGCTGGATGTTATTTAGAGTAAATATGTCTACTTTTCCTATAAAAAGGACATGCTAGCTTCCAAAACTGTAAGCCATGGTTCCCTTTATTCCAGAAGGAGACATTATTTTAATTATCTATGGATGCTTATTTTAGAAACCACTTTGAAAAGATAGTTCAGGGCAAAGAAGTCAGTGATTATGTTCAAAAGACACACAAATGTGAGAGATTTTTGGCAGATTGTCTTCCAAGGTCACCTTGGAAGGTCATCACTGTGAAGGATGGGAACATGGAAAAAGAAAGCACCCTAGAGAGAAAATATAATAAGATACAATAAGCAAGCTGCAAAATCAAGTCTTACAAAAGCAAAAGCATAAGATACATCAATCTGAAAAAAACACCAACTATTACAGAAAAATCATTTATGTATATCATCAAAGAAAGGTATTACTGAACTAAGCAAATTAGTAAGACATCTTCGCCATATACACAAATACCTATCTCTAGTCCCAGAACATATACTTCAAAATTGCTATAAAAGGATATGTAGCACCCACAAAAACTATAAGAAAATAAAAGTAGATAATTAAAGGATTTCAGCTAATAAGAATATTCTTCAAGACATCAAACATGAAACAAGGAAAACTATAGTACACCCTTTGCAATAAGCATTAAACAGCCCTAAATAAGCATTTTTAGATATAAAATACCATCTTAAATCATCAAAACACAAAGAGTGAAATTTAAAATAAGTTAAAATTGCAGAAGCAACAAAAGCAAAAATGGACAAGTGGGATTACATCAAACTTAAAGGCTTCTGCACAGCAAAGAAAATAATCAACAGAGTCAAGAGGACAGAAGAAAATCATTCCAAACTATACATCTGTGAAGGTATTAATACCCACAATGCATAAAGAACTCAAAAAACTTATAACAAGAAGAAAGAACCTCATTAAACATGGCCAAAGATTTAAATAGACATTTCTCAAAAGAAGATACACAAATGACTCTCAGGTATATGAAAAGAAAATCTGCTTAAAATCATTAGTCATCAGGGAAATGCAAATCTTAACCAGAATGATGTATTACTCCATGTCAGTCAGAGTGGCTGTTAACAAAAGGCAATACATGACAAATGTTGGAGAAGACATGGAGGAAAGAGAAGCCCTGTACAGTTAATGGAAAATAGAACAGCCATTATGGAAAGTAGTATGGAGGTTCCTGAAAAAACAACAACAACGACAGCAAAATAGAACTGCCATACAATTCGGCAAAGTCACTATTGAGCTTATCCCTAAAGAAAATGAAACGTTATGTCAAAGGGGAATCTGTATGCCCATGTTTATTATAGCACTGATCACAATAGCCAAGATAGGGAATCAACCTGAGTGTCCATCAGTGATGAACAGACAAAAAATGTAATATATATATATATATATATATATATATATATATATATATATTCTATGTACAGAATAAAATACTATTCAGCCATTAAATGGTATTAAATCCTGGCTTACATCAAGAAATGTAAATGGATTTAGTTCAACTATTTAATGAACAGGTTTTTCAGTGTTACTGACAAAGTCAAACCCAAATCTGTCACAAATAAAAGTGACACAACAAAACCAAGTGAATCAGAGAGGCTAAAAATAAGGACTAAGGTATGACAGACAAATGCAAAGAACAAGCAGCAAGAGTTGAGAAAAGCAAAGTAGAATTGAGATGCAAAGAATCAAATGAGACAAGTTCATACTCTGTGAAGTTAATTGAAAATAAATACTCTTGATGATTGTCACTGGCCAATAACTCATATATTTCAACAATATCAAACCTTAGAAAAATACCTAAGCACCAAGTTTCATTTATAAAATAATTCTTAAAGTTAATCTTGATTTACTCTGTTTTAATAATAAGCAGATAAGCATTATGCCATTAAGGTAGACATAACATATAGATTTAACATCTCTTCTTTCTCTGCCGAGGTTCCAAGGAATAAATTTTTTAGACCATTTTAACCCACAAGGACAAAGAGAATTGGGAGGGGGACAACAGTGGGATGAGATTTTTTTCAACTAACTTTTGGCTAAAGAAAAGCAGAAGTTTAATTGATTTACTGGAACAGAGGAAGTTAAAACCTATGTCATGAGAGAAAGAAACCACTTATGGTTCAGGGTACTGCCCAATACACAAGTAATTTCTTTGCTCAAATAAATTCTGTTTAAAAATGAAGAGGTGGAGGAAACATTCTATTTTATGTAATGAAGAGTTGCCCAATTCTAGATTTGAAAATAAAGCCAATAACCTAAAGAATCTCTGAAAAGGTAAGCACCTGAGAAGACTGAAGAAACAGTTAAAAACAAGGGGATTGATTCAACTCTCTGATTTTGGAGCATCTGAATTCCTACCATCTCTTTTCTCATGAACTCATGCAGTCAAGCAGCTATCCTTTATACCACAGGTGTACCCAGGAACTGATTCTGCTGGCAAGTAGAAACCATGAGCAGCTGGATTCAGGGAGAAGGTGCTCAAAGGAGTACTGAGTGAAAGTGATGGGTTGCCTACACAGCTGACTGCAACAGTCTAAAATCTCCTCCCTCACTTTTACTGTACATACCTATGACCATGGCTAGAAATTGCAAAAAACTTGAAAGCCAAAAAAGATCCACAGATCAGATGTTCTAAGGTGGTAAAGAAAGTTCTAGGTAAAAAGGGCTACACTGCAGGCCAAACAACCCAGATTGGAGAAAAGAACAGAGCTCTGGAAGTGAGGATGTTAGAGAAAAAAATTACCAGTAGAATGAATTTAAGAGAAAATCCTATCAAACAGCTTGTTTTATTCAATGGGTAGGGCATTTAGAAAGTCAATAAATTGAAGAATGATGTTCAATTTCAGTAAAAGATAGCAGTCATTGTTGGGGAAGATATTTTGTTCAGAATGAAGCCTGTGGTCCAGCAGTGAATAATATTTAGAACAAAAACAATATTTTAAAAATTCAATCTTTTCTCCCTGGAGGAAAGGTGCATTGGTGTTATATTTTGCATTGGGAAATGCATATCAGAAGCCTTCAGGGTTTCTATACCTTCAGTCAGCACTTCCACTTCTAGACTTTTACTCTAAGAAAACAAAAGTGAATGTATCCAAAGATTTAAATATAAATATTTGTTGCAGCAGTATTTCTAAGAGCAAAGGACAGAATTCAATGTAAGTATCTCAGAGAATTGGTTAAATAAATATTGATTCAAGTAGATAACTGGAAAAATGTTCATAGCATACCTACTAAAAAATTTCAAGATAGAATCATTTTAAAAGAAATGAATAATTTTATTATGGTCTCATTTTTTAAGAAGAGAGAAAAAAATTGAGAGAGAAACCTGAAAAATTCTATCAGTTATCTTGGAAGGATTATGCAATACTTTTATTTTCAATCCTCTTGTCTATATTTTGTAAACCCTAAAATCTTCTGCATAAATATAGCACCTTTTAAGGTTGCCGTACACACAGAAAGAACTGACATATAATTTATGTTCTAATTTTATAATTAAAAAATAAAACAACTTTCAAAAGAGAAAGATAAAAAGGCTAAGGTAGAAAGGAAGGAGGTTAATTTGTGATGATCAGAGAAGTACTCTGTTAGAAGAACAGGGCAACCATATGTGTAAGTTAGTCCCCACTTACCCATTCATTCAGTCAACATTTTCAGAGCACTTAGCAAGTGTCGTTCACTGTGATTGGCTCTTTTCCTATTAGAGCAGCTAACCAACTGACAAATAGGATGTGAACTCAATTTGAAATAAGCAAGAAACAAACACTAAAGTTTACTTTTTTATATTGCCTGTAACCTACCCTAAATTTAGATGTGAATGTGAAAAGACTTTCCAATTGTGTAAGACATTACACAAGATGTAAGGTCTGATTATAAAGACTACCACATCCCTTTCGGTGTCATAGTCAAGGTTAACAATAGGGATGGAATAGGGTGCAAAACTAAGTCTGTGGTCAATGTTTATATTTAACTTCCAGTTTGTATGTCAGGATACAACCTACTGTAAAAAGAAAGAAAGAAAGAAAGAAAGAAAGAAAGAAAGAAAGAAAGAAAGAAAGAAAGAAAGAAAGAAAGGGAGAGAGAAAGGAAAGAAAGAGGGAGGGGGAGGAAGGGAGAGAAAGAGAGAGAGAGAGAAAGAAAGAAAGAGAAAGAAAGAAAGAAAGAAAGAGAAAGAAAGAAAGAAAGAAAGAAAGAAAGAAAGAAAGAAAGAAAGAAAGAGAGCAGCTCCCAGTGTAACGGTGAGGCTGCCAAGTTCAAGTTGGCAGGAGGCCAAGGAGCCAAATTCAAGCCAGCAGTAGATGCACAGAGTGTTAAAGACAGAAAAAAATCAGGTTTCAGCCTCACAGCCAGAGACCAACCTGAACTCCAGTGAAACTAAAGGTGCAGGTTTGCTGGGACCATCCACTACTCTGCCATAAAGCTATGGGTGGGTTGCTGGAATTAATCAACACAGATCTTGACTCTGTCTGACCACTTTGTCTACTAGTGTCCTTGGAGTGGACATTTTTTTTCTTTTCTTTTGATTCTTTTCTTGATTGTTCTTGTTTTTATGAGTGTAAAAAAGGTTTCTAGTTTTTTTGTTCCTCTTTTTAATACATTCTTCATGGCCATTAGCACTGCTCAATTTGTTCTCATCCTTATGATTGACAATTCACACTGGAATCAAAGGTGAATTCATGGGAGTAGAAGTGCAATATTGTTAGACAAGTCTTCTTGTAAGGGGCCTCAAGCATTGCTTCAATATCAATATCGTCTGCCAGTTTCTCTAAACACCTGTGTGGGCTTTCAGATGCCTGTAGTGCTCAGATTCAGAAAGTTGGCTGCTGTTCTTGCTTCTAGTTTTATTGTAATTGTTTTTCAGTTCTTGTTTTTATTTATTTTTTCTTATCTTTCCCTCCTGTCTTTTTCACCCATTTCCCAAAGTTTCCATAATCTTCCTCCAGCCTTGCTTCTAATTTCTTTCTCCTCTTTTCTTTCTCTATTTTCTCCACTAACCCCTTTTAAATTTTCTCCCCTGAGGGTAGAATCACCATACTGAGGGATTATTTACTGTATACAATTTTCTGGTTTGTTTTAGAATTTGTTATATAACCATGAATCTAGTTCATTCAGTTAAAGGTGGCAAATTAATAGCTACTGTGGTTTGTCATTTTCTTGGCTGTGTTTGATGCTACTGTTATAGCTGATTGTACCACTTCAATCAAGATGACATAATTGTTCTAATCAGTTGTTCTTCCTAGTATGCCAAGACTGATTGTCTAAGGGTCATAAACAATTCCATAGGCTGGTGCAAAATAACTAAGGGCTGGGCAAAGTAGAAAGCAACTTCTCATCCTCAATAAATTGAAGAAGTAAGATCTTGCAAAAGACTCAAAACCCAAAAGGCAGTTACACCTGGAAGACATCTCTGAGTAATCATTTCCTAAGGGTTCTAAATACTAGCAACAAAGCTACTCTCCATAAACAATTTACTAGCATCAATCTGGGTATTAAATTAAAAAAAAAAAAGAAAAAGAAAATCAGAAGACACTTAAGCAACATGTAAACCCAGACTTCCAGCTAACTTGAAGCAAACCTAGGGACAATAATATGTAACAAGTTGAAAACCACCAACCTACACTCTCTGAAGTGGTAACAGCAGAAGTAACAAAGCAGAATGAATGAGGCTCTAGAAAAAATCAACTCAGAAATCATATCTCAGATAACTACAGAAATGATGACCACAGTAAAAGACATGCTTAGTGACCCTAGAGCAGATACAGATTAAAAAAATTAAAAGAATTTAGGAAAATGATAGAAACCATGAATGCCCAACATAGGAAAGAAATGAAATCCATGAAACAGATCCAAGCAGGTATCCAGGAGATTAAAAACTCTGTTGAAAATATACACAGCAAAATGAGCCAATGTGAGGACATAATATCGATACAGAAGACAAGACTGTGGTTAATGATCATGAAAAGAAAGATTTGTTTAAAAATAGCAAAGCATCAAGAAAAATCAATCCAAGAGCTGCTAGACGATGCAAAGAAGAATAACATAAGATTGATCAGAGTCAAAGAAAAAGCAGGAGATAGCACAAAGGACATTAAAAACAAGTTCATGGAAGTAATGGCAGAAAACTTCCCAAGCAGAGAAGAAAATTTGACACACAGATAAGGGAGGTATACAAAATTCCAATTGGCCATGATAAAAAAGATCTACACCAAGACATATAATAGTCAAGATTCCAGAAATTCAACACAAGATTAGAATACTAAAAGCTGTTAAAGAAACAAATCACTTATAAAGGAAAGCCCATCAGAATTGCAACAGACTTCTCAACACAAACCTTCCAGTCAAGGAGAGCTTGGAATGAAGTATTTCAAGCCCTAAAAGAAAACAACCTCCAACCCAGATTAATGTATCCCATAAAATTATCTTTTAAAATTGAGAAAGAATTAAGATACTTCCATGAGAAAGAACACCTGAGGAAAATCGTAACCACCAAACCAGGACTCCAAAAATGTTCTGAGGAACATTCTAGAAAGACATAACAAGGATTACAACTCCATGAACCCCAATAGAATGGATCCACCAGGCAAGGCTAGCAATTAAATGCAGGGGAAATAAAGGAAACCAGCAACATGAAAATAACATGATAAGGAAAAATTAATACGTATCAGTTATAACCGTCAATTTAAATGGTTTCAATTCACCAATCCAAAGAAATAGACTGGCAGAATAGATGAAATAAGATCCAACAATATGCTGCAACAAGAAACAGATTTATTCTACAAAGAAATTCATAAACTAAAAATCAAAGGAAAACAATTCATCATGTGATAGGAACACAGAAAAAAGCACAGGTAGTTGTTCTATCTGCAGACAAAGAAGATTTCAAGTCAAGATTTATTAAGAGAGACAAAGAAGGTCACTACATTCTTGTAAAGTGAAGAGATAACAATTATATATATTCATCAAATACATGTTCATCCACAATATAAAACAAATATTAATGGACATAAACAATTAAATAAGTACTAATACATTTGTAATGGGGGAACTCAATACTGCACTGTCACAAATAGACAGAGCAACTAGAAAAAATATAAACAATGAAATATCAGAACTAAACCAAACTTTTGAACAAATGGACTTAGTCAATGTCTACATAGTGTTTCACCCCACAACACTAAACATTCTTCTCAGCTATTTTCCAAAATAGAACACATACTAGCTCATAGAACATGCTTAAGTAAATGCAAAGGAATTGAAAGTATCTCATGCATATTATCAGACTATAACACATTGCATTTGGAAATCAATGGCAAAGAAAGCACAAGAACTTCATAAATACATGGAAATTAATACCCTCCTGAATAACCCATGAGTCACAGATAAAATTAAAGAAGAAATTAGACAGTTTCTACAGTTAAAAAATAATGCCAATACAATATACTGGAATTTATGGAATGCAATGAAAGCAGTCCCATGAGGGAAATTTATACCAGTGAACTCCCATATCAGGAAAACAGGGCAAGCTAAAATAAGCAACCTAACTGAACATCAAGCTTTTAGAAAATGAAGAGCAAGTAAAGTCCAAACTTGTATGAAGGAGGAAATTATAAAGATAAGAGCAGAAATTAATGGACTGGAGACTAAGAAAACAATACAAAGAATTAATGAATCACAGAGTTGGTTCTTTGAAGGTTTAATAAAATTCACAAAGCCTTAGTCAACCTTATCAAAAAAAAAAGGAAAGGAAAGAATCAAATTTATGCAATTAACAATGAAAAAGGGTAAAATCACAACAGATCCTGCAGAAATCCAGGAAATCATCAATATCTCCTTTGAGAAACTGTATTCTAATAAGATAGAAAACAGAAGAAATGAACAGATTCCTAGATACATAGGAATTACCAAAGCTCAATAAAAAAGATACAAAAATTCTAAATAAACCAATATCAGTCAATGAAATTAAAGATGTAACTAAAAATCTACCAACAAAGAAAACCCCAGGCTTTGATGGATATACTGCTGATTCTACAAGAAATTTAGTGAAGATTTTATGCCTATACTTCACAAATATATTAATGAAATTTGAAAGGGAAGCAATACTCCCAAATTCATTCCTGGAAGCAAGCATCACCTTGATACCAAAAGCAGAGAAAGATCCAACCAAAAAAGAGAACTATAGGTCAATCTCCCTAATGAACACAGACATAAAAATCCTCAATAAGACACTGGCAAACAGGATGCAGAAGATGATCAAGCAGATCATACATACACCCTGACCAAGTCCGATTTATCCCAGGGATGCAGGAATGGTTCAACATATGCAAATCAATAAATGTAATACACTATATTAACAGAGCCAAGAACAAAAACCATTATGATCACCTCAATAAATGCAGAAAAAGCATTTGACAAAATCCAACCCACATTCATGACAAAAACCATACAGAAAATTGAAATAGAAGGTCTTTATCTCAACCGGGTAAAAGCCACCTATGGAAAACCAACAGCCAATGTCATACTAAATGGTCAAAAACTGAAATCCTTCACACTAAAATCAGGAAGAGGACAAGGATGTTCACTATCACCACTCCTGTTCAACATAGTTCTGGAAACATTAGCAACAGCAGTTAGACAAGAGAAAGATATAAAAGGAACAAGGGTAGGAAAGGAAGAAGTTAAATTTTCATTTTTGTGGATGACATGATGCTCTATATAGAAGACCCCAAAAACTCCACCAAAAGACTTCTAGATATAATAATCAAATTTAGTATCACATCTTGTTACAACATCAACACACAAAAATCAATAGCCTTCCTGTACATGAACAACAGACTCACTGAGAGAGGAATTGGAGAAACAACTCCTTTCACAATAGCATCCAAAAAAATGAAATACGCAGGAATCAATTTAATGAAAGAAATCAAAGACCTCTACTTTGAAAACTACAGGATTCTGCAAAAAAGAGATTGATGAGGATATCAGAAAATGGAAAGACATCCCTTTCTCCTGGGTAGAACCAATATAGTGAAAATGGCCATATTTCCAAAACTGCTATATAGATTTGATGCACTCCCAATTGAAATTCCAGCAGCATATTTTACAGAGTGTGAGAAAGCAATGCAAAAATTCATTTGGAACCAGAAGAGACCCAGAATAGCAAAGGCAATTCTAGGCAACAAAGACAAGGTAGGGTGTATCACAATTCCCAACTTGAAGCTATACTACAAAGTTACTGTGATAAAAACACTATGTTACTGGCAAAGAAACAGACATGAGGATCAGTGGAACAGATTAGAAGATGCAGAAACAACTCCAGATATACTCAGATACCTCATCTTTGACAAAGGAGCTGAACATCCTCACTGGAGGAAAGATAGCCACTTTAATTAATGGTGCTGTAAAAATTGAATTTCAACTTGTCAAAGATTAAAACTAGAGCTATATCTCTCAGCACGAACTAAACTAAAATTGAAATGGGTTAAAGATCTAAATATCAAAACAGAAACACTAAACTGGCTGGAAGAGAGGTTAGGTCGAACTCTTGAAGACATTGGTGTAGGAAAACATTTCATGAACAAAACCACAGGTGCATGTGAACTAGCACAAGGAATCAACAACTGGGATCTTTTCTTATTAAAAAGATTCTGCACAGCAAGAGAAACCATCAACTGAGTGAAGAGACAACCCACAAAATGGGAAAAAATTTTAACAGCTGTTCCTTAGACAAAGGTCTATTATCTAGAATGTATAAAGAACTTAAAAAAATCAGACCTCCCAAATTTAAAGACCCAATCCAAAAATGGGCACCTGAAATCAACAGACATTTCTCAGACAAAGAAGTAGAAATAGCAAATCAACATAAGAAATAATATTCAACATCACCGGTCATTCAAGAGATGCAAATGAAAACAATGCTGAGATTCCACTTCACTCTAGAAAGAATGGCTGTTATCAAGAAATCAACCAATAACAAATGTTGGCATGGTTGTGTGGAAAAAGGAATCTTTCTCCATTGTTGGTGGGAGTGTAGACTGGTGCAACCACTGTGGAAATCAATATGGCAATATCTCAAAAAACTAAGATTAGAGGTCCCATTTGACCCAGCTATTCCCCTACTGGTTATCTCCCCAAAAGAATTAAAAGAATCATACCACAGTGATATATGTGCACCCATGTTCATAGCAGCACAGTTTGTAACAGCTAAAACTTGAAAACAGCCCGATTAAGAAGACTGGATAAAGAAGGTGTGGTTTTTTTTTTTTATAAAATGGAGTACTACTCAGCCATAAAGAATGAGAAATTAGAGACATTTATAGCTAAATGGATGCACATTGAGTCTATACTCTTAAGTGAAATAAATAGGACACACGTGTAAATATCAAATAGTTTCTCTGGTTTGAGAAACTGAAAGTGCAAATAAGGATGAAAATGTAGAATGCAATAATGTGAAATAGGAAGAAAAGGGCTAAAGGGGAAGGGGAAGTGTGAGACGTAGGGGAAAGGAAAGAAGAGAAAGGAATAAATATGAGAAAAGGAAAAAAAAAAAAGAAACCTAAAGTGTAAATAAGGACCAAAATATACAATAGATATTGGCAATTGGAAAGAAAATCTTCAAATGAGTCAGTCAACAAGGGAGAGGGAAGGGCTAAAGGAAAGAAGGGACAAGAAAAAAGAATAGATGAGAAAAATTGATACGTTTTTGTAAATATAGAGGGGGCGAGGGGTTGAAGGGAGGGGAGGGAAATGGGAAAAAAAGAAGCAAGATATATCATGTACAGGTATAAATTCCCTCTGTTGGGTATTACCATTATGCATATCTAAAATATACCAATAAAATAAAAAGAGAAAAAAATAAAGTGTGATATAGTACAGAGAAAATGAAAACAAGAAAATTAAATCACCAAACAGCTTAAATCTTAAAATAAATTTTATTTTGTTTTTTAACATGTTAGCATTTTCTGTCACAATTAAAAACAGTCATCTAGCACTGCATAGAGAGAATAAAGGAACTCTAATGGTAAGAACAATGAGAATGGCTGGGTTTGGCAAGCAGAAAATTTTGGCTTACAATTATTTCCTAGATGTAAAATGGAAAACTGGTTCTCTTATTCAGTTGGCTGGGAAAAGGAGGGATTTAAAGTGATTTTAGTAAATATAATACTATCTACTATAGCAGTATATTCAGAACACGACAGGGTAGCTAGAGTCTTATGCCAATATAGAAGGTAACAATTGATATAAATTGCTAAAAGCAAGAAATAAAAATGTATTTAAAATAAATTTTTGACATATCATGTTTGAACAGAGATGTATCTCAGGCAGAAGCCCACCAGAGATGAAAAACCCAATTCACTGAGAGTATCAAATTTAAAATTTCAATTTTTGTGAAGGAATAAAACAGAAAAAATCCAAACAAAAAGTAAATTGAATTTGCCAAACTTGCATCCCTTCATCACTCCCCCCATTATTTCTTCAGTGAGTGTATTCACATAACTTCCTGTCAGAGAAGCACAGAAAGAATTGTGAATTTGGTATTTCCATATTGCCCTGAAAACCTGAATTTTGCTAATGCAATGTTTCTCATCATGAACTTTCTCAAGTTCATCCTGTAGGAACTGAGTGTACTGCCATGGCAGGTCTGTGTATTTAATTACCAAGTTGGAGGAGATGGCTTCATGATAAACTCTGAAGCCTTCCACAAAAAGAGAGTGACTCTTATAGTTGCTACCTAGAAAGAACAGACAACCCATTCAGTTGGCTCTATGGTGTCTGTGGGCTGCCTGTGGCCTAGTGTAGACCTTCAGGCGGTCTCCATGCCTCCACAGCTTTCCTCTAAGTTGAGCGATTTCCTCTGAGGTCAGAGCTAATCAGCTTCCAGTATCCAGACACAAAACTTTCTCACTGAAAAGTAATACCAGTCCTTTACAGGTAAATAATAAGTCAATTCTTGGGAAAATTCCAAATTGGTATTTTTTTGAACATCTCCTGTATACTTCCTAGCCCATGTAAGAACTTTCCAAGTGATTGTCATGTAGAATCCAAGAGTTTAAGCAAACATAAATTACAGAGCAAAAAGCATATTATAGATAACGTCTTGGGTATTTTGTAGAAGCTAAGACTCAGAAAATGGAAAGTTGTTTATCCCATGCAAATGGCTATTCTGAAATGTGCTTTATAGAGCCAGGCAGAAATCACAAGTTTTGCCAAGTCCCTTTGTCTTAAATCTTTGTGAACTTAACTATTCACTGAAAGTTAATTTCATTTGATACATTGCACATAAACACATGGTTGAAAGGCTACATACGTTGTTAGCTTGGAAAGAAGAGAAATTTAATTAGCCCTATGTCCAGAAAATCAATGTGATTTTGATGTTAGTTGGACGAAATGTAATTTCAGAAAAACTGACAAATGTGTATTACAAATAAATACATGAGTAAAATTTGTGAAAAAATTATTACATGATCTATGATGTTTTGTGGTTAAAAGTGCTTCTTCAGCTCTTCAAAAGTGATTCTTTTCTACCTAACAAAACATGGACAGAAAATAATATTCAGGGTTGTCCACCTTTGTGAAAATGTCTATAACAGAATTAACACATCTACAATGTAAACAGGAAGGTTATAAGAGGTCGTTATTCTGCTTTTCCTGTATAGTTTAATTCCAGGAAGGTAAGAAGGGAGTTAAAAACAAAAAGGCCAAAAGTATTGTGAAAATGCTGATGATATCATAAAAGAGATGATTTTAGTTTTCGCTTACCACATACATTGTCCTGTTCCAACTAAAACATCTGCCTGTCACCCTATAAACATCCTTACACCTCTCCACTTCTCTTCTATGAGGAAAAAAAAAGAAAAAAGAAAAAAGGAGCTTTATGAGACTTTTAATAGCCAGCAGCTGTTTGGCTGCTAAATACCACATCTGGAAGGGAATGTGGTAATTCACATGGAAAACAAAAACAAAAACTATTGTTTAATTTTCTTAAAGTATACCAGTTTTTATGGACAGATATTTGAATGATTTGAATATGGAGAAAGACAGAAGAGCTCTTGAAGTGCATCTGAAAACCAACATATCTTTCCCAGAAAGTAACACATAACTGATGAACAGCTGGTATTTGGTCATATTTAATACTAGGTTCTAGGCTGAAGGACTGCTATAGCGAACATGCCAAAAAAGGGCTCTTCGTGAGAACTTCATTTCATGCTTCTGAGATGAGCCCTACTTTAGGCTAAAATGAACCTTCTTTGCTAGGTTATAACTAATATTCTGAATGCATAATCCATTTTAAAAAGACACTAAAACTAAATATTACATTTGCTTTACAAAAATTAAAATGAGGAACTGGCATTGTGAAAAAAAAGCTGAGCCCAGGATTGAAACATGTTGAGTGGGGCTGCTTTTAAAACATTATGCTTCGAGGCTAGGTGAAAAGGGGACAGAAAGTGTATACAACATTATATTTTGATAATTTTCCTTGCTGAAAATCAGAGTTATTTTCTTTGCCCCTTTACTTTTCCTTTGAAATGAAGCTTGATATAAGAACCATTATAATGATATGTAATATTTCAAGAGATGGCACATTTTACCCTGGCAGAAATTAAGATGGTTCCACTAGAAAGGACTCAATTCAGGAGAGATGAGGGCAAGGTGACACAGATGCTCACAGTTCTGTTCCTGTGCTTTTTGCTCACATCCCTCTCCTTTCTTTCCTATTCTCCTGAGACAAAGACTTAGCAGCAAGCAGCAAATGCCTTACCTTTACTCTTCTTTCTGGACCCCCAATCACATACACTCTAGAGATTGCTTGAAAATGACTTCTGCATTTTAAAAATTACTATCAAATTACCTACACAAATTACCTCCTACAGAAGTACATATTTGTAACCACTGTAAACAAAACAAAATAAAGCAGTGTTAACTACTAAATTCTGTGCAATTGTCATCATTGGTAAATAGAAAGACTCTAAGTTAATATGCATATAAATGACTTGTGGGTGTGTGTTGGATGAGAATATGCCCTACTTTTTGGGAAGGGTACTAACCTTCTTTTTTTTTTGTACCAGGGATCAAACTCAGGACCTTGTGCTTGTGAGGCAGGCAAGGTGCCACTGAGCTAAATCCCTGGCCTATCCCCTACTTTTTGTAGAAACACTGGGGTTTTCCTCCCTCTGTTCCTCCCTTCCTTCCTCTCTTTCTTTCTGTTCTTCTTTCTTTTATTTTTTTGTTTTTAATATTTGAAATATTTCAGAGGTTGTCTTTATAACTAATTAATCCTCAGATTACTCCTGTGATATAAATTTTTATTTTATAACATTTGATACAAATTTATGGGAAGTAGATCAGAATTTATTATAAACCCACTGCTGTATGTTGAGTCTTTCCCTTGAGGTAGATAAAATTTATTGAGGAGGCAAGACTTTTATACACAGTACAATTACCAAAAAAGAGTAGCTCACAATAAAATGCTAAATTTTCTATAATAAAAGGCTAAAATATTTATTATGGATAATGAGTGGCAGTGATTCAGAGAAAAGGGAGAGATAAATATTTTTATATGTATTCCAGCTTCTAATCTTCCCGTCATCACTCATTTTTAAACATGATTGCTATTGTCAATCCCTGTTGAAAATTTATAGTCATCATCTTCATACCAAACATATACATTGGGCCTTTCTGATGCAAATCTTCTCAGAGATGGAGAACTTGACAATGTCCCTGTATCCACAGGATGTGAGAACACTTATGGGAGACCAGCACTGATTTAAGAACTAGTCCTAGAATTTCCTTAAACTATATTTCACTTCAAAGGTACTACTGAAAAAAAAAAAAAAAAAGAATCTTTACCAACAGAGAAACTATGGCCTGGCTAATAAATCCTCAGCTCTTTAGTCTCTCACTCAAGACATGGGGTTTCCATTTCCTTTTGTATTACAGATAAG
This sequence comes from Heterocephalus glaber, assembly GCF_053883595.1. Classification (NCBI taxonomy): domain Eukaryota; kingdom Metazoa; phylum Chordata; class Mammalia; order Rodentia; family Bathyergidae; genus Heterocephalus; species Heterocephalus glaber. The sequence continues at coordinate 1,856,548 of NW_028258364.1, forward strand.
AGGCAGAAGCAAAATGAATGGTTTACTGATCCCAATATGAGTGCTCCAATTCCCAACACTACATTTGTGCATGCTGCCTTCAGCCTTGAACATGCTTTCTGTCTTTCTCCCTATCTTCTCACTGACAGAACTTTTGTCTTATACTTCTGTCTGCATTGCTATTGTTATATCTAGAAATCTCATTTTCCTCAGGTTTCCCAGAGTGGTTAATCTGTACCTCTTATATAAGGCAAAGCATTCTGCCATATATTACACTTCAGTATGTGAGTGGCTTTTTATGTCTAAACTGCAAGTAGTTTAAGAGAGGGTCTGTTCTCATTCATCTTTTGCAAGTGGCTTGCATAACTCTTGCACATAGCAAGTCAAAAGATAACTTTCTGGGCCAATGTACAGAGTGAGAACTAAGAAAAACCTTGAAAGGTTGACGGTTGATAGAATGAGGAAAGTGACTGAGGAAGGGATTTTTCCCCCAGAACTGGAGATCTAGAAACTGCGCTGAGCTACACCCCTGTCCTTTTTTTTTTTTTTTCACCATTTTGAGACAGTTTCTTTAAGTCATTAAATTGCCCAGATTAGGCTTGAACTTGTGATCCTCCTACCTCAGCCTCATAAGGATGAATTTTTGTTGTTGTTGTTGTTGCTATTAGTAAACTCTTCACCCTACACTAGAGTTAAGGATTAAAGAAGTAGATGAATAAAGGTACTGCTTCTCCTTATTAGTGAAATAGAACTGTTTCCTAAAAGCAAATTTGTTTAGTTGAAGAGAAATTGTCCCATATACCAAAGTTTGTCAGTGGAAATTTACTAAATACCTTAAAAATCAAATAACTTCTATCACCTACCATGATTCTTGCCCCTTGGAGAGCTATGAAAGCAAATGTGTTCAAACAGTCCACACTGGTACCGCTATCTTTTTTCTTATCTACTGTATGAGTCCATCCAGAGAGGTTGCCTTCTACTCTGAATAGACTCACCTTCTTTGGCAGCAGAAGTGCTCTAATTAGCATGTTACCATTTGAGCCACATAATATCTAAAATGCTGTTATTACCTTTCAGAATCTTCAGGCTGATTGGTGAACATTACCAATTTCTGGTTGTGTTTCTCTTTTTTGTTTATGAGCCTTCCACATGGAATCTAAAAGAAAAAAAAATATATAAAGGACACTAGGTTCAGACGTGTCTCAAGGGATGATCACTGTGTCAGTCAGCTAAGGAGAAAAGCACCTGCTAAATGGATTTTTCATCAAAAGTCATGTTTTTATTCTCATGTCTTTTTTTCATCCCTGCCAGTTATGAGAAGACAGACCACAAACTTGCCTTCTGCCTAGTTTCAAAGTTAGAACACTGGATATAAACATAGGTTCAGGCTTCTAGGTAAGGATGATTCTTGTGACAGGGAGAAATTATCCAGAAGCACGTGGAAGAAAGCTGGACATTCCAACATACAAGGAATAAATTGTTAAAGTTGGAAGACTGACATGTTTGTAGCTCAATTAGCCACAGTCCAGCAATGAGCTCCAAGGACTGTGTAATAACCCAATAACAGCAAGATACTCTTTCTCAGAAAGCTATTTATCCCAGATTTTTCTCCAGTGGAAATTAGTAATTATTTCTATGATTTTTCAGAATAACAGGACATTATAACAATTAAAAGAAAACCAAAGGGGGGAAACTATGCTTAAGACACAGAACTTTTATTTCCTATTTTTTCTATTTAATATTAATTGGAATTTAAGTACCAAACAGTGCTCAGACATTACACAGACAGCATAGTACCTCAGGAGGTTTATAGTGGAGACATGAGGCTGACGAAGAAGACTTGTGTATATTTTAAAAGCCAACTCCTGCAGGCAATTGACACATTTTAAATGCATCTGGAAACTAGTAATTGTTGTGATCCCATTAGAAAACTTAGGGAGTTAAGTCTATGGGACACATGAAGCCAGCTTGTCTGAGTTTTATGTTTCTGTGTAAAAACAACCAACAAAAAAGTTTGGTAAAACGTTCCAAGAAGGATTCAATTCAGCTACTGGCAAGCTGTCTGAACATAGTGTGAGAGGGTGGCTTTTTTGTTTCATTTTGTTTTCAGCTTCTGACAGCTGTTTAAAAGTCATCTGTTACCACCATGGTAGCCAGTTACCAGATGAAAGCAAATGGCTTCCAGGACTGGTGTAGGAATTGGACCACCAACTAGTACAGCTGTCTTTTAACTATGTAAAGTTGTGAAACCACCTCGCTTCTTTATGTGGCACTCTGGAACTATCACACAAATCTGCAGATGCACGGGAGAGGTAGGCAAGTGATGCACCATCTGATAAAGAGAGACAGGCAAGATATTTCATTTGTTCATGGATTCCTCTGGAAAGCATACTACCATCATTTTATAAGAAAAGGAACAGAAGTTCAGAGAGGACAAATGGCTTGGCTAATCAATGACTGACCTATGATTTGATGCCAATGCCTTTGATTCCTAGTCTTTAATTTTCTCTTGTTGTTCCATAATTGAACATTGTACAGATTAATTTTTTTTAAAAATGAGATTGACTTTGGTACTAATTTTAAAAAGTAATATAAAGCATTTTATTTTGTTTTGCTTTAGGTGCAGGGTTGGTTTGGCTATATTGCCCTGGCTGTTCTCAAACTCTAGGCTCAAACAGTCCTCTTGCTACAACCTCCCTAGTGCTGGGACTTTATATCTGTTTTTCTATCCAGGAAGTAAAAATATCAACTAATGAAAACTCAATATTCCAGACATAATTATAATGTACATCATTTTATCTATTTCTACCTGAATTCCTTTCATGTCCATAGAGGTGTTTTTCCAACTGAATAGCAACAACAGAGACAATCAGAAAAAAGATACTCAGCAATATAAGGGCATGTCTTTCAAATGGAAGGAAAAATATAAAATCAAGCCAAGCCTAAAAAGATACCTGACCTCCTCATTTTTGTTTTTTATTTACTCCTAGAGAAAATAAACAAGTTTAGAAGTCTCATAGAACTTTATAAACATTTGTGTGCCTCTCTAAACTTTATCTCTACTAATCAGAAGGCCAGATGACGGTGACATTTAACCATAATATAAGGAATTCTGCTGAAAGTCTTTTCCCTGTTTTTCAGTGATAAAAAAAGAAAGAAAAATAAATAAATAAGACAGAATCCTTCTAGTGGAGAGGTTATGAACTTTGTGGATTTTTATTAGCTGGTTTGGAGACTAGGGGACAGGCAGCCATCAAACACCTGATACAACAAGCCAGGAGACATCATAGTCAGAACTCCCGCCAATTCTAGGAGAACACTGCAACGCTGCAGTTATCTTTGATCATGGTCCATTAATTTCCCATATAATGTAATTCAAAACATTTTTACCTTGTTAAATATTTTAAATATGTGAAACAGAACCTAATGGGACAACTCAGTTGGACATATAACATGGTGAACTTTCACAAAAGCATGTGAATGTTAGTACAAAGAGAAAGAAAATCTAGATAGGGTGCTTGAGCCCTCCTAATCATCATTCACTCAAGAAGGAATTCTCAGATATTTCATTACTTAAAATACAGCTAGTTGAGTTTCAGTTTAGTTGTGGCACACAGGTTTGCCTCCCACACTCTTTACACCTACAGCAGGAGAGCAGGACAGTGATGAAAAGTAGCTCACCAGGGAGACGCTGAAGCAGGACTGCTCCACCAGTGGTTCAACTGGAGAGATTGTAACCTTTCTGTGCCTTTGTTTCCTCTTCTATCAGGTGAGGATAACAATAGTACCTGCCTCACAGGACTATGATGGGGCTTCAGTATATCTGTGTAAAATTTGTACAGTAGTGCCTGGCATCTTAAAAATTAAACATATTTATGGGATACAGTGTGACATTTCACTATGTGTATACAATCTGTAATGAGCAAATTAAAACTGTAGTTGTGAATGGATGTCACTGTAAGGGATGTAAGCATAGGAGGGCAGAAGCAACTGATGTGATCAGTGCACCATCTTGACTCATGGTCATGTGGCAAGAGCTTGGTATATGCAGGTTGGCATAAAGTATTATTTCTAAGGTACTTTTTGACTCTAAGCTTTTATGACTGTAAGATTTCAAGTAAAGATATAGGCATTTGCTTCAAAGAATTTATTATCCCATTGAGTAAATAGGATGACAAACCCTGGAAGCCAAAAACTAAGGGTTCTTAATTTCATATTCCCAGGAAGCAGCAGGGTACCCAACTCATAGCAAAAACATTACATTTAAGAATATAAGAGTGGGGCTGGGGATTTAGCTCAGTGGTTCTGCCACCTGCCTCGAAAGCTCAAGGTCCTGAGTTCGATCCCTGGTACCAAAAAAAAAAAAAAAGAATATAAGAATGAAGGGATGGCATCTAATTATACAAGAGAGAAGGTAGTAAAACAAAAGATAAGTGGCAGTGACCTTTAAGAATTTGAAAATAATAAGACATTATGGTCAATAGTGTTTGCACAGATATTTTAACAGATTATTTAACGTTTAACGGATTAATGTTTTATTTTTCCCCTTTTTATATCAATGAAATTTGAAAACAAAGGAATTAAAATTTCATTGAAAATTGTCATACATTTCTATTTTGCTTGGGAAGACAAGTATAAAACACACATTTTAGAACCAAAAGAAATACCATTAAAGACCATAGAAGGATGAATACCCAAGTGGCTGTCAAGCTAAAAACAAACACATTTCTTTGTTTCCATCACTTGATTATTTTCTTCTTTCTCTTTCTCTCCTCATCCACACCTTCCTTTTTACAAAGAATGCCTATATTGCTAAAAAAAAAAAAGTACCTGTCATTTTCTGTAGAACTTAACCAAAAGATCCTTTGAATTCTTGGATGCATTTCAGTACACCAGTGAAAAATCATAAGCTGATTGATTGTTTAAGCAGAAGTTTACACAATCCATGTTGCAAAATAACCCAACATTAGAGGATAAACTCACATTTGGAAGTAAACCAAATTTTATGAGCTTTTTGCCATTTGTGGTGACAGCTTTTAATGCACTCAGATTTCAAATGTCAGACTCAAGGACTGGGGTGTCTTACCAGTCAGTCACAGTCTGCAACAATTACTTTCACAGACCTTGAAAATATCATGTTACAAGATGCTAAAGAATTCTACTATTGTACAAATTTGTTATGTTTATCATGTTTGTGTTATAATATTGGAATGCCAAAATATAGTCAAAGGCTTGACACCTCTACTTAAAACAGAAGGTATTAGAAGCTGACAAGTGATCTTTATGTACATAAAATATGCTTCCCTCTGGGGTATACAATTTAGAGCTCATAATGCTTACCTAGAAACTCTATTTTACTTCCGTATCTGCCTTTACTAAATTCAAAATTAAAAGTTAACCAAGTTCAATATATTTTGGAAGGAATGTCCTTGGTAAGTAATAAAACATCCTCAAAATTTTATCCTTATATCTGTATATGATAAATAGAGATTCTATAAGATATGTACATGTACATCCACACACATATACATAAAAACACTTATAGCTGATTTTTAAAATGATATTTTGGCATCTAAGAATATGTAAAAACTTACTGATCACACAAAACCTACAGGTAGTAAGTTAATTAAAAAGTTAGGTAAAATCAGGAGTCATGAGGAGTAATACGTTGATACCATGTTAATATGCGTACATCATTTATCAAGCCCTCTTTTCCAAGAAGGGATCTACCAATGGCTATCTCCAACCTCCAGAAACATTTGCCTTGTTCATTTCCTCAAAGACTCCGTACTACCGCCAGTTGTAATCTTTGAACTCACTGTTCCTTTTCCTTTTATTGCTCTTCCCCTCAAAAATAAATCTTCTCTTGCTTTCTGTGTTGTATAAGTTCCTTTAATATATACTCTTATGCCTATTTGTACTTTCTATTCACAGTACTTATTGTAACTGTAATTTCTCTATTGGGGAGAGGTTGTGATTATTTGCTTCAGTTCATTATTGTCCACTAGGCTGTAAATTCTGTGTGATTGTGCGCATTTTGTTCACAGCTGCTCTGGGCCACAATAAATATTCCATGTATTCTAGTTTTAGTTTCTTCATGAAAGAACTTTAAGACACAGGGCCAGAGGTTTAGCTCAGTGGTTCTGGCGCCTGCCTAGCAAGCGCAAGGTCCCGAGTTCAATCCCCGGTCCAAAAAAAAAAAAAAAAAGAACTTTAAGACACAATACACTCTGAAACAGAATGCTTTAAGATTTTTGCATTTTTCAGTCTTTTATATTTGCTTCACCCCCATCCAACTTAAATTTGGTAACTGATTTCACTACTTTCCATGTACTAAAATTAGCTTGTATAGAAGCAATTCTTTTACCTTTTTGCACATACGGATCACGAGCTTATACACATTTCACTTAATTTATATAATTGCAAGGGAAAAATAAATTCATAAGTAGATTGGGAGAACAAAGCTGATTCTTGATAATTGTACCAGTCAACTTTTAGAGGTGGAAATAAGTGAATAATTTCAGTTGTGAGCATTCGGCCTGGCTGAAGTGCCAGTCACACACTATACAGAGTGGAAAGCTTCATTACTCCATGCTGAGAGTTAGTTGAGTGGAGGCTGGAGAAAGAGCAGCAGTTTGTCACCAGTGGGAAAATGCCTGCAGAGTCAGGAAACTAACATAAAATGATGACGATAGGTGGTGATATAGCCTGTGGTGATAAAGTAAGTGAATGTCTTTTCTGAAAGCATTAAAATTCATTTTTTAAAGCAAAGTGAAGGAATAAAGCATAATACTCTTAAACTCCTGTATACTTGTAGGGCTTTTTTAAATTTTCAAAGCATTAAGGTATTTGTTGTCACTATGTGGATGATAATGAACGTGTTTTAAATCCTTGCTGTTATTGACAGAAAAGAAATGTGAAGGAGAATTTGCATATTTTGTTTCTACATATTTGTTTCTGGCCCAATTCTTTTTTTTTCCCCTTAAATTCTTTTATTGGTATATTTTAGGTATATGATATGTTTACATTTATTATTGGGTGCTTGTATCTGTATGTGATGTATCTTGGTTTTCATTTTTTCCCCATTATCTTTGTGCCCCTCACCCCCTCCACCCTTCCCTATTTACATAGACTTCGTTTCCATTTTTTTTCTTTTTTTTTCCTTTCCCTTCTTTCCTATCCCCTTCCCCTCCCACCATCCCTACCCCTTTGGACCATTTCCTATTTCAAAGCATCAATTATTCATTGTTAAACCTTTTAATCCTTATTTACACTTTCAGTTTCTCACACTAGAGAAACTATTTGGTATTTACACATGTGTGTCCTATTTATTTCACTTAAGAGTATGGCCTCAATATGCATCCATTTAGCTATAAATGACTCAAGTTTCTTATTCTTTATGGGTGACTAGTACTCTGTTTTATAAAAAACCGCATCTTTATCCAGTTTCCAGTTGATGGGCACTTGGGCTGCTTCCAAGCTTTAACCATTACAAACTGTGCCGCTATGAACATGGGTGCACATATATCACTGTGGTATGATTCTTTTAATTCTTTTGGGAAAATACCCAGCAGGGGAATGAATAGCTGGGTCAAATGGGACCTCTAGTTCTAGTTCTTTGAGGTATCTCCACACAGATTTCCATAGTGGTTGCACCAGTTTGCACTCCCACCAACAATGGAGAAGGGTTCCTTTCTCCTCACACCCCTGCCAGCATTTGTAATTGGTTGATTTCTTGATAGCAGCTATTCTTTCTGTGGTGAGATGGAATCTCAGTGTTGTTTTCATCTGCATCTCTTGAATGACCAGTGATGTTGAACAGTTTTTCATATATTTATTTGCAGCTTTTACTTCTTTGTCTGAGAAATGTGTGTTCATTTCAGATGCCCATTTTTGAATTGGGTCTTTGAATTTAGAGGGCTTGATTCTTTTCAGTTCTTTATATATTCTAGATAGTGGTCCTTTGTCTGAGGTATACCTGATAAAATTTTTTTCCCACATTGTAGGTTGTCTCTTAGCTCTGTTGGTGGTTTCTCTTGCAGTGCAGAAGCTTTTTAGTAAGATGAGATCCTAGTAGTTGATTCTTTCTGCTAGTCCTGTGCTACTGGGGTTTTGTTCATAAAGTGTTTTTCTATGCCAGTGTCTTCAAGAGTTCTACTTAACTTATCTTCCAGCAAGTTTAGTGTTTCTGTTTTCATATTTAGATCTTTAATCCACTTTGATATTAGTTTAGTGCATGGTGATATGTATGGGTGTAGTTTCAATCTTTGGCAGGTTGAAATCCAGTTTGTTCAACACCATTTATTAAATAGGCTATCTTTCCTCCAATGAGGGTGGTTGGCTCCTTTGTCAAAGATGAGGTGGTTAAGTATGTCTGGAGTTGTTTCTGCATCTTCTAATCTATTCTACGGATCCTTGGGTCTATTCTTTTGCTAGTACCATGCTGTTTTTATCACAGTAGCTTTGTAGTATAGTTTCAAGTTGGGGATTGTGATACTCCCAGCCATTTCTCTGTTGTCTAGAATTGCTTTTGCTATTCTAGGTCTCTTAGGGTTCCAAATGAATTTTTGGATTGTTTTCTCTAGTTCTGTGAAGTATATTGTTGGAATTTCCATAGGCATTGCATGAAATCTATATAGTAGTTTTGGAAGTATGGCCATTTTCACTATATTGGTTCTTCCTACCCAGGAACAAGGGATGTCTTTCCATTTTCTTATATACTCCTCAATGTCCTTTTTCAGAATGCTATAGTTTTCAGTATAGAGGTCTTCTGCTTCCTTTGTTAGATTGATTCCTAGATATTTCATTTTTGGGGATGCCATTGTAAAAGGAGCTGTTTCTCTAATTTCTCTCTCAGTGAGTCTGCTATTTGTGTATAAGAAGGCTGTTGTTTTTTGAGTGTTGATCGTATATCCAGCTACTCTACTGAATCTGTCAATTTAGTCTAGAAGTCTCTTGGTGGTGTTTTTTGGGTCTTCTACGTAAAGTATCATATCATCACCAAATAATGACAGTTTAACTTCTTCCTTTCTTATCTTTATTCCTTTTATTTCTCTTGTCTAATTGCTGTGGCTAATGTTTCCAAAACTATATTGAACAGGAGTGGTGATAGTGGACATCCTTGTCTTGTTTCTGCTTTTAGTGTGAAAGTTTTCAGTTTTTGACCATTTAGTGTGATATTGGCTATTGGTTTTTCATAGACAGCCTTAATCAGGTTGAGATGAAGACCTTCCATGCCAATTTTCTGTAGGGTTTTTATCATGAATGGGTGTGGGATTTTGTCAAATTCTGGCCCAATTCTTAAAATAAGTAGATGTATGATCTAGAGCACATGAATTAATTTCTGAAGGTCCATCTTCTGAAGAATCAAGGCCTAATTGGATTATCATTAATGTCCCTTGAAGTGTAAAATTCTGTGACAATCAAGATCGCTGTCAAGCTGATGCTGTCAGCATTGGGGACTTTGGTGAGGATTACTCATGGGCAGTGCTAACAAGAGGAGAATAACACTGGTGCCATTTGTAGTCCATGTTGTAGAATTAAGTGAATTTTAGAAAATTTAAGGATAAAATAGGAAGCTACATAGTCAAATTTTTATTTGTGCTTAATGCTTTACCATGTTGGATGGTAAGAAATAATCTAAAGAGTTTACAGATTTTCTCCAATGTATGCAAACTCTAACAGTGCCAATCGCTTTTGCCTGAACTATTCCAATAACATCCTAACTGGCTTCTGCTTCCTATTCATGGTTCCTCAGACTGATTTCCATGTTATAGCCATAACATCCTTTTCAAAGTAGGTGGTTGATCTTTCTCACTTCCACAATAAAAACACTTTTGTGGTTTTCCATTACACTGACAGAAGTACTTATAGTCAGAGGACTTTGCATTTTTCAAATGTGTATATTGGAGTGTAGGATATGATGGTTTTTGTGGTAGGGAACTTTCAAGTTATTCCAAAGTACTTAAAATCTCTGGTCTCAATCATGATGACAAAAGATGCTCCCCTCTCCTCGACTGACCCTGAGGCACCTACTAGTCTTTCTCTCATCACCATCCAGAAACATTAGCCTAGTTCAGTTTCTTAAAGGTTCCATGCTCCCACAAGCTGTAATCTTTGAACTCACTGTTCCTTTTCCTTTGATTGCTCTTCCCCTCAAAAATAAATTTTTCCTCGCTTTCTGTTTTGTATAAGTACCTTTAATATATACTTTTATCCCTACATGTATGTCCCATTAGCAGTACTTACTATAACTGTAATTTCTCTATTTGGAGGAAGGTGTGATTATTTGTTTCAGTTTATTATTGTCTACTACTCTGTAAATTTTGTGTGGTTGTGCCTGTTTTGTTCCCAACTGCATCCCAAGTACATAGGTAAGTAACTGAAATACATTAAATGCATCAGAAACATGGAATGAATGAATTGAAGAATATTGATTGTAACAGCAGTTAGTTAAAATGGAATTGCAACAATTTTGGTACCAAATCTTGTATATGTTTTCCTAAAGCATGTTTAATATCATCTAAGTTACTCTTTATGCATACAATAACCAGTTTTTATGTTCAAGCTTTTTCCCTTGGGTTCCTGCCAGTCATTGTATCTCCCCCCCACCCCAATCCACTTAGAAACAGGAACAAGGAAGCATAATAAGTGACTTATAAACTTACTTAAATTTATAAGTACAAAACTATGATATTATTGTAATATTTCAGGTATTTCTACACAAAATTAGGCAAATGTTCAAAGTTTTTAAAACATGATAACATCAGTCAGAAATAAAGCATATGCCCTATGTTTTCATTCATTTATTGCCTCTAGCAAATAAGATTCCTGTACCTACCTGATAAGTAAGGAAAGTTTTTCCAAAATTGGAGAAGAGAAAAATTACATACCACTTTCATTTACAGCAATGCCTTAAGGGAAATTGAGAATAAGAATTTTAGCTACATATTGTTTGACTAAATCAAAAGAAATACCCAAAAGAGCTACAGGGTTTTTTTTCCATTTCATATTTCTGAGAAAGATGTCAAATCAGGGGACTTTTATTACCTATTTCTTTCTAAGAAGTCTTTTTGTTTTATAGCATTAAAGTTTTTGCCACCACAGATTCTTTATATAGCTCTACCATATCATATCACCTGCATTTCTTTTACGTGTAAAACTGACATTTGGGAATTGAAATTAGAAATGTTCCTGAATCAGGAGACTTAGATTCTGTCTGTCAAAAGGGCTGTGACCAAATTTGTTTATTGGTGAACAAAGTGTTTATTTACCATCTATGAAGTGAGAAGAGGTTGGAAATTATAATGGCTGAGAATCTTTTCAATGAGTATGTGTGTTAAGAGAACTGGTCATCCCATGATTACTGCAATACTGTTCTGGATGCGTGTGTTTTGGAGACTTGGTGAAATATTACCAATGACCAATTTCTGCCTATGAGAGGATTTTGTTGTCCATGGAATGATTCCTTATTCTCTAGTAATAAAACCATTCTTATTCTAGGTCATATCCAGCTGTGTTCTGGGAAATATCCTTACATTGCAGATTTTTAGTGAAGAATTTTATTGAAGTCTCCCAAATTACAAATTCAGCCTTTTAGACATGTACATTGAAAGTATGACAGAATTTAAAATTGAAAGATGTGGGTCTTACTCATCTCTTACATTCAAAGTTTGCAAGAATGAGCCCCTATGTCTTCGAGCTTCTATGTCTTCATCTAGGAAATAAAGATAACACTTTCCTTCTTTTAAGAGAGGGACATAATGATTAAACAAAAAATTCCACATGAAAGCGGCTTCTAGTTCATCTCCACGACAAGATGACTTGTCCAGTGTACTGGCAATCAGCAAGATCTAAATAAATGTGATGGAATTTAAATCATTTTTAATATTTCAAAACTCACTGAGAAGCTTGTAGAGAAAGTGATTTTTATGAGATATGAATATTATTATGTATGTTATTATTTATGAATGCTGACTGTTCTGCTGAAAATCATAAAAAATAGGATCAAGGATGTGTTTGTTTTATGTGAATATGCTTCAGGTAAAACCTGTAGTGGATTGCTTTCACATCCATCACAGAGAAGCCAGTCACAATCCATCTTTGACCTCTTGCTGACAATACCAATTCCTTCAGACTCCCACCCACTTGAGAAGGTACACACCAACCTGAGCCTATTTATCAGAAATCTTTGTATAGAAGACTTTGTTTTTATGTCACAAGTTGTATTTTTCAAGTATGAATTAATTTTTTAATGCATTTTAACCAGAACTAGTAAATCTTCTACAAAGCTGGCTATGATTTATACAAAGCTAGCTGTACAAAGAACTAGCTATGTCTTTTGTACAAAAGCTAGTCTTGTACAAACCTTAACGCAGGAGTAGCTCTACTACATGAGAAAATAGTTGAAGATGGTGGGGGAATACAAGGCTCCATAGAAATAGGAAAAAAGTTAAATACTTTCTTGATACACTTGTGTTTCATCACTGCAATATAAACAAGGTATTTACCTCTATGAATTATTAGTTTCAGAGCATGAGATGCAGAAGCCAAAGCTATGTCCTTACACACCTCTCTTAGCTCTTCTTCTTGTTTTTTTTCTTTTTGGTACAGGATCACTCAGGACCTTGCACTTTTGAGGCAGGTGGCAGTGCCACTGAGCTAAATCCCGGGCCTCTCTTAGCTCTTTTATCAATCTAGCCCTGTAGGTATATGTTACAGCCATAATACCATGTTTCCTATTTTTGTTATAAAGAAACAGATCAGAAGCAGCTATAAAGAAAAAATATAATATATTTTAACCTACATCAAATTTTTAGAAATAGAAGGAATATCTGAGAATATAATTTAAAAATAATCTATCATTCTCATTATTAAAATCAATCAACTGTGCTAAATCTAAATAACCAGGGACTATAAAGAAACTGGCTTGGGATTTCAATATTTAGTTGATAACTCCCTAACTCCTCCCAGATCAACAAATACAAATATAAAGAACTGTGCTGTCTCAATTCCTCAGATGAAAGAAAAAATATTCGTTCATTATTATAAAAGTTATAATTGAGTTCAGCCTTGTGATCTTTAATGAATGCTCTGTCAATAATGAAAAGTTGAGATGAAGTTGGGCACTAGATTTCAGGTAAACAATCCATGCTTTGACTTTTCCATGCAAATTTCAAGATCCTCTCAGACTAATATTGTAATGCTAAGGTTAATGGTTTAAAAAAATTTTTTTCTTGTTTTTAAAAAGTAGCAGGACACTCTCAGATTAGACATTTATCTTACTGTTTTGGCCACTATTTAGACAGCATTAAGTTTGTTTGTTAAACGCTTTAACATAAGAGTTTCTTTTTATTATAAATTAAATTTCATGGTTTTAATATGGTTCCTATATATTCTCTCAACAAGAAAAACTGAAAAGGAATGCACATGTTCCAGTTAAACTGAAATTTTCCTTTTATTTTGTTATACTGTAGCTGCTTTGCATTTTGCTTTCATATCCATCCCAGTGAAGCCAGCCTCAGCCTATCCTTGGCCTCCTGCTAACAATACTAATTCCTGCAGATAGACTCTCACCCACTTGTAAAGGTAGTATAGGCCAGCCTGAGCTTATGTACTGGAAATCTTTATACAAAAGGATTTTTCTATTAAAATAAAAAATAAGCTATTTTCTCAGAAGACTTTTGAACAACTTTCCAAGTAAAGAGTTCATGAAAAATGACAAAGTATTCCATAACACTGAAAAATACACAAATATGATAACACATAGGAGAGTATAGTGAGAATATAGAGTAAATATGCACAATCCATCTGACAGATACTACATAACATTACATTTATCCATACTTATTCACATGTAAAGGGAATATTTCATCACATTTGCAATTTATGATATAGTTTAAAACTGTGAAAGGGATCATTTACCTTCATATGTATTCTAATAAGTCTGTAAAGAGTACATTACATACTGTTCTTTCTTCTTGCAGAATTTATATATGTCAGATTAGCAAAGACAGTGAATGTTTAATTTTGATTGCTTACCACAATAATCTATTAACTGTGAACTAACTGCCCCACTAATGACTGTTCTTTTATCCAACACTTTTTACGTTCTTAGATCAATCAAAGATCCATTTGTTTGGTGTGCTTTGCAACCACTAGAATAATTTTCCTCCATATGATGTTTTTATTTTAAAGCCACTGAAATACTTAATTGTGGCTATGTTTTCAAATAAAATTGAATTACTCATGCTCTCTGCAATTTCAGTACAATTTCTCACTTCTTTCTTCAAGACCTGAGGACATATGTGTGAAAAGTAGGGTTCCTTTATTCTATGGCCTTCATCCTTCATGAAGTAAATATTTGAATCATTCCAACTGTCACAATTCCAAACAGATGGTACAGTAATTGTGACTAATGGGGTTTCTTCTGAGAATTCCTCATTATCTAATCGTAATGAGAAAGCAATGCCTAGAATTTAATAAGGAGCTAAAGAGCAATTTTTAAAAGTTGACAGTTAAAGTGAAGCCTAAGGCTTTATCCTCAGCAGGAAGTATTCAGTTGACCAAAAAAAGTTTAGCATCTCCTCCTCATATCTCCATACCTCTGCTACCTGGATAGATAAGGAACACTACAGAACTTTCTAGGAATTGAGGACCTTCATTGATTCAATGTATAGGAATTTTTGTCTCTTCTATACCATACCATAGGTCTTCTTGGCAAATATGGTCTTTGGGTTCTTTAATAGAGCAGTTGAGTTTAACATTCATCTTTTCATGTTTAAAAAGTATTTCTTCCTAATTCCTACCTCATTAATCCCATTAAAATTAGGCAGTGGTACAGTGGCTGTAAACGTCAATGGAAAAGTCATACTGGAAACCAATGATATACTAGGTAAATGTGTATTTCATGGAGAGAGATCAAGAGTAAGCCAGAGGGGAGGCTGAGAGAGAAAGACACACACACATAAAGAGAGGAGGAAGAGAGAGACACACACACATGCACACATGTGAGCACATACATGCATACACTGAAGGAAAGAAGGAAATGAAAAGTTTATTTTCTGGACTTTGCAAAAATATTATAATTCTGACTTTAAAAATAGCCTTAAAAGACAGCTTAAAAAAAAATCTCAAAATATTGAGAAGCCCTAATAGCTTTTTAGCAATGATCCACAGCCCAGATAATTGGTTCTTGCCATTTATGGTAAGGCCCCATGCAGGTCTTGCGCCATGGAGTCAGGTCTGTAGATATTGTGCCCATTTAAAAGAGCACTTTCAAATTTCTGCAATGGAGCACTGTCTGAGATTCCCATGAAGGATAAAATCCCTCAGTATTTCACTTCAGGAAAGTTTATAGCTATGCTAGGAGTTTATGATGCTAGATTAAGGGAACATCATCTCTATGCCCACAGACATCTAATATCCCTTTGTCCATTGCTGGCTGTTAAAATTAACTTTCCTTGGAAGGTAATTTGACTATTTACACTTAAATTATTCCTAGGGAAGTTTGTTTCCAATCTCTTTAGGAAAAAATTAACTATTTTCAATAAAAATAGGACAGTAACTTTATACTTAGAAATATATTACTTTAGAATTTTTTATGTCTCCATCAACATGATTATACAGTACAGTGAAGTATATCATAAAAATATCCAGTATAGTAGAACACTGAAAGGATATTTGCACAGATTATTGATAAATCCAGATTGTCAAGCTCTGTAATAAACTAAGGAGGCAAACGTTGTAAAATTGTTCATAAAAATACTTATATTCAGCTATTATTTATAGAATTTCTAGAAATAATAAAGCAAATAGGATAACATTCATATAGTTAAATATTCATTTTGATAGCTTTTTTTATATAATATGGATGAAGAGCAAAGAGGCAAAAGCCTTAACATAAAACTTTTAAAGTAAAATATCACACATTACTAATTTCACAACCAGCTCCTTCTCAGTTCCAACCTGGAACACAAGAAACCATGTCTTAATTGTTAATCCATAGTCCTGAACTCTTAGTCAAACACACATGCCTCTTTAAGAGGAAAGCTGGACATTTTTAAAAGAAATTAAGTTACAGCAAACTCTGGCAAGTAAGCAAAATGAAAGTAAAGGCACAGGCATTATGCTACTCACCATGTTCTATACTGAAAGTCTCTCTCCGATCTAGGTAAGTATACTACAGGGTCTATACAGAGACCTTATCTTTATGACTTTGAATCAAACAGTAACTGAGTGGTTTAAGTAGACACATGTATTTTGAAAGGTTAATCCACCCATACACAGGGAAACCCCTTTTTTAAGAAAGTTACTCTGCTGCCAAGAGGTTATTAATATTCACCTCTCAGATACAAATACAACCTACAGATAAAAGATTCACAACCCATGTGAAAATACCACAGAGGATTCCCTCTTGTTCTCTATGTTGTAATGGAAACACATGAAAACAACATACCTCTTCTGGCAATCAGGGGTACTACAGGAAATTCACCTGCCCACTGAATGGAAAAAATCTATCATTTTAATAGGGCCACAACACATAAACATAAATTTAGAATTAGTATAATTTACTGTAAGGACCATGTAGGTCACACACTCATTTCTAGGAATGTTCCTCTGTTTAATCTTCCTATTTCTTTCCCTGAGAGAGCTAGCATCTAGGTTAATATTTATACAATTTCCCTTTAATTCAGAAATAAGCCCATGTAATTTTGGCCTAGTGTTTTCTTACATAGGTGGGGAAATCATATTTATGTCTCTATGTTGTTTTGTTAGCATTATAAGACTAGGAATTATATGGATTTTTCTTATCATACTAGAAAATGTCTGCCTAATCATTATCAATGACAAATTTCTCCAGAGTAATAAGGAAACTTTCACCAGTTCAGGAATGAAATATTTGCTGATGAAATACCTCACAGTAATCATAGGTGGTTATTTGTATCATCTGTTCATGTTGAAGTCTTCATTTTTTCAAAAGTAAGTTGTAGTGAGATTAAGAAAATGGTGGATAGTGCTGGAGAAGACAGATTGCACTGGAGTTTGACTGCACCACTGTAGCTCTCATTACTATAGCCAGTGTTACTTCAGAAAAATAAATTGACGCAATGAGTTATCAATAACTTCATGTTGGGCCATGGGTAGAGCTCAGTGGTAGAACATGCACTTAGAATGTGCAAACCCCAGCACCACAAAATATCAACAACAATGGTTCCACTTTTATGATTCCAATTTGGAAAGGTAACTAGCCATAAATAGAACTTCAACATGTTTTAAATTGCAAAATATTATAAATATTAATCCTGAGCATTGTCTTATTTTTCTTCATATTGTTTTGTTTTCAAAAATTTTTCAAAAGAATATATAGTCCATAAAAAATATAGCTTGCATATGCAGCCAACCTAATAAAGAAACTCAAAGCAGAATCTGGGAAATAAACCATCTGTCCTTAACCTGAGTTACTAAACACATTTGACATGGAAATGCTACTGTTTCAAGATCTAAAATATTCTGAATGTCTTTTAAAAAGTCTCTTGAATGAGCACAAAATGACATTTAGCCTGTTGATTTATTTCTATGTGAGAATAATCATTACTTAATAATTCACAAGAATATGCCATTTTACTGAAATATTAAAAAAGCAAGGAGAAATTCATCAATCAACACCAAGAAGGTTGAAAGTTAAGCCATCTTTACAGACCAGAATCTTTAGATCTAAATAACGTCTTCCTTTTCCGAAAGTACTGCTAACATTACAGAGTGCTATGCAAATATATGATGTGAATGCTGTTACTATCACTTTGAAGAGTTCCCAAAATGTGTCAAGGGACCATCTTGGCTCAAGGAATGTACTTCTTTATTGAAAGATCACATAAAGGGCATTGAGAAAGTGAGATGTACACTTGATAGTCTGTGCATCTAAGCAGGAAAGTTATTTCCAATTAAAACTAAGGAATGGGCAGTAGAGTGCTGGCTTTGGCAGCACATATACTAAAAATTGGAATGGATAGTAGTATGATGATGCTAACCAATGGATAATAGAGCAAGATAACTCATAGAAATGCTTTTGGAAAAGAGAGTGTCTATAAAACAGAACAGACATTGGTAATGCCAGTTCTCACCATTCTGACTATAAAAGGGAATAGAATGCCACTATGAAATAAAAGCATCCAGACCACAGATTTGTCACTTGTCTATATATCTAAGCCACTGAACATCAACTGGAAGCAGAAGCAGGCCATCTGCCAATTAAATGATCTTAACTATTCACCAAAGAGCATTTTGTGTAGTGATTTGGCTTTAGGGAAAAGCAAGGAAATTAGTTTTAAAAGTTTAATAAAATTTGAAGACTAGTACCTAAAGTGATTGATTGGGAATTAAATTTGCATGTCTTGAAGGCACAAATGTCAGAAAAAAAGTGGGATTAAAAGAGAGAAAATGAGACTGGTGAAGTAAGACATCCATTTAGACTTGAGTTTGAGAAAAAGAAAGCTATTACAGTCCGTGTTTCTTCTTTGATCCACCAAAAGTATTAAAAAATGTAAGCTAGGGAAGTTTCCAAACTTCAGGCTTGGGAAAAGGCAAACCCAAGCTGTCTCCAAAGATGACCTGACTGTGTCACTTAACCTCCAGCTTCCACAGAGCTCAGTGCAGAACTCGTGTTCAAGCTCTCCACGGGTGCCCCGGGAACTCAGGCAAAGTGCTTCCACATGCTTGCTTTCTGGTAACATTTCAGGCAATTTTTTTTCTTCCTGTCTGTCACACACTCAGGCTCTTCCCCACCTTCCTAATGTCCCCATTCCAAATCATGGGTAGGAAATGGAGGCTGACTGGAGACAGCAAATGTAGTTCCCATAGTTGGGGAATTTTCTTTCAAAGGCTTCACCACAGGGAGATTTTACAAATATGTGGTAAAGTCAACCTGGCAATGTTTGATGGAAGTGCAGTTTTCTCTGCACTTCAACTTAGATTCTGACTATTAGGTGCAAGTCTCTCTGGATTATTAAGTGCAGCTCTCCAGAGGCTTTTATCAGGGAAGCCATGGCCTCTTGCCAATCTTGGGTCTTTTGATGAGAGATTCAAAGCAAAAATATTCCTATTACAAGTTCAGGACATCAGCTGTAACATTACTTAGAGGACAGAGATGGTTGTCCCAGGAGCCTTAGGTGGGCAATATAGCAAACTAGATAATACTACCAGTTTGGGCTCTCCTGTCTCCTTGCCTGGTTTATGAGAACAAACCTCAGTGCTAATTTGGGCCTTTTGCCTCATAATAAAACATAATAAAGAATGATATTTTTCCCTTTCAGATTCAAGCTCCCATAACTATGAGTATGACTAGCTGATCCCAATATTTGATGACTATCGTTTTTAAAAACAGGGTAATTCAATTCATTTCAATTCATTTTTATGGATTCTCCCCTATTACAGTGTGTGTGTGTGTGTGTGTGTGTGTGTGTGTGTGTGTTTTAACTCCACTGCAAATAGAAATGAACTACAGAGCACATGATTTAAACCATTAAAATATCATAGTCCTGCTTTTGTTTGTTTGTTTGTTTGTTTTCATACCAGAGATCGAACTCTAGACCTTGAACTTGCAAGGCATGTGGTGGAACCACTGAGCTAAATCCCTGGCCAAAGAGGTGATTTTTTTTTTTTTTGGTACCAGGTATGAAACTCGGGACCTTGCACTTGCAAGGCAGGCAGCATAACCTCTGAGCTAAATCCCTAGACCTCTGCTTCTGGAACCAACTTTTGCTCTGCAAAATCTGGCCAAAAAGGAGGCTATATTGGGCAAACTCTTGGGACAGGATGTGGGCATAAATTTCTTTCTAACAAGAATGAAAGGATAAAAATAAATCAGAGATTAATATAAATAAAAAACACAGCTATTTTGGACCAAAATCCAGTTATCACTACTACAAGCCAAGCCCCCAAATATGGTGAACTATGAAAGTCAATCCCAGCTGCTGACAGAGAAGTTCCTGCAGAGCCCTGACACTCAGCCCCGTTGACTTTTACCCTCACCATGACTCTATCCTTTCCAGATTTCAATACACATGAATATACTTTCTCATTCAACTTCAGAAATTATACTTGTTTATAACATTAAATTTGTCTTTGATATCTGTTGTCTTACAGGGATTACCACCCAAAGAGCATTAATTTAGAAATCAGGCATTTTGGAACAAACCTTTTAAGAGCAATATCTCATAATTTATACATCTTCCATTTATACGGAGGTTGGGTATTAGAACCCTTATACATTTTAATTAATGAGATTTTTTATAGCAGTTTCTTGTTTCCAATTGAAAAACTAAAACAGAAACATAACTTCTTAAATTGAGTTGTTATATCCACCTTCTATGACCCTCATTTGCAGTCATTTGTTTTCATGTCATCTTAAGATCTTAACTCCAAATCTTTAGTGTCATGGAGTCCATGCATGTGGGAATAGACTGGAACTTTAGAACTTTAAAAATAGTTACTAAAATGATTAAATTTATTGATATTTAAGGTAAAGCCATTTACTAAACTGAAGTTTGGGAGAGGTACTCACTGTTTTTTCCCAAACCATTTGAAATACGAAATAACAAATG
The DNA here is from genome assembly GCF_053883595.1 of Heterocephalus glaber. Lineage (NCBI taxonomy): Eukaryota > Metazoa > Chordata > Mammalia > Rodentia > Bathyergidae > Heterocephalus > Heterocephalus glaber. The sequence goes on from NW_028258364.1 coordinate 1,877,127, forward strand.
CAAAACTTTCCCTCTAGCATTCTGAAGCTCAAAAAATAATTTTAAAGCTTATATTGGAACTAATTTCATGCATAATGGAGAGAAATTTGTTTATAGCACTTTAATCTAAACTGATGCACTATTCTCCAGCCAGTCTCATTGCCTATCAGGTCTATGGAAACACTGAATGCCTCAATTCTTTTATTTAAAAATGAGATTGGAACAGACAATACCTAGATAATTCTTCCATGTCAAAGAGTCTGTAATTTGTTATTGCAAAGAGAAAATGAGACATTTCATTTCAACTGGTTTTATAGAATGAAATCCAGTCTTTTTTAAAGGTCTCTTGTATTGATGGAAAAATCTATCCCAAAAATACAACTCTTATGTTGTTCTGTAGTGTGTATACTCTGAATTGATTGTACTTGTGGATTTATATTAACTTTTCCAGATATCAAGACCTACAATATTCAGACTCTTACCACAAGTAAAAAGTTATATTCTTGACTAATTCACTGTGAGGGAGTAATTAGGTGTTAGGAAAAACTGTGTCATTGTGTACTTCACTGTGCTATAAAAACATCAACATTAAGAGGAAGCCCTTCACTTTTAATAAAATTTTCTTATTTTACAAAGATGTTAGGGTTCCTGAAAGTAAAGGGTAGCCAAAAATCCAAAGTAATAAATATTTTTTTACATGTATGTAGTACATAATGTTTACATTTCTTGTGTGGAGTTGATATATGTAAGTAAAACACCCTGATTCCTTTTAGTTTCATCCCTTGTCCCTTCCTTCCTCTCCACTCTTAATCTCCTGATCTTCTTCCCCTTTGAGAATGATGTATCTCCCTACTTCCTATGAACTATCTTTTATTTTGCCCTTCATTTTTATTCTGGGTTTCTTATATAAAAGAAACCATGTAATATTTAAGCTTGTGTGTCTGATTTATTTCACTTTACAGTATGGTCTCAAGGTTCATCCATTTTCCTACAAATGACTCAAGTTTATCTTTATGGCAGAGAATACTCTATTGTGTGTGAATACCAAATTTTAATTATTTTTCTTTAATTTAAATGTTAAACATTGAGATGATGTAAATTTAAGAAATACAAAACAATATAACAAGGAAAGTTAAAAATGGAGAAGCAACTTCTCTGCACACATGATAAATTGTATCATTAGTTATATAATATTATGTTACTCAATGAAGCTAACAAGTATTACTATTGATAACAACATACCTGATTTGGTGAGACTAGGAATACTTCATAAAATCCAATAAGCTATAATCTTTCCTTTACAATAGAGAGAGAATAAAAGTCATAAATTTAAGATCTCAAGATCATTCTAGCTTTTAAAAGTGCAAATATAAAAACTTTATACTATGGACAGAGTCAATTTCTGAAATCAAGTCAAATTTGTAATAAAGATAACTCATTTAACATAATAACATTAAAAGTGTTATGTTACATGGTCATGAACTATAGTGGGAGCAACTTGCATTATGTGTTTGATGATGATTTGAGAATAATGATTTATAATTATTTTTGATCATCTTATATGTATCAGATGCTTTACAAACATTATCTCCTTGCTACTTGAAGTAGAATCTTTAGACCAACAATGCAGGCATCACCAGAAGACTTGTCAGAATCAGTCTTCAGTCCAGACTGCATTTTAGCAAGATCCCTAGATACAGAAGTGAATCTCCCATCTGAGGCTACTCTTTATCAGCCAGTGATTGTCATAGTTAGGATTCAATCCTCCAGTTCATGAGTCCCAGAACTCACATATTTCTTACATCCTATATAATTATTATTACAACTATCATACTATAAACTAAAAACTTTTAGGGCTGAGTATTTAGCTCAGTGGTTCCACTGCCTGCCTCGCAAGTGCAAGGTCCTGAGTTCAATTCCCAGTACCAAAAAAAAAAATAAACTTCTAAAGTCATTTGGGGTTAGGGGTAGATTTAAAGCCAAACCTGGAAGATTTCACTTTTTCTGTTTTCCCTTTCCTGTTCATTTCTTCAGTCAATTCAGTCTCTGTTTTCCTACCACTCCTTTTCACTATATTCAGGCCCAAAGGGAGCCAAAGTAGAGTGATGTCTCAAAGCCCAGCCTTATGAGTATGTGGACAGACCTGGTATTCCATGCATTGCATCATTTCCTGGCAAGCACCCTCCAAAATGTAATGATTTTCTCTCTGTGACAAGCCTTACAATAAATGATTATGGAATATTTCTATTGAAACCCTGGGAAAATGAGGGAAGCACTGCATTATCTCACTTATTCTTTATAGTAACTAGTGAAGTTTCTATAGTAACTTCCTCATTACATTCCCCTACAATGAGGAAGTCAATATTCATTTTGCTCCCTGAGTCCTTCTGGTCTCAGTCCTGTAGGAACCCTCGTCTCCTTCTTCTCTGGTCAGTGTCGTTGCTCCTACAGACCTGGCCACAGGCAGCCAGGGAGTGCCTATATGATTCCTGCTTCCATTCCAAGGATTTGGGGAAAGGGGTGCTCTAGTGTTGTGACCACAGTACTGTGAAAAAGAGTAGTTGTTTCTCTGGAAAATATCATCTCCCAGTTATAAGCTGCTACTAGATGTCCCTTTTCAACATAAACCAAAGCAAACACAGGGCTATGTCAAATCTCAATATTGGAAGAATTTAAGAGGTCATCTTTTTTGCTTTTTTATACTTTTGATTGGAGCATAATATACAGACATAGTGCATACAAGTTTGTAGCTTGATGATTTTTTTAAAAACAATGAATAGACCCACACCTATATCAAGAAGCAAAATATTACCTAGGAAGTGGTCCTTTCATTCTCCATCCGTGGTAGAATTTGAGAATTTTCCAGAGCAAGTGGCCCTCCTGTCTGTGAACCAGCTCATTGTGATAAACACAAGTTAGTGCATGTAACATGAAATTGAAATCCAGGCAGACCAAAGGGTGTGGAGTTGGAAAGTAAATAATGAGTGAGATGTTTGCACACTGGAATTGAGGAACTTGCTTATTTCTACCAAAAGGTTCTTATTCTTCAAAAACTATGGAAAACTTACATAATTTACAGTTTTTTAAGTTCACTACATTTTCCAGAATTGTTTCTCCATTGTCCTGGGCCTGAACAGCTAATGGAAACATCTTTTTCTTATATCACCTCAGTGTGGGAATATCTAGCTTTGGCTAGCTATCATCTTTGGCTGATATATGCCACATATTTTGGCAAATATGTGCCACTTATACCTGGCCTATTTTTTCCAGTATCTTTCTGTCACTTCTCCCAGTTGATCTGTATGATTGCTTTCTAATTTGAGCAAGAACCCATGTGAATGCCATGTACTGTCTACTCTGTATCACTTGTTCTTTGGCAGTGAGCCCATTATATATAGCTTATATTTGTGACACCATGGACCTTCTAAAAGCTGATCTGTAGATTCTATTGTTTAGATACTGATTTTTGCTGATTTTGAGGCTTTCATCCTTTCTGTTGCATTGATATATTCTAAGAAGATTCAAAGAGTTTTCCAGAGGATCTTAGAGAGGCATCCTGTGAATTTCTCCCATTTATGGTAGAAATGCCTTATGCTTGTTACTTGAAAATCTGATCCATTATAAGGAATCTGGGTTCTATGAGTGAAGCTGAGCATTAGTAATAATAATCAAATAATTATAATGATCAAAAATAATAAAACAAAAGGAATACCAACATAAATACTTGCTGTTTCTTAAGAAATTTAGTGCTTCATGGGTGTTGAGTGAAAAGGATAGACAGGAACTTCATGAGAAATACCAAGTTTTCCTTAAATTATTGAAGCAGCAAAATATTTCCTAAGTTTGGTTTTCCACCTGAATTCACGTTTTAATGATATTTTTAATGATTTTATTGGTAACTGCCAAGTTTCAAAAACACAGAGGGAAGGGTCAGATAGAAACAGGTCTCTTGAAGCCTAGGCTCACAATATTACAAGTTTGCTTCCTGGATATTTTAATGGATAAAGTGAGTTACAAGTATAATCCATATTCAAGGTGTGGAGAAATAGACTATATCCCTTTTTTTTCTTTTTTTTGATAATGAGAATTGAGCCCAGGGGCACTCTACCACTGAGCTACATCCCAAGCTCTTTTATTTTTAAATTTTGAGACAGTCTCGCTATGTTGCCGAATCTAGCCTTCAATTTGTAACCCTCCTACCTCAGCCCATCAAGCAGCTGGGATTATGGGTGTGTGACACCACACCTGGCTTAGACTGCACCCCTTGATGGGAGAAACAATATGACTTTTCAAAAGTGTCACTTTCTCTCCTCTTCTCCCCAATTAAAGCCACTCAAAACTGTCAGCATTAGTCTTCTAGCTTGATCAGCTACCATTAGTCTCAGAGAGAATAGGGGCTTCTCTGAGCCCCACTTGATCCACAGAATTGTGAGCTAAAAGTTGGTGGTTTTATTACATGACTAAAATTTAGGATGATTTGCTACAGAGAAAAAACTGATAGAGAGGCATATCAGATACCTATAAATACAACTATTTCACATTACAATTTAATTCTACTTTTACTTTATGAAAAATACTTAAGACCCCACAGCCACAACTTTTAAGAATCATTAAAAAACAAAATGAACACACATAATGCCTTATTATTTACTTTACAATCTCTCAAGCAGGTTGAGAGATTCTTGCCTCATTCTGAAGCAACTCTCAAAATTCTGCCTAGCATTCTACCCACCCAGGCTTCTCACTTCCTGTCTCCAGCAAGGCCAAGCTCTGCTGCCTCTCTGGGGAGTGACACAGAGGACTTGCTTCTGCCTGCTCTGTGTTTGCCATGTGATCCAGCATCTGCATGTCCTCTGGTCTGTTCATGCTCACAAACAGCTAGGGTCAGTAATCCTTGGAAAATTGGTCTCTTTTCTCACTCTGATTGCTTTTCTTACTATCTAATGATCTTCTAAAGAAAATTCTCTACCTTGTTGCCTAATCAAAACCTTTTGGGGCTGCTAAATAGAAGTAAAAAAGCCTCAGAGTCTGTGAGTTATTTACACCTTTGTGTGGATATTATATATACTTTCTAATGGATTTAAAGCCAAAGTCAGCCCCAGTGACTATTCCCAAATTGATAATTCAAATGGGGGAAAAAAAACAGTGAAGGAAGGCTTAGAGCAAAGTATAATTACAAGATAACTTTTTCTAAGTATACACAACTTCCTCAACTTTGCAAGTAGTTCCAAAACAAGTGGAAATCAGAAAACAACTGTTATTCCAGTAGTTACTAAAGACTTAGTGGGAAATTTCTCAGCCAGATTTGGTTTCAGCTGACAGTAAATACAACTAGAGTGCTGTGTGGGCAAACTGTGGGCTTTGGGGTGCTTTCTGGAGGAGGCAGGAGTTGTGACTTGGCAATCAGTGCAGAAAACCCAGTCAAAACATTGAATCAGGATATTAAGTTACTAGGGAGACTCAGGAAGGGGGAGTGAGGGATGAGCAGGCCAGAGTATTCAGACAGGATGCTGGGTCAAAGTTGATTATCACAAGTTAGAAGCAGCCATGATAACAAACAAAAGAAAAACCACTGTGTCCAAGAGCTCTTTGAGATGAGACACTAAAATTTTTCACCTGTTGTTGTCCTTCCTAAAAGGGGACTGTATTCTATGAATACAAATGGGAAAGAGAGCAGATCTGGGCAGTATTTCCTCCCTCACTCTTAAAATCCCTGGGTGAGAGTCAGGTAAGGTTTAGGCTTGCCAGGCAAGAACAGAGTAAGATAGAACAAAGACAGAGGCCTTGAGTGAAACCCAATTCCCAGAGCCTTTCTTTGGGACTACATTTGCAGAAAGATCATCCTCTGATCAAAAGTCTTCACCTCAACTGAAAATAATTCCTGAGTCCTTGACTGCTGTGCTGGCCAGAGGTGGACTACAAAACTAAATTGGCCAAAGAGAAGAGGAGTCAAGGTAAACATGAATGTGGAAGTTACTCAAGTAGGCTTGGAAATATTTGGAAAGCTTCAACTAAATAATTGTGTAGTTATTGAAAATTAGAATTTTTTTTAGTTGTGAGTTACAAATCAGTCAATCTGAAAAAATTCCTCGGGTATTTCAACTACTTGTCATTTTTTTTTGGTACTCTTGATCAGTGAAAAGATGGCTTGAGATCACATACAATGTGTGCTTGAACAAAAATGCTAAGTTGTATTGGATCAGAACCTGAAAAGTTAAGTGAAATACAACTTTCTGGGGAAGATTGTTTCAGGTAGAATAGTATAGAATTATCACATATGTGCATTGTTCTTTAGACAGGAAAGCTGCTTGTCAGTCCTGGTGAGGATTGTGCAATGAAGGAAATTCTGTGGTTAAAAGATACTTTCTGGTGATCAGCCTGAGAATTTAGGATTCTGAAGTCAAGTTTAGTTATATTTAGAGGACAGAACTAAAATATGTTGTTCAGGAATATTTGTACATCTTTAGTGATCGTGTTTGTATTCTGATTGGAGAAGAAATATATTATCTTAGTATTGTATAAATTTCTTTGATGGTAGCATCAGGCTGTTGGCATACAGAAATTTCTCCAATACAATATCATAAAGGCGTTTACCTTTTTCAGATTTTGACCTGAGTATCCACTTCATAAATGTTACACGGATTGTTACAACACTAATTAGTGGTTAGAGCTGGTGGAACATTGCAGCTAAAGGTATTATGACTTGAGGATGACGGTACTGGTTCAAATTATTTGAAAGAGCAGATAAAGTAATGGGCCATCGAACTGGTTACATTTTCAGAGTAATTGTAAAATCTACATGACAATATTAAGAATAATACCACCTGCAGTTAGTTTAATTGTATCAAGGATGCATGACTATAAATTGCTATCCATGTTTGTTTTCTTGCTTGTCCAACTGATGAGTAATTTGCCTTGACCATTTTTGCCTGACTCCTCACTGCTTCCTGGGTATAATCCGCTGCCTTGCTCCTTAGTGATGAACTTCCTCTACAGATCTCTCACACCATTTCTGGCTTTAGCCTTGTATTCCAAAGTTCTAGTTTTCGGTGCTTATATCTCCACATCCCTGCCCATGCCTTTGTAAGACAGCATTACAACTTCACGAACACACACACACACACACACACACACACACACACACCCCTTCATAGTCCAGCCATCAGATGAACCATAGCTTAACATATGTTTTCCTTATGTGACTGAAAATTCTGTGAATTAAGAAGGAATTTTTGCTCAAGGACAAGAGAAAGAACATTGTCCTCCTACTTCTCCTTTCCTTTTACTCTCTCCCTGTCTCTCTCCTACTCTCTTTCTTCCTGTCTTTCATATGTGTGATACTCACAGGCTTTCACTATGTTATAGGTGAGGAGGCCAAAACAGTAGTTTTCTCAGTTTCCCATGAAGGTCCACATCAGAGCTTGCTCTTCCTTCTTGCATGTCCAGAATATGGACTATTACTCATTTTTGCCAAGGTCACTGGCTCCTTCCTCACTGCCAAGTGCCCCCTCAACTCCTGCACCCAAGAATCTGCCAGCACATCCCTAAGTCATGTATTTAAGGTTAGTGCCCTGAACACTATCAGTTTTAGTTGACTCTAGATTCATGAAGCTACAAAAGAGCAGGTGTCAAATATTTGTGGCTTTGGAATCTTAGTTTTGTGATTTTTATCTATAATGACTTAACTGCTTTGGACCTCATTTTCTTCATCTATAAGGAGGATTATTACTGTTGTTATTACAAGGTCCTTGTGAGGACTGAAGAGGATGTATAAAGAGTACCTGGCACATATCAAGTAATTGTCAGTATCAGTGAACAGGAAGAGCTGGGACCCTGAGGCATGGAGGTTGGAAGCTTCTTATAAGGGAAGACATTCAACTGGCCTTGACCAGTTTACCCAGAGCCATAAAGACCATTTTTGGATTGCAAGTAGCAGTTCTACATTCTGAGTAATGTTTCTGTGATCTTCAACTCATATGGAAATTCTTGATGAAGATTACAGCCTGCTCTTAGTTGCTACAGGAATTAGGTACAGCAGCAATGACCTCCCTCGAGCCATTAGAGAATACCAGCATTATCACCCTGGGAGATTACTGTCCCTAGAGGACAAGCCCGTGAAAGTCAGTTCAGTCTTAGCAGCTGAGCAACTGAGGTATAAGTCTGCTGGAATCTGAAAACCTGACATTTTTGTCCTGGAGAGTATATAGTATGGTTCCCCTTGGTTCTCAGAAATAACTGGAGTGATATTTTGAGAGAAGCTAATTTCTGGAAATGAAGTGAAACAGGCCTGTGTGAAAATTGTGGATAAAGAGGAAGTCCTTCCTCATGTTTTGGCAGCTGACACTGATGAAATAAGTACTCCACACAGCTTAATTGCCCCACACTAATGAGGAACCAAAGAGTTGCTAAAAAAGATAGAGAGGCATGGCCTCGTCATCATTTCAAACTTCTTAGGAAAACCATGGGTGCTAGTAGTCATTGTCACCTGTCAGTATTTTATGACTAGAATTGTGCTTCAGGGACCTCTGCAGGTAGTGGTAGCATCGTGAACATAACAGAGAAAGGCTGTAAAAGGTGCTGCTGTGACTTCTGTCTTTCATTTCATTTGTCTTATTACCTGATTGCATTTGTGTTTATACACAGAGTGAAAAATAAAGTCATAGACACTTCATATTTACAGTAAACAAAATACAAACAATATGCCAAAAGTTTAAAATTATTTGGTCTTGGATAAATTGAAACCTATTTCATTTTTTTGTAAAGATTTGAAAGTGAATTTGCTCCATTTTGAGTAAATTTAGAATATCAACTTTTATTTGCTAAGTGCTTCATAAGGGGGTACATTCTCCTCTCAGGTAATTTTGACCCATGGTCTTAATACTTGAAAAATGCAAAGATAGAAATGATTTCCTATTGCTTCTCGGCCTTTTGGCTAAGATCAAGTGTAGAAATGATTTCCTTGGCAAAGGCTCAGAACAGTATAACCCAAGGACTTAGAGAATCTCAAATGAAGTGCCAAATTTAATATACTGAATGACACAGCGTATTTATTTTGAAATGAATAACTCAATAATATATTTACTGGAACACATACAGGCTGAATAATAAAATGTGTGTGAATGAATCTTAATAATTTATTCCACGTGCAGATGCAATTTGATATAACTCAAAGTGTTTTAGTAAGAAATCTAAGCTGGTTTTTGAGAGTTTCTGTTAGATTTGAGAGAGAAGAGAACAGACCAACTAAGCCACTGAAAAGTACCTAGTAGTGTCAACACTAGAGGAGTAGGAGCTGGGCCTTGGACTGTGAAGTGTCCCCCACAGCCTACAGCTTCCCACACAGATCGTAATCTCCTCCAGAACTCCCACCACCATTCTGTGTAGGAGTTTATCTTTTCTAGCTATCACTAAAGGTAGGGTCAAAACTATTTTATAAAAACTACCTTCATGGTTACTGAAAGCTGAAGAGGAATACTTCACTAATCATAGGTCATGACTCATAGTTTAAAGACTTAACTGCTAAGCATTTATGATTTCTTTGGGGCTAACTTTTCTCATTGTATAAAGATGGCTTTCATTTCATTTCATCCACTTCACAGTGGCACTTTCTGGATGAATTACTTCACTTAAAACTCTGAATTTAACCCTTTGCAGAGACATAGAGAATTTTGATGACTATTTGATTATACTTCCTCTAAAAAAAGTATTTAAAAAGTATTTCAAAGTTGATGACTGGGTGTAAAACACTTCAAAGGATTTATAAAGATTTTAAAGTAACAAGAGACATTTCGGGGACAGAAATGAACAGACACATTCCACTTAGGTTGCATACGAATTAGTAACTAGTCCATATGTCAAGGCAGCTCTGCAGCTGAGGGAATTTAGACAAGGCTGTGCAGCTCCTCTTTTTCTTTTCTTTTTTTCAATATTGAGAGGTTAAATCCAGAGAGCACTGGGCTACATTTCCAGCCTTTAGTCTAGTTTATTTTTTTGTGATAGAATTTCACCAAGTTGCTCAGGTAGGGCTTGAACTTGTGAATATTCTGCCTTAGTTTTCTGAGTAGCTGAGATTACAGGTATGTGACACAACACCTAGCTGTAGCTCCCATTCTAGTGCATAAAAAAAGAATATATGCTGATTTTGTAGGAAATTTCTTTATTAGGACTGTTTTTCTAACCATTTTATTTGGGCAATTAAAATGCAGGCAATTTTAGACAAATCTAACATGAGAAATAGACTTGATAATTAAATATGAAAGCTTCTGTGTATATTTCTTTGAAGGTCAAGGATACTCATTCTGGATATGGTTTTCATCATACAAAACCAATCGCTCAGAGCCCTATCTAACTCTTACTGAACTTAGAACCTTCTTTGAACATGATCTTAGAAAAATACTCTCGTGAAGTCTTTCCCACTGTGATTTTGTCCTTTCTTTTACAAATTACATGTTAAAAAGCCTCTAATGTACTTATAAGTAGATTGAGCACAACATTAATTTTTAAAACTTACTGTAGATAGGGGAAACAGTCAAAGTAAGATGAGGGAGAAAAATCCTATTAACCAAATATAGAAGATAAAGGAAATTCAAATACAGAAGACAATTCAACAAATAACATTCTAATGCAGATTGTAGTTTTATCACTTATTTTTCTTGTTATAGTAACATTTCTTCAATGATTTGGCATCAATAAATTGTATGTAATTACAAATCTTTTGTTGGCTTAGTATTTTATTTTTCAACTCCTGTTTTAGGGTCTATAAACAAGTTTATTAGTACTCATGTTTATAGAAGCACCACATATAAATGTAGTATAAATATGATTTATGAGAATCTAGCGGAGTATAAATACATGTTTTCATTCCAGTATGTGTGTTATATACATATAAAAATGCTTCTTTCTGTTTAAGAGTGGTAGTATATGACTTTAGATAGAAAGGGAAGGATAAAATGAGAGGAGAGTAAGGAAAGACTGACACAAACAAAGTAAATGGGGAGAAGTCAGTGCCACCTCAAATATTCCCAGGGTATTTTGAGCTCCCTGAAGCCCCTGGGTTTGGTAGACAGAAATGGTAGCAACAAATATGGCAGTCACAAAGAAGCAGGATGTGTCAGGCTGTTCCCCTCAGGTTTGCCTGACATCTTTCCCTAGGTGTTCCTACTTTTGATTACCAGGCCTGAACCTCTGCTGAAGCACCTCAGGATTCTCAGTGATTCTCCATCTATTGAAAACTAATCATTTGCAGATAGCCTTAAATATTCTCGGTGGAAGAAAATAATTTCTAAGATATATTTTTACAAATTTATATTTGAATCTGTCATTTATTTAACTCATTTATAGGAAAATTGTAGGCAAAATACATTTCCTAAGTTCATTTTAACATAATAAAGTAAGATATCATGTCCCCTCTAATTAAAATATTTTATGAAATTTTCCTATTTAAACTGAATTTTCTTTTTGTTTAATACCTTTGCTCATATATATAATACTTTTGCTTACACACACACACACACATATGCATGCACACACACACCATCAATGTTTTAGCAGAACAATTGCAAGTGCTAGATAACATCACACATTACTAAAGTCAATTAAAGTAATTACAGGCCAATAAACATCATTGTCATTATCTCAGAATTTTTCCAATCATTATATGTATGTGATCTTGGCTAAAGTAAAGCCTCTCTTGACTCTAAATTATGATTTAACTACAATCTAAAGTTTCATAGCAGGTCAATAAGAAGAACGAAAGTTTGTCATCTACTTCAAGTTCTAAAACCAAGTTCAGACTTATCTATCTTTTTATGATTTTTTTAAAAGTTTGCTTTGATGTTTGTATGCTCCAAATGTGATTTGACCCAAAATCTTTTATGATAATTATGTAGCTTTAAAATTTTTGTTTACATTTAAATTTCAGGAAAATTTAGCTCTCACTAGATTTTTTGTTTCTCTTGCATTAACTTTATTTATTTTTAACACTTTAATGTCTTGAAACACATACAATAAAAGCTTGACACATACAATTGAAGGACAAAAAAATTGTGTCTTTAAAACTGCCTATGGAAAGTAACATTATTAACTTATTTTCACTCTTTGGAGTACAAAGGAGGTTATGTAGTAGGTAGGAATATTAATATATTTTTGTTATTCATTCACTTAATCAGTATCTATTGACTACCCTCTTTGTGACAGACATTGCTCTAGATGTGACCAGAAGTAAACAAGACAAAATTCCCTGCCCTGGAGGAGAATAAGCATAACTAGAAAGTGACAGAGTAGTAACAAACAAGTGAAACAGACCATGTCAGATGGTTATAACTGATAAGCAGAAAGAACTGAGAAGGTGAAGGGGTGTGGGATTAGGTAATCCGAGCAGGCTCCACTGAGAAGGTAATATTCAAGCCCAGATACAGCAAAGGTAAGGGTGTGTGGATTTCTGGGAGTAAATAGGCCAGGCAGAGTAAATAGCAAGAACAAAGGCCCTGGAAAGGAAATATGCTAAGGAGGAGAAGAAAAGATGAGACTAGAAAAGTAACAATGAGCAGATCACGCAAGACTTGGTTTTTACTGTGAGGGCTATTGGAAGGCATTGGGTAGTTTCTTGGGGGTTGAGGGATGGGATATGGGGCACAATGTAATCTTGAGTTTGTTTCCAAAAGAATCCTGTTAGTTGCTAGTTAAGAATTGACCATAGCAGGGCCAGAATACAGAACACAGTTCAGGGAAGAGGCTATTTCAAACTCCAGATTTCAGTGACTGGAGCAGTGTGGGTGGAGTGTAATCTGAAGTTTAACAGGCAGGACTAGCTGATGGAGGGATATGAGGTGTTAGAGAAAGAAGATTTAAGGATGACCTTGAATTGTTTTGGTTTAAGCAACTGGATGAGTTCTGTCATCATTAACAGAGATGAGGAAGCCTCTGCAAAGAAGGGGTTGAGGTTTAAAGAGAAAACCTGGAGTTCAGTTTGTGATATGTTACAGTGCAGATTTATATTAGACATCCACGTAGGACCATCAAGGAGGAGGTTATTTATATATATATATATGTAGCATAGCTGGGAATTAGGGACCAAAGTTCAGCTCAGACATATGGATTTGGGAAGAATTTGTATACAGATCATAGGTAGAAGCTCTGGGATAAGTGAAATATAACAAATACCATGAATAGAAAAGACCCTGAGATGTAGCCTTCAGCTGATCTGATGTTAAAAGATGAGTAAGAGGAAAAATCAGAAAAAAAAAAGAGTAGAAACAAGCATCTAATTAGCTAGTAGGAAAACCAAGAGTATGGTGCTCTAGAGGGCAAGTGAAAATATATGCAAGAGGGGAGACCACCTACTGAGCAAACCCTACTAATAAGTTGAATAAATTGCTTAAAAATTTCCCACTGGCTTTTAAAAAGTAGATTTAATTTGGTGACCTTGACAAAAACTCTATTTTTGGAAAGTTGAGGTGAAGGCCATGTTGGAGGGAGCTTTAGGAGGAAGAAAGGAGTTTTGGAATCAAAACAAATGTTAGCATTAACCTGACACTGCTGCTGGTCAGTTGACCTCTTGTGACTGACACCTTGAGATGCCAGATGACAAATATTAGAAACCAGCGTGGAAGCTCATCTTAAACTACTGGTGAACCACTGGTGAATGCTTCCTCTAATTTGGGAGATAGAAGAAAACACAATGAAGATTCTTTTCTAAATAGAGAGAAAGTGAACAACAATGCTATTAATCACCTTTAATTCTACTTTTCCACTCCCCTGCAAACCATCTTCTCACTGCCCTTATTCTTTCCGTTGGACTGCAGTGTTCAGTTGTTACCATCCCAAGCCTCCATCTGTAGTTCTCACAGTAGTAAATGGGATCAAAGATCTCAAACAGGCAAATGTTAGTGTCCAGGCAAAACCTCATGGGCAGAGCATTGTGAGCAGTGGCCTGCCCACTGAGAATCTGTGTGAAAAATGTGTAGCTGGCAGGAGACTAAATCGACATCCACAAATATAGCTAGAAGGGCAAGCAGGGTCAGCTGAAGAGGAGATAAATTCAGGCAATCCCTGGGGAAGAATGTTTAGGCCCTAGACTTAAACATGAGGTGGCCTCAGGTAGAGTCATGAATTGGAAATGTATATAGTTAGGTGGAAATATTTACTTAAAACATGAACAACCAGGAGGGAACAAAACTCTGCAGAACCAGGGCTTGCAAAATACCCATATGTTTGTCTTCATCACTATTATCTCAGTCAAAATAAGAAAAAAACTGTTTCTTCTCAACTCATCCTCTGTGTCCAAGTTAGCTGTTGACTAACTTCTCAATACTTAAGGTATAGGTCAAGTTTGACAGAAAGTTCCCTTCGTAGCAAAGCCCCTGGATTTCTTTCTCTGGAGACAAGACTAGTGGTGAAGCTGAGCTTGGATACTGATGGGACCCATGCAGATAGGTTGGTAGTTGGCCTCAGTTACAAGGTTGTTTCCTTGTTTGTATTCTTTCATCCCATGATTCTTCTAGTTTGGAATCACCTTCTGATGATAACCACAATTACCCTCCTCAAGCAACAGAAATTCAAACCTTCAAACCAAACCAGCCTATACAGAAAATCACTGTTTATGTATAATTCTAGGGATTTAAGGCATTCTAAGCAATTTGCTTACTATTTCCGTCTTCAAATCTTTGCACCTTGCCAAATACTGAACATCAAATAGAGCCATTATTTTTAAAATACTATATTTAGTGTTAGAAAAAGCTCCTGTTCTAGCCATGCAAACTATGAGATGTGGGGTTTAGGATAAGGTGATTTCTCAGTGCAAATATTATATTATTGAAAATCTTTTCTCATTTCATCTGAAATTTCTTCTAATGTAGATAGCTGCTTTTCATTTAAACTAGCCTTACAGCTGAATTCTATAGTCTTTAGTTTTTCCCAATAGGAATTCTTTTCTATAAGGCATAGGTGAACAATATAAATTTACTAAAGACTTTATAGAAGATGCTATGGGGGAACTTTCATTGTCTGACACATGGTGTTTCACTCTAAAAGCACTATAAATTTTTCTCAATCTCTCCTCTCCATATAGCCTTTGGGTCTCCATATAGCCACTCTTACCTTGTGAAATGTCAAATCTCTTGACTCACAAGCAGATAGCAGAGCTTTTTCATTCTTCCCAAGCTGACTCAGATGCCAGACAATCTACCTGCCTGGAGACTTCAAACAGCTCTAACTACAATGCTGAGTCTTCCCCAAGGAGAAGCGTTATGAAATGTTATTTTTTCTTTGCTATTTACACTTCTACTGATTCCACAAGTCAATTTTACAATAGTACTTTTCTATTTCCTAGCTAAAACAAGGATGTACATACTTCTGTCTAAGAAAGCATTTTCAGTTGAGACTGGTAGTCACTGAGCTACACATTCTTCAAAATGCAAGAATCTCTTGGAAGATTTTCCAAAGAGCAGCTTTAAATCATGAGCAGTAAAGGGACTCACATAAATAATATTTATCTCCTTTTATTTCAGGAACAACAAGGTCATGACATGGAAAAGAGAAGCTTTGTCATCATTTTTTTTTCTGGTGATAATGCAAATAGTTAATTAAGTCAAGAGTGAAATACTCATAGTTTTATATGAAAAAAAAAAGATACAATGTCTAGCCTGTCCAAAAGAGTGATGGAGACAGAAAAAGAGGAACAATCTTTTCTCTGTGGTTCAAGACTTTTCACTATGGAAGACAAAACTGAGAAAACTTGTTTAAAAATTTTGCGTATTTTATTAATATTTACTTATTTGTCTAATTTGATTAAAAGGAATTAAAAGTAAATGAGCAGAAGGAAGTGGGTTTACACAGAATTTAGATGGGTAGTTACTGATCTTTCTGGGGTTTTTTGAGGGGGTAGTGTGGGCAGTGTGGGGGACTAAACCCACGGCCTTCCTACTGACCTATATCCTCAGCCTTTTTTTTTTTAAATTTTGAGACAGGGTCTCACTGAATCACTATGTTGCCTAGGCTGGGGTCAAGCTTGTCCTCCTGCCTCAACCCCTGTCCCCAGTGCAGGGATTATGGGCATGTGCTACCACACCCTGCTCCCTGTATTGACTATGTTGTGTGTGCTCATAAATCTACAGACTATATACTCACTACTGAGGGAAAAGATGAACATCCAACCCTAAACATCAGTCATGAGTAGACATATCTTCTCTCAGAAAACCATTCAAGAAGTCTGGTAGGTCCATGACTTTTTATGTGGATGATACTTGTGAAACCTGTGAGACAGTTTATGAAAATCTTTCCATCTTTTTCCTGTACTCATCTCATATTTTGAACTTTTATCACATTAGCAAGATTTCTATCTAACATGAAAGTAAGCTGGAAGTGTATGGAATACTTTAAATTATGTTGGGAGGACTGGAAAATGATGCTGTATAATAGGTCTCAACCGATATATCAACTGATGTAACATCCCACATATGCTAAGACTCAGTACTGACTATGCCGGTGAGCCTTGTGAGTGTGCCCACATGTCAGAATGGAAACATCACTATAGTCATGGCCCATTGCACTCAGGATACCAAGACTTAGTCTCAAACAAAAGCCTTCATCACTGACAGTATGGAAAACTTTAAAAGACACTTAGATTTGCAAACAAAATTGTAGGAAATTAACTTGCTTACTGAGAAATATTCCAATAATTGGGAAAGGTATTTGCTTTCTAAAATTCTACTTTTTCGTCCTAAAAAAAGATTTTGAAAAGTATTATTAGCTTATTGGTCTGTCTAGTCTATTCCCTATAAGTGTATTCTAATTAAACTAGAGTCTAATAAGCTAAAATTCTTTAATAGGTTAATATAAATTTTATATGCTTTTAACTAAAATTAGCATTATTGAGAGATCATCTGGCTATAAGAAACATCTGTTACTTATGATCATAAAATCATACCATGACTATATAGGTGGTTTTAAAATGTGTATAAAGTTAATGACTTGCTTGTTGGATCTATGCATCCATTTGACATCAGGTACCTGGATATAAAACTAAATCCATCCTGGTCCCAACTGCAGTTTGGTGCCACCTGGTGGTAACTGTCCACTGCAACCTCACAATATATGACTGGGAATTCAGCCCAGACCCCAGATTGTAGGTATTTTCTGGTGATTTGGCTTCCATTTCACTGTCTTTAGCTGGGGGTGACCAAGCTAAAGACACTGAGGATGCAAGCAGTCACAGTTCATTTTATCACCTGCTTTCCTACATATGTCACCTGTCATTTCCAAGATAAGAATGTTTACCTGTTCTCCTCTGAGAAAATAATAGGAACCAGTTGTAAGTTGCTTTTTATCAGAACACAAATTATGTAGATGTCATACTGTTGAGGGGATTTAGGTTAATTCTAAATATGAAAAGTTACAGAGAACAAAAGCAAGATTCTGGGGTGTGGTTCCAGGTGATTCTTCCTTGTATACCCAATTTCAATATAATGTTAAGAGAGCAGACTCACAGCCAGCACAATGACTCTCGAGAACTGTGTTGTGTCCTTGGGCATAAATGGCTTTCCACTTATTTTGTGTAAAAAAACCCCACTGGGTTGATACTACAGCTCCCTGCCTGGAGAGACTGCACAGAAGAGACTGTACAGCTTCAACTTAGACTTTTTTGAACATCTTCAAGAGTTACTGACAGAAGAGTTTCTTTGATTGGCAAAGTTGTTATTTTTTAAAAACACTACGAAATTTCTCATGTAGGAAAGTCTAGGAAAAAAATTCTCATAGTCTCACCATCCCCCCAAAATCAAGTTGTTTTTATTTTTTAAAGGAACAGCTAAATGTCTTTCCAAAATTTAAATGGTACTGAGAATAATGAAATAAAATTAGAAAATTTGTTCTCATCTCCTTCTCACTCAAAATCCTTACTGCTAACTATTTTTAGTTTCTTTTTTAGTCTTTCCATTCTATGCATATACTAGAAATGATCTGCATTTTGCATTTTGCTCTCAAAAATATATAGAAAAATCTTTCCATGTCATTACATACACATATATATTCACCTCATTAGCAGAATTACAGAGAGAAAAATTATCCACTGTCTTAGCAAATTTCCACCCAAGAGCAGAGTCTATACAAAGCATATTACTAAGCTGGCACTGCTGGAGCCTTAATGACACAAACTAGGTCCCTTGAAAAACAGAAATGTATTTCTCACAGCTCTGGAGGCTGAGAAGGTCAAGATGAGGGTGAGGCTCAGCTCCTGGTGATGGTGCCTTCCAGATTTGTAGATGGACAGCTCCTCACTGTATCAGCACATTGTGGGGAGAAAGAGGGAAAGCAAGTTCTTTGGTGCCTTTTCTTATAAAGACATTGATCCTATTATGAAGACTCCACCCTTGTGACTTAATTACTTTCTAAAAGCTCCACCTCCAAATACCATCACTTCGGGAGTCAGAGTTTGGGAGTGGGAGGCAAGATCGTTCAGTCCATAGAAAAGTAGATTTTTTTGGAAGTGAGCCCAGGGATTGTGAAGGAGGCACTGAGGAAGTGTGGTAGCCAAGCTCCAAGGTGCTCCAGGATTCCCATCTCCTAGTAGTCACACTTTTATGTGGTTTCCTTCCACCCTGTATCTGGTTTGGACTATGTCACTAATAGCATAGAGAAGTGATGGCATGATGCTTTTGAAATTAATTAGTAGAAGACACTGTGGCTTCCTTCTCACACTGTCCCTTACACTCTCTCTAAAATCACTTACTCTGATTAAAGCCTGCTGACATGTGATGGGCAATAGTCCATTTTGGTGAGAAACTGGGTGTTCCTCCTCACAACACATAAGTGAGTGTAGAATGGCTCTTCTAGCTCCACCCAAGCCTTCCAGTGAATGCAGCCCTGGCTGACATTTGGACTACATCCTTATGGGAGTCCCTGAGCCAGAAACATCCAGCTATGCCGCTTCTGAATTGCTGACCAAAGAAATTGTGAAAATAAAAAATTTGTTTTTTAAAGCCATGAAGTTTTAAATTTGTTAAATGACAATAGATACTTCTATTGTTTGAATATATTCTCCCAAGGTTCATATGCTGCAAACGTAAGTCCCTCATACAGTAGTGATGGGAGGTGAGGCTTAATCAGAGGTGATTATGTTATGGGGGCTCTGCCTCAAAAGTGGATTAATGTCGTTGTGGTGGCAGTGGATTAGTTACTTCAAGAGTGACCTTCTTATAACAGACAGTTCAGTTGCCTTTTTCACTCTGGCTCTCTTGCCCTTCTATCTTCTGCCACAGAAAAATAGCATTAAGCCTTTACCAGGTACTAGAACCTTGATATTGGACTTCCCAGGCTCCAAAACTGTGAGAAATAAATTTCTCTTCTTTAAAAATTACCTGGCCAGTGGTAGTCTGTTACAGCAACACAAAATAGACTAAGACAGATAACTAGTATAAGAAGTCAATCAGGGAAGAAGGGAAAGCCAGTCAAAGGAGACGTTAATCATTTCTATAGTTAACTGGTGCTCCTGCCAGCAGAACTGAGGAGACTTACGAAATCAGAACTGCCATCTAAGGTGTTAAAGGAAGAAGCATTTCCATCTGCCCTGTCCTTTATTGGCCAAGGATGCTTCATGGAGGTTCACTCTCCCAGCACTTCCAGGTTACATATGTATGAATACCAAGTAGGCCCCCATGGGCTTCCCAAGCCTCACCATGAGGTACACACCATGCTGTAAACAAGGCTGTTGGATTGTACCTGTGCAAATATGGCTAACACCTACTCCAAACCATACCTCCAGGAGTAGACAAGAAGTATTTGGCATTCCCATATCCTTTTTTTGTATAAATCTATACTATACTCCACTTTCCATACAGAAATTCCCTTTTAAGTTTTTTTTTTTAAATACTGGAACCAAAAATGACCTTTATTCTTACACTTGATCTTAGCCAAAAGGCCAAGAAGCTATATGACTTTTATTCTTGTAGTAAGTCAAATGCTATTGTTAAGGTTTCTACTAATTCTATATGAATTTATAATTTTTAATAAAGAAATTTAGCTTTCCTTTCAGTTTAAAATCCAATAAATTAATAAAAGGTCATATATTTTAGCTGATAGAATCAAAGGGAATGAAGACAATTTCTACACTGTTAATCCATATCTCTCAGAAGTCTGTGATTAGGTAAAGCAAGAAAAATTTAGCACTCTGGGGGGCCACTATGAACTGAGATGAATCACTACTTCCTCTTGCAAATCAGAAATTGCAGCTAAATTCAGCTGTGAAGGATGTTGAAATGTTGGTTATTTCTTTCTTTTAGTTTTGAATCTTATACTAGTTTTCTTTGACTACATGACTTTTGAAAATTAACTGCACCTTTGATGTTGGCCTTAAACATACAGTGGCATTTCATCTGAATCAGGGAAATTAGTATGCTTCTCAAATGGAACACTCTGACTTTGTGAATCTTTCTTTTCCGAAATTAGATGAAGAAATATGTTGGCAGAAATGACCTTCAAAAGAAAGGCAGTGACTCAACTTCTGAAGTAGAAGCAGGTTCTCAGGCTGCAGAGAGCTGGGTGGGCAGAGAGAATTCATTTCAGTAGAATACAGGAAGCTATTTAATGCTGCTTATGAGTCAAAAGAGAGAAGAATCACTTATGAAGGAACTAACTACATCTACATGTGGATGCTTTAATATGTATGTATAAAACATGTATGTGTGTACTTTTGTTCATCTCTATTCTATGCTTTGCTTCACTAGGAAATCCTACCCCCATCCCACCTCTGGTGTTTGAGTTCCATAGTAATGAGTCACTGCCACCCAAAGCTTTGAAAGGAAGGACTTTCTAGGTCAGAGGTTTTTCTTTTCTTTTTAATATTACTACATATTTTTCTTTATTAAGTACCTTTAATGCAATGCCAGCGGCAAAATTGGGATTGGAGTCAAACTTGCTCTCATCTTTTTACCACACTGCACTTCCTCGGAACCTTCCTTTGCCTTTGCTGTGTTCTAAGGCCGTAGAAGTGGTAAGTCACTAGCTCTCTCTGTCATTTTTTTTTTCTTCTGATAAATGAGGTATTTGGAACATACTTAAAATTTAGTTTAGTTCCAACATTCTAAGAGCCTTCATTAGAGTGACCAAGTACACTGGTTATTTTATTTCATTTCATTTTACTTTATTTTTAAATTTATACCAGGGTCATTCAAGGTCTCATCACTGCAAATGAAAATATTAAATAATATTCATAAGCCATGTTTGAATCCACCACATCAGAGAAGGAGTTGGGGACTCCTAGACTCCTCTTTTTCCTTTGGGAGGAAAAGGAAATTGGCAAACATTTTGAAAAAACTGGATACTATCCCAACATCCTTAGAGTCAGCACTGTGTCTATAAATTGTAACATCTTAACTGATAAAACGTGCTTCTTCATGCAAAAGGTGGGTAATATTTTGAGACTTTTCAGTTATTTTCATTGAGAGTGGTTTTTTACAGGATCAAAAAATAATGTTTCCACATACCACTATTACTTTAGTGGGACTTTAAATGCAATTGTGCTTTCCACCCTGGAAGAGAGAACTCAACTTTCAAGAGGCATCACTGTGATAGTTTGTTCTTTCTTATACCAGTTGGTATGAAGTTCTTCACAAAAACAAAAGACAAAACTTTCTGATTAGTTCCATTACTTTTGGTCTATTAGTCAACCTAGATATTTTAAAAATCCATTTCGATAATCAAATTAATAGAAAATGTGATAATTTGATAATTTCTCTTTGATAAATCAGTGGTAAAATTTGAAAAAAAGAAAATGTCAACAAAGTGAAAATACAGGAACAAATGAATGCAAAGATTACTACTCAAAGTTCTGATAATGATACTACTAGCCTTGCTGAGGCTGAAAACAATAAAGAATCAAGCTTTGTATGAAATTTTGTTTTGCAGTTACTTTCTATCTTGATACTAGAAGCCAGGATTCAGTGTTAAGTTATGAGAACAATTTGGCTCAAAATGAATCGGAATCAAAACTTTTTGCTGAACACATATCAATTGGATTAAAATAGTTAGAATAATGACTTTATGTACTAAAAATCTCTTCCTTCCAGATAAAATCAAGACAGCTTCTATGACAACTAGTCTTCTAGTTCTAGACCTTTAGTCTTCTATTAGGATTAAAATTAGGATTTAACTAGATCCAAATACAGAAGAAATTGGAGATGCTCATTTTATTTGAATTAGTTCTAAAGTAATTCTGCAACACAGAGCAAAGGAAGATCAGCCACAAAATAAAAACACAATTACCACTATAATTGCTACTACATTTTCTTCTACCTCAACTAATAAATACAATTTTTTGTGCCCAACAATGTGTCAGGCACTATGAGTAATGAAGTATTGTTTCTTTGTAGTTCCAAGTGTTCACTCTCTTTCGGTTCTTTGTGTCCTGATTTGTGCTTCTGAAGGTATTTACAAATTAGTGTAGAATTCACATCAGATGTACATAGCTAGTGAATAGTTTGGAATGTTAAACAATCCATATTCATCTGAAGTTTGTCTATATCAGGTCTAGAAATATCATCTGTGGAAGGAACACTTAATTTTTACATTAAGCAACTAGATGGAAAGTGGGCTCTAAAACCATGGAAGTTTTTTAGTAAAACAAAATTAAATTAAAATTTTTAATAGTATATAAGTTTTTATTTGAATTTTTGATGTTCATTAACTTTTTTACATTTTAATTCTCATTTTGAATATTAGAAGAAAACTAACATGAAAATATTTCTAATATTTTGATTTTTTACTCTTATTTTTATATTTGTATAAAATGTATTAAAATATTTGTATGCTATGAATTCAATTGTATTTACTTTTTATCATTTAGATCTTGTTAGCAATAAAACTTGTGAAAGGGATTTGATAACAAGAAAAAAATTAATACTTTTACTGAAAAGAAGATTTTTGCTTTGTTTTTGTTTTTGGTACTGGGGATTAAACTCGGGACCTTGTGCTTGCAAGTCAGGCACCGGAACCACTGAACTAAATCCTCGGCTCTGAAATGAATATTTTTAAATATATGGAATGCAAAATTATTTAAATTTGAACCTTTATTATTTATTCAGAATCTTCAGTCAACATGATACTATACTTATGTCAATTCATGATTAAAATTCATAATTCATAATTCATACTTTACCAATAAACTATAACTTACACATTTTTAAAAATGTTATTGTGATGGAAGCATTATTTGTTCGGTTGAAAATATAGATTATATTTTATTTAATGGTTATTTACAGCTTTAAATATTTAGACTTACAGTAAGTTGATCTCCATTTGTATTCTTGCCCAATGCCTTGAAAGTTTCTGGAGGTGGTCCTAGAAGGAGGTATTTCCACCCCTGTAATGTCTCCAAATCCTAAACCTTAGTATGGGAGGCAAATCTCAGAGAACCTTCTCTTGGGTAGAACCCCTTCTTGTGAAGATGGGAACCCTGATGATTAGTTGTGACTTGATCCCAAACTCATAAGATGCCTGTGGAGGGCTAGGAATCAAGCTCCCTGAAGCAGCCAGAGCAGTGTGTTTCTTGAGCCCACTGAAGAACTAGGTTCTCTCTTCCAATAGGCTGGCAAGTCTTAGACAGAAGGCATGGGCCAAATAGCTGATTGTGTAAGGTCACCTGGTTCTGATAGCTCACACTGGCAGCAGGCTGCTACCAGAGGCCCTCTTCAGTTGCTAATTCTCTCTCTAATCTATGTATCTGTAACAAAGCATTGCTTTTGTAAGTGTACCGATATTGGCTAATTTCAAAAGGGCTGATGCCAAAGGGGGAGGTCAACCCTACAGAAATTCGATACCTATCAGATGCCAAAGCAGTACCTTCAAGAGAGCAGCAAGGAGAACCCAGGAGATTAGTTGGAGAGGACTGCCTGAAAAGGGCAGTGGGCTTAGATAAAAGAGATAGAATCATAGTAACCTCATAAGGAAGGGATGGTGGGGGTGGGGGATGAAATCTCATTCACTTACATCCTTCTGATCCCCAACCAGGGCTCCCTATGGTAAAATCCAGCTGGATCCAGAGGGCATAGAGAACTTGATGTGATCCTTAGAAGTTAGACTTCCAGGGCCAAAAGTAGGTGAAAAGTAGAAATGGATTTGGAAGGGCACATGGATGATATTTGGCTCAGAGAATATGACTTTTCATCACGTGACTTTTACCTTTTGATTGTCTTGGTAACCAGACTAAGTACCAAGAAGCCCTTGAGTTGGGGGAATAAGTATTACCTAATACCTGAATAAGCAAGGCCAATGCTCAGTGGCCTTGTGTTTTGGATTTAAAAAATAAAAATAGCCAGGGATGTAGCTCAGTGGCACCATGCCTGTCTTGCAAGTGCAAGGTCCTGAGTTCAATCCTCAATACCAAAAAATAAAAATAAAATAAAATAAAAATAAAACAAGCAAGATCTATTTCTAAGACTTTTCAGGTGCCTGAGACCAAATGCTTCCAACAAATGTACTAGAGCAGAATTTTCTGAGTCCAGGTCTATGTAGGATTTGATTTTTGTTTCTGCCCAGTTAGGGCACTCACTAATCCACTTTCCCTTACATGGAGATATAGTGACTTTGGGACTTATGCCTGTACGGTTGTCACTAGGGTGTCTGGTTAGGCCCCAGTTCTAGGAGGATGGCCTGGTAAGATACTCTTAGCTGACTAATCTATTTCTCTTTTGGATTCACAAGAAATTGGACTGTTCTTGTGGTACTGGCACACTAATCTGAAGGACCTCTGACTCAGGGCAGAACAAGATAAATTTGGATCTCTGGTCTACTGTAGACCCTCAGCCTTCAGCTGTATTATGAACCCATGGCTTAAGTCTAACCTATTAAAGTTCCAACTAGGATATCATCTCTTGACTGTACTACCTGAGAGTGGTGGAGGTACCAGAAGGCATTGCTCTGTGAAAGGATGATGTGGTACTCAAAGTGGTCACCCAATCCCACTTTGCAATCTGCATGTCACGTGTGGTGGAGTGTCTCAGAGCAGGTGGCCAAAACCTGTTAGTCTTAATACATTCAAGACCAGCACACTGTGATGCCAAAGAACCCTTCCACCGTGTATTTTCTCTGGTGGATTGATACAGTGGTATACTCTCTGGTCTGTCTTAAACCATGTCAGGTAAAGGTAGACATTCCTTACACAAATGTGATGTCCCTTCTCACTCCATTCCCTGGTTCTCTTGCCTTCATTTTCATTTGCAGAAGTCTGTGGAAGGCAAGAGGACAAGTGACACTGAAAGAGAGAGCATTTCAACAATAGTGATTATGGCCTGAGCTAGAGCATCCTAAGAACACAGTGATTAGAGTCCAACAGTTAAGAAAAGACAATAGGAAGAAGATGTGTTGTTGCTATGCAGTGCTGTATGGTAGACTTAACATGACCATAAAGCAATTATTCATATTTTCCTGCATAGATCCACCAAGACTTGCATTTGTAGGTCCATATCACCATAGCATAGAATCAAATTTACTGAACATTAGTGAAAGGCACTATCTGGTCATGGTATATCACATAGCCAGAAATAATAAAGTAGCCTAAAATTACATAAGCCACACTGGGGAACAACAGAAGCAAGAAGAGCTGTGTTTTGCTGATTAAAAACAAGTTCTAAAGATCCATGACATTGTGAATGAAAACAGCATTGTTATCATTTGCTTCTGATAATGATATAGGGGGAATGGATGTAATTCCCAAACCTGCTAAATATCTGAAACATGAGTTTGTGTTCTCTAAAATTGAAGAATGAATTCTAGGAACAACAGAGGCTAGGAGTAGGAAAAATTTATTGAGAGAAAGAAAGCTTCTGTCTAAGAGAGACAGAAGGGGGACTAGAAAGGGGATTGTCCAGGACCCTAATTCCCAGGAGGTTTTTATGGAGAAAAGCCACGGGGTGACGTGGGTGAAAAGTGGGACAAAACTATAAGACCCAATGGAAATTACAAGGTGGATATGAGGTGGGACAAAACCATGACCAACCAATAAGATTATGACTACGGTCACTCAGATAATGATTAAATGTGGATGGAATGGGAAAACAAGTCGCATACAAGAAATTTTCCATTTAGAATATCAATCACTAGGGGAAGTAGTACCTCTTTTCTTTTTTAAAATGCTAACCAGTCAATGTGCCTCAGTTATTCTCCATGTTGTCGCCTCACTGTGTTGGCTTCTTGAGGGCTGGGCCCTTGAGAGCTGGTGCCTTGAGGGGGGGCCCTGTCTAACTGCCTACAAGATATCTAATTAACTGACCTATCTACCATAGTAAGAGATACAAAATTAGCCAAAAACTACCCATTGGTCAATAAAGAACATGATCTGAGTAGAAAGAAATGATGTCTGGACACCACAAAAAATCTCCAGTGGACAGACTAGACAGTGGACAAATTCTAAGTATCTCTTTTTTATTCCTTATTCTAAAATCTTCATTGAGCTGTTAGAGTTCTTTATATATTCTGGTCATAGGTTATATGCATTGTAAATATGATCTCTTTAAGGACTACTTTTCATTTCAATGATGTCATTTAAAGTCTAAATTTTGATAGAATCTCATTTATCAATTTTTTTCTTTTATACATCATGTTTTTTGTATCCTAGGAAGTTCTTGCCTACCCTAAATTCATGAACATTTTCCCTTATAATTTCTTCTGAAAGTTTTATCATTTTAGGCTTTCATATTTAGGTTCATAGATCCTTTCAAGTTATCTTTTGTATGGAAATAAAGGATTGAGGTTAATTTTTTATATATGGATACCAAGTGTTCTAGTGCCATTTGCTGAAAACACTATCTTTTCCTTGGTTCTTGAATTGAGTTTATATTCTATAAAATGTTGTTTAATAATCTTTCCAAACTCAGTGCACCATATATGTGTGGTTCTATTTCTAGATTCCCTGTTTTATTCCAATGATCTATATGTCTTTCCTTACCCCAACACTGCCTTGATTACTGTAGCTTTAGAGGAAGTCTTAAAATTAGGTACTAAATATCTTCCAACACTTTTTTTCTTTTTACTTTTCTAGGTCCTTTGTACTCCTATATAACTTTTAAATTTCAATATCCAATTCATTTATAGCAAGTATACATAGAATTTTTATTTAAGAATTTTTATATATACCTTGTGTTTTCTAATCCTGTTAAATTCAAATACAAGTTCTGGGGGCTCCTTGAGATTTCTTAGTATTTTCTCTGTAGATGATCATTTCATCTACATATAAAGATTTTGCTTCTACCTTGCCAATCCTATCCTAATTGTGTCATTTTATTGCCAGACAATTTTGGGCTAGGCCTATGTTTCAAAGTTTAATGGACAGATGAAGAGTAGGCATATCTGCCCTTGTTCCCCACCTTAGGGAGAAAGCATTGTATCTTCTCCATTCATATAAGACCTTTTTGCTGGAAGTATGGAGTACATGTCTTTAATCTGTTGAGAAGGTTCTGTTCTATTTCTAGTCTCCTCATAGCTTTTACCATGAACAGCTGTAGAACTTAGTCCAATACTTTTTCTCCAACTAGTGACAGGATCATATGGCTTTTTCCTTTCCTCTGTTAAAATGATGACTTCTAGGGGTGGATCTTCCAATGCTGAACCAACACTGCCATCCCTATAATAAAACCACTTTCTACATACTGCCAGGTCTGACTTCTAATAGTTTGTTTTATTAAACAAATTTCTATCTATGTTCATACTTTTTTCTTCTATTATCTTTCCAGTTTTAGGATTAGCACAGCATTGATTTCCTAAAATGTGGGGAGAAGTGTTCCTTTTTTTTCTGCTTTAAATGTTTGATATAATTTATCAGTTAAAATATATATGAGCCTGTTGTTGTCATATAGGTAGGTTTTCAAGCTAGGAATATACTTTCTTTAATAGGTGCTATTCAAATTTTATATTTCCTCCAGAGCTAGTTTCATTAATTTGTCTTCCAAGATACTTTTTAGAAGTTGTCAAATTTATTTCAAAACAGATTTTTGTAATATGCTTTCTATATTCTTTTAAATTCTGTAAAATCTGTGCTAATTCTCCTAGATCTTGATATTTTAATTTTAAAAATGTATAATTGATACTGTGTAATAGGAAGAAAAGGTCTAAAGGAGCAGGGGAAGTGGGAGGGGTAGGGGAAAGGAAAGAAGGCAAAAGAAAAAATATGAGAAAAGGAAAAAAATGGAAAAAAGTCTTTGCAAATAGGGAAGGGTGGAGGGGGTGAAGGGAGGGGAAGGGAAAGGGAAAAAAATAAGAACCAAGATACTCATGTAATGGTACAAGATCCCAATGATGTACATAACTGTAGTTTATACCTAAAATGTACCAATAAACTTAATGGGGGAAAAATAAAAGTGTATAGGAAAAAAAATAAAATCTTCATCAACAAAACACCATACCTCCTACTACCTCCTATGGGCCAGTGAATTTTGTGGTGCACTTTTCATCAAAGTGTTCATAGTAAGGGCAAAACTCCTACAAACATTATTTACCCAGAATACACACACTTTAGAAGGAACTCTTGTTGATCCTGTCAGCAGTTTCCTCCTTTATTGCTCAGCAACAGTGCTGAATCAACTACTGATCAGTCACAGAGAGCCTGAAGGTGACATGGTAAAATCACTTGAAATGGACTTGGTATTTATTTGAATCATGTTAGATAAGTGTTAAACATGGAGGCAAATGCCTTTGAAGAGAGTTTATTATTTACAGTTCCCCAAAGGGATGTGGCGAAAGCACAGGGCCCATCAGGAAGCAGAGTAAGCAGAAGATATGCAAAAGCTGTTATTCTCTGCTGTTCTTGTGGAGGCTGCTGCTGTTTTTCGAGAAGCAACAGCCAAAGCAAAGTAAATAGTTTAGGTCTGGCTAGTTTAAATCATTTTAGCTGGCTCCAGGCCTCAGGGATGATCCCTAGTTAGGAGGTACCTGGCTCTGATGTGGTTTAGGGTAGGGAAAACAGTGAGTTGTTGTAGGAGAGTTAAGGAGGAAAGATGGATTGGGTGTGGGTTTAGATTGGTTGGTTTGCATATGAAAATCAAGTTGTTTACTGTTTCTAAGAATTACTTAGCAGTTACAGGGACTAGCAAGACTAGCAATTCCCCAAGATATAAAAGCATCATACAAATACAGAAAAAAAATCAAAAACAAAACTGAAACATGGCCAGTACATAGGAAAATCATTGGTCTAAAAGACAGAAGACTAGGTTCGTGTCTGGGCTCTGCTTCTTATTAGTCATGTAGCTTTTGTAAGTGAACTTGACCTCACAAATCGTCAGATCCTCATATATAAACTGTAGCAGTAATATGTGCTCTACCTACCAGGATAAGTTTATGGTACTGAGAAAAGAAATTCATGTTTTTGAACAAACTTTGTAAATCTTAAAATGACTTAAAATAGGTAATTTATAAAAACGAAGCTTTGTCTAAAAGCAATGAAATTTTTTTCCATATAAAAGCAGTTTCTTAGAAATCAAATTTTGTTCATTTTATTCTTATTAGACAATGAGAGTAACTTTCCAAGATCACTTGTTCCTTTCAATAGTTTAAAGTAGCACTGATTAGATACCCTTATATAATGAATGAAACCAGTCAAAATTACATTAAAAATTAGTGAAGAACCATTTCTCTTCCCCTAAGCCTATTTGATTTGGGCTTTCTAAATTACTAACAATTTCATTATACTAGTGTTTTTTGAAAAACGTAGCTTAAAGCTTAGATGTAAGCTGAAATTCTCCTAAGAACACCACACATTTCCTTTGATGTAATTTGTGTCATGAGTTTAATGATATTCCGACATTTCAGAAATGGGATTTCAAGCTCAACTCCCTATGATTTCACAAGATAGAACCCATTAGACCAATAAATGGGCGAAGGGGTAGAAGTGATCACTAAGACTACCACTGTAATTTAATTTCCTTTTAGACTGAGGTCTCTTTTGCCTGGGAGAAAATGAAAGATAAAGTGCTGCAGTCTAACTAAAAAGTCAACTGAATAAAGGATAAAGCTATATAAAAAAAATATACTTCTCCCTGAAAATAAAAATAGAAAAAAAATAAAATAAACTTCTCCCTGTCCATCCATGTCTAGTTTATTACAACTCTTCCTTACAATATATCACAAACAAAATTCACAGCCCATTTGTCATTATAAAGTTGGAGTTCCTTAGCCCTTGTCTCCTGGGAAACGGTATCTGGTTTAGATCTCATGTCAGTAATCATTTCTGGAAGCAATGGTAGTATTGATTTTGAAAATGCTAATTAGTTCATCCCTAAATCTTAACACAGTGTAAATTCTGGATTTGATACAAGTAGGGGCAATATCTCCCCACAGTACTATAAACACATTACTGTGGCTTACTAGTAGGAATAAAATCCTCTCTCCAATTCTGACATTAGCCAGATCATGATCAGAAGGTTGTATAAGAAGCTAATTTGTCAATACTGTCATTGAAAATGAGAAAACCTAAGGAGCATTCAGAAGGCAAAAATTACTACAGATAGTTACTGGCTTACGATGACTTAAGAGTTTTTAACTTGATGATGATGTAGCAAGTTTAAGCATTCAGTGGAAATCACAATTCCAATTTTAAATTTTGATCTTTTCAGTAAATTACACAAAATATTTAACACTTTATTGTAGAACAGAGTTTCTGTAACATGTTTTTATCCGGCTACTGTAAGTGTTTTGAGTACCTTTAAAATAAACTAGGTTAAACTATGATGGTTGGTAGGTTATGTGTATTAACTGCATTTTCACCTAGGATATTTTCAATTTACAAGAAAATATTGACTCCATTGTAAGTTCGAGTGAGGTTGGAAAGGTCTTTTGATGAAAGCCTTGTTTTACTTTGAGTTATCAGAGAAGTTTGAAAGGGATTTTGTAAGAGTTTTTAAATGATAACAAGGTTTTGAACAAGAGTCAATAAATTTCTTTCTTGCCTTCCTGACAGGCCTCTATTATTTTGCTTTAATTTTTTGTTCCATTTTCTCCACAGTTGTTTGTTCTTTGAAACTTCAAACTAGTTCTTCCTTAACCCTGAAGATTCACTTCAAATTTACTATAGACTTAACCCATCACTGTAAAACTGTTAGGACTCAGTCACTAAATTGGTGATATCATTTATCTAATCAACACCCTCCTTCAAATTCATGTCTCTCCTTCCCAGATAGTTCCCAGGCCTCTCACACAGAGCCAGCTACCTAACCTACCTGGCCCAGCTGGCTTTCCAGCCTCCTCATCTGTCTTCTCTCCATCTCTGGAGATTGTTAATCACTGAGTGCAAACGGTCCCAGCTGCACTTCATGTCTTCTTCTGCATTTTATCAAATTAGTAACCCCAGCTAATGCTTTATTCTAAGCTCCTTCCTCCTCCTCCTCCTCTTCCTCTTCTTTTTCTTCCTCTTCCTCTTCTTCTTCTATTTGTTTTGGTGTCTGTCTCCCTCTGTTGTAATTTTCCTTCATTGAATACTATTTGAAGCAGCCATAGACATTTTGGGGTCCAGCAATTGGCAAATTTAGTTGATGATACCTTTAATTTGAGTATATAAAGATATATTTGTATCTCACAATCACTTTTTGGATAATTAAATTTTGCTGGGTGTTCCCAGACAGAAATGGTTTCTGGAAATATTCTTATTTCTCCATGTGGCAACTCACCAAGATTTACAAGATGCAATTGCAGGGCCAGAAGTCTTAACAAAATATAAACAGGTTTTACAGAGTCAGACATCAGAAGTAACTAGTTACAGAGGAACACTAAGGTGTGAGATGTAGAGAGCCAGCATACAGCTTGTGGAAAAGTCTTCTATTCAAATGTGTAAATTTTAAGCAGAGAATCAAGCCCCTGCAAAGATTTACTGAAAATGAAGGGTATTGTCTATCAAGAATAGATTTAGTAATGAAGTGTTATGATTTAGATCTAGAATGTTCTGGCAAAATTATCATGTGTGTGGATGTTGGTTGGATGATGGGAATGTTATATATCAGTTGATTAAACCAGCTCTTCCTGGCCCTTTCCTTTACTCTCTGCTTCCTGGCTGGCATGATTTATATAGCTTTTGGTCTGCCACACTTGTCTGCCATCCTGTTTCTGCCTTGGAGCCAGCCAAGCGTGGACTGAAACCATGAGCCAAAATAAGCCTCTCTTTCTTTAAGTTGTGGGTGTCCTGTATTATGTCTACTGATAGGCAAGTGGCCAAGAAATGCAGCAAATACAAATATGAATGCACTATATGCTTTTTGCTCTTTTAATGAAAGATGTACAGAATAGATCTTATCTTAATTCCTGGGTTTTTAGAAGGCAAATCAACAGCAGCACTATTAATACAAGCAATATTTATATCCATGACAAGTACAAAAACACTATTCAGGCAAATTGTTCTCAAAAATTTTTACAACAATCTCAAAAGTTATATTGCCAAGATAAATAATGAGTTTATTAATAATGACATTATAGATTTTCTTAATCATCATAATAAAATATTTTGATCAACCATGAAGGAAATTTTGTACTCTCTGTGTCAAGTATCTATTGCTTCAATAGGCTGTGTAAAAAACTTCAACACCTCACTGACATTCAACAAGAAGTATTATTGCTTTCGAGAGTGGAATCAGATGAATGTTGACTGGTTGGCTCTTTTGATCTTGGCTTGATTCCATCCTATATCTGGGCTCTAGCTGCCTTAGCTGTAGGCTAACGTAGGCTGGCCTCAGCTATGACAACCAGAGTGATGGGGCTGTGCTCTATAAATCTCTTTAAGCTGGTTTTCAGTGTAAAAGCAGAAGATTAAGAGGGTAAGCCCAGCTACGTAAGTGTTTCTCAAGGCTTTATTTGGGTCAAATTTGTTCACATCCCGTAAGCCAAATATAGTCACAAGGGTAGGCCCAAAATCAAACTTCAAAGGTAATACACAGGTGTAAGGTAACACTGAGAACATAGGTAAGTGTGAAAATGGGGGCCAATCTTGCAATTAAATACTCTATAAATAATTATAAAAGTATACAGGAAGAAATGATTAAAACTTACAAAATCAAAATTTTATGTAAAAAGTGTTCTGTATTATCTGGCAATTATTTAATAAAATAAATATGCTGATTTTGTGAAGTTTTAATATTAATCACCTAATAAATATGTATAATTTGTAATATTTTGTTATTCTAAGTGAATAGTTGTGCTTGTGTTTGCAATTTTTTGTTCTTTTTTTCTCAAGGTTGGAGCCAAATACTATTTACAAGTTAAATATCACAAAGCATGAACTCACTCCTGCCTACCTCATAAGGTGATTTTTGCAGGCTACTGGAATCTGTGTATTTAGTATGCTAAATGCAGGACAATGAAGCTGCAGGAATTTCTGCTGTGCTTGTACTTATACTCTATTGATGTTTCTTCTTCATCTCTTCTTCTACATCTTATTGAAGAGGCTGTGATCTCATCTCCTGGGATCAAATGTTTGACCTTCAAGCAATGTATAAGTGTTAAATGAAGAATTAGTCAAATTTCTTGCTAACTCCAACAGTCTATCCTCTATCTTTATCCTTTCAAACATCTCTGTAATGTTTGAAACTGTTCATCACATCTAACAGCACTTGACTGCTCACTATGGTCTAGGTACTGTGCTAAGTAATTTATAGGCATTATGTTATTTGATCTTCATGACTAACCTATAAGGTGGACCCCTGACATTCAGAGAAACTGATTATCTAGTGTCATCTACCTAGCAAGTGCTAGAGGCAGATTTCTCTCTGTGGAACTACATTTCCTTCCATATACTGTATTTCAATGTGTTGCAATGAGAAAAGTGCTACAATTAGGAAGAGAAAACCTGGAGTCTTATATACAGCTAGCATTTGTTGAGATTAAGCTTCTGATTAATGTACTATTTTTGGTACTATTTCCTGTGAAAAATTCTGAGAGACCTTAACTCCGTTTCTTTGAGTCAAGGCCGTTCTAACTCAGTTTCCATGGTACTACTAGATTGTGTCTTTTTTTTTTTTCTAAAGCACAAATATAATTTTACTACTTCCTAGTTTACTCCAGGGAGTAATACTTATTTCACCATCAGCCTTAAAAATTCCTTAGTATCGGGCCAGGGATTTAACTCAGTGGTCCCACCACCTGACTCACAAGCACAAGGACCCAAGTTTGATCCCTGGTTCCAAAAAAAAAAAAAGAAAGACAAAAGAAATTCCTTAGTATTCTACCATTATACAGAGTTTCACATCTGTAGTCTGATTTCTTAGCACTAACTTCATGCTATT
Organism: Heterocephalus glaber; assembly: GCF_053883595.1. NCBI lineage: Eukaryota > Metazoa > Chordata > Mammalia > Rodentia > Bathyergidae > Heterocephalus > Heterocephalus glaber. The sequence goes on from NW_028258364.1 coordinate 1,911,347, forward strand.
TCTAAAATAAACCAATCAAAAACAAGAGGGAAAGGGAGGCTTTTAATTTCTTAATAGTGTTGCAATGTTTAGCTTCTGGTAATTTGGACATGCTATGTCCTTGCGTGAAACAGCTCTCCACCAGCCTATCCTTGCCCTGCCTTCCACCCAATACACACAGACACATACACACCCTATCCACCTCTCCTTCATTATCTATTCTTCCTTCAGATGATCCTGGATGCAGATCACTTTCTCCAGAAAGTCTTCCTGGAAACCAGCTCTCCTCAAACTGACTTATGTGGCTCCTCCCTGGGATCTCATAGACCTCTGTGTTTTACTCCACTGCAGCCTTTGTCATCCATATTGAAATTATGTGTAAAACTGTCTTTTCCTCCTACACATATGCAAGCTTCCTACATCAGGGGCTGTGTGTTGTTCAGGAGGGTAAATCAATCGCATTGGACAGTGCCCAACACAGAAGAGGGATCAAATAAATATCTGATTTTTTAAACTGAAGTCCATCAGATAAAAATAAGAATAATTAAATGTTTATGTTATTGTATTTAGAGCTCTGAATGTTGGCAGAAGAATCAGCTCTACTTGTCATTCTTTGTGTTTAGTTATCTGTTCTTTTAATGTTGCAGCATAGGAACAAAATGCCTTTAATATTCTAAAGATAAAGGAAGAGACTGTGTATTTTACATGACTGAAGACATAATGAGTCAAACAAGAAGCTAATGTTTGCTGGAAACACCACTTCGCTGTCCTGTTAAACCTACCATCATTCACAATCAGTTGTGTCATCTCCAGATCTGTCCTTTTGCTATAAGTCATCAACCTATACCTTGGGCTAGGAAGCATATTCATACTGTTGGGCCACATGTTACTGGAAAAAATTATATTCAAGCAATACTTTTGTGGCTGAGCCCAGTATTTGTTTGGATCCAGATCTTAAGTAATTACAAAACTTAGAACTCCTGTGTGTGTATGGGAGAAAGAGTGTGAGAAAAATAGAACTGCAAGAGGAAAAAAATAACAGAAAAATATATTCTATTATAACAATGGGAAAAATAAATCTACTATCTTGGATTTAGGGTTAGGTAATTTGTTCTCATTTTCTTTTTCTGTATAACAAACTATCTTATAACATGTCAGCGTAAACTAGTAACAACATCAAGTATTTAACTCACCTGTAGTTGGGCAGGGCACAACAAAGGAGGTACCTTGCATTTGATCCTTTGCACTTCAAAGCTGGAGTGACTTCAAGGCTGTGAATGATTCATCTGAAGCTCACTGTGTGCTCACTACACATGGGCAGTTATGTGGTCCCCATATGTTTTCACATGGTATGGACATGTGGCAGTGTGGTTTCCTTGAAATGATGGATGTCTTCTAAGGGCAACCAGAGAGAGGGAAAAAGAGAGACAGTATGAGAGAGAGGGAGAGAGAGAGACAGAGAGAGGGGGAGAGAGGGAGAGATGTGTACAAATAAGCAAAAGTGATGCTGCTTTCAAAAAGACTTTTAGATGAATATTTGCAAAAATGAGTCCAAATAATGAATTTGTTAATATTTGCTCCTTCTTTCCCCTAATATTTCTTTTTTTTCATTTAGCTTGATATATATATTTGGACTACACAAAACTTTCCTATTGTTAATATTTTAGGTCACAAGGAAATACATCTCAGTTTTCTCATTATTACCAGAAAAAGGTATCAAATCCATTTTAAGATAACTTCAGATGATCTTTCTTGAAGATTATTTTGCCAGGAACATGAAGTAACAGTCACTAATTTATCATTCCATATTTAGTGCCTCTACAAAATGTGAGGTTATCTTCTAAGTCAAGGCATACTTTGATTCACTTTCTCACACTGACATGGAAATTTGAGAAAAGGATACACTTAAATTGTTTTACGGCACTTTTATTTCCTGTTAATGTCATTCAAATAATATTTAGGGAATGTCAGCACTTGTTCAGTTCCTATCTCTGAAGGTAAAATTATCCAAATAATTTCAGCCACCAGAGCTATATGATTCCACTTCAGAATTAGAAGCAGACCTGAAAGGTGTTGCCCAAACTCATAGCAGTTGCTACAGGCTCAGTAGTTACCATTTCAGGAGTTGATACATAGAGGTGAAATTGCTGGCTTTTTTACTTCTTTCCTCATTTTGAACATTTAAGAGACGGTTTCTTTCCTAATTCTAAAATAAAAACTTCAAAAACAAAAGCCATGACTTCTATACAAAGAAAGCCACCTTCCTTTCTAAATTAAGGAAGATTTTATTCAAAGGGGTTACTCCAATAGAATTTTGTAGTAACCTAATGACCCTGGATTTGATTCCTAAAAAAAGCCTCTTTATAGAAAATGTAAAGAGACCATGAATCTCTCCTGAAGCAGATGCACAATTACTTTATGAGACATAGAGACCTTGTGCTTTGCATACAAACAATGAATACTAGAGTCTGTCAATTTATCTGCTTCCTTGAGATGGAGGAGCAAGTGTAAATCAATAATAGGAATTCTCTAGTCTCATCAGGGTGATGTTCTCAAGACAGTCTTGTAATGACAACAAATTTATTGAGTTTGGTTTTGTCTTGGGCACAGCTGAGAATTTATCTTTTTGTACCTAGCACTTAGGACAGTACCTCCCTCTCCAACAAACAAGAATAAGTTTATAAAAATCACCTTTGGCCAAGGTGTGTAAAGTAATATCAAGATTACCTTACATCTGACATCAGCTTAATAAGATGTTAGAAAGTTAAACTGGTAAGTAGGTGGTTCAAGAAACACACAAAAACAGGTTGTTCCTGGAATGTATTTGATTTAACCTGGATTCAGTAGGTTCTCTGACTTCATGAAACATCATTTTCTGTTTGAAGCTTTTGCCAACTGTCCTAAAGAAGGTCTTAGAGACTTTGACCACATGAGGTGTGGAAAGGAGGAGGACCTGAGGAAAGATTCAATGCAGAGACTTTTTCCAGCTTGAAAGAACAGAAAGAAACAGGACCAAAAGTAAATACTGTCATTGAAGGGTTGAATGTGAACTTAGGACCCTTCAGATGATTTGGAGGAAGAAAATGATGGAAGACTGGATGACCTGGATCAAAGTGATACCTATTAAGTAGAAAACCATGATTTACTACCCAAACCAGGAAACATTACAAGTGAGGCACTACAAATAACTATGCTGGGAAAACATACATAAACTGGGACTGTTTGGGGCAATAATGATAAGACACCCTAAATGTTGAGTTTACCTACACACAACTCTCTACAAATAGAAAGTGTTGAGTACTGCAGAAAAATAAACCAAAGCAGAAGTGAAATAGGCAAGTATAGGGAAATACTACATAATTTGAAATAAGGCTTATTTAAAAATATAGCTATTATAAGAGCAGTGGAAAATACAGAAAAAAATAAATAATGTCATAACATACATCTGTCTGCCCTTTTAAAAAAAACTTAATTATGTTTGTATTTCTAAACCTATGGTATTCAAATCTATATTCCAAAATTTATTATATTATAAGGCTTCTCTGTGTATGACCTCTCAAATGGAGACTAAGGGATAAAGTCTAACAGACAATTTTATCATATGTAGCACATTCAAAGCTTTCTCTCCTGTATAAAATTCTAATATTCAAAGAAATTACACTATATTCATTGTTTTCTCCCCAGCATGAATTTTCTGCTGCTCAATGAGATCTGTTATATAGCTAATGGTTTTTCAATATTCTTTAGAAGCACAGGGTTTCTCTTCACCATGACTTCTCAGTTCAATGAGATATAACATGTGAATAAATGTTAGCTTACATTCAGTAAATTCATAGGGTTTTTCACCAATGGGGAATGTTCTGGTATCAAACAGGATACAAAAGCATTTCTACACTGATTTACAAGGGGCTATTACCACAAGGAATAAGCTCTGGTACGTATTTCCAATTTAATAAAATTGATGATTCTTTTTTAAGCAGCTTCCCTCATAATTAAATCTAAATTGTATTTTGAAATCAAAATTTCAAAAAGGTGTTGGCTTAAGAGAAATAAGGTCTGTGAACAAAGGAAGGATTTTTCTAATTTTCTTATATTCACTGTTTTCTTTTTTTCCCCTCAGTCTGTATTTATTCGACGTGGATGCAACTTCCCTCCAAAGTCTTGCTGTCTCTCTATCTGATCATTATCTTCTCAGGTCTCTTCTAGATACACTCTTTCTACTTCTTTTTCCACTATCCAATTTGTCTTCTTCAATGGAAGAGCATACACAGTTTGGTCTCTTTAAAACCTGCTAGTGAAGAAAATGATACAATGCTGGACAGTTAATGGGGAGACCAAAGCACCATTCTAGATTTCAGGATGAGCCCTGGCCTGGGCCTTCTAAAGGATGAAGAAGGTGTGCTTTCCTGGGATGTGCAAGGAAGCAGCCCTCCTACTTTTGTGCCACTTGGACCCTAAGCCTTACTGGCTTGCGTAGCAAGACCAAAAGGTCAGCTCCATGTGCTGCGCCTGCGCACTATGCGGACGAGGATAACTCCCAGAAGTCTGTGCGGCGCGGACCGCAAGTTCGAGGTGACCAGCCATGCCTAGCTCAGGATGTAATTCTCCTGTATTACCAGCAACTCTACTTTTCTGGCCTTGGATTCTATTTCCTTTAAGGCACTGCAGATAGTTGTGTCTCCCCCACGCAGACTTGGCAGCCTTCCCTTGTGAATTTGGAGATCTTACTTGGACTCAAATGACCTCAAGCCCATTAGGATGTTTGGAGTGGGCAGTCCCTCACTGATGCCCCCCAGGCATAATCTCCAAACATGCCAGTGCCAGACTCAGAGGTGAAGAGTTCTTTTTATATTTTACTATATTATAAACTGAGACCTTAAAACTTATACTTACTAGTTCACTGAAAAAATGACCCTATTATATGTTATCATAGATAATATGTTTATCATAGATAATATGAAAAATGGTTTTCAAAACAAAAAATTTTAGAAGAGTGGCTTTTTTTACATTTCCACAAATATCTTTAATAGACTTAATAGAAGAGAATGAATTTTCATATGTGCTTTGTCATCCAATCAACAGTAATATGCTACTTTAGTTGAACTACATGAAAAAAATTGTCCTCTCACAAATATGTATTTATAAAAGGGGGAGTAACTTAACAGCATTTCCTGAAAAATGTAAATATTATTTTTTGATGTTACATCCAAACAAAACAGAAAAAATAAAATATGCCACCAAACGCTTGGCAAGTGGTAGTTTTTTAAAGGTTATTTCCAAAACAGATTCTGAAATCATATTAATGAAATTTTAAAGTTCTTTTTATTAAAATTTATTCATGTTTCCAGCACTTTGAATGGATGTTTTTTATTCATGCACAGTTTTAAAATGCAATGACATAGACATGTAGAAAATATTACTTCACTGAGTTATGTATATCATCTAAATTTTATCACATTTTATTATACAGTGTTAAAATTTCACTGTTTTTACCACCATTCTTACCAGAAAAGTCTTGAAGAATTGGAAAGTTATCAAACTTATGATAGTAATATATTTACCAATATTCTAATTTTCTTGTTTCTTGAGACTCAGATTTTGTCACTGGCAACAAATACAGTCATTTTTCTTGAAGCAACAAGCTTTCATTGCTTTCATAAAAGTATCTGAATACCTAATAATGTGTCACTTCTTTCAAGTAAAAATGTTCCATCAAAAATGGCTAGTTCAGACAACGCGACCAGCTGGTGCATGGTGAAGACCTCCGTGGCCTGGAGCCCCCACATCGACCACTGTAGCCATGCGGGCACCTGCAGTCCCCGCTCCCTGCCTCCTGGCTGTGCTGCTACCTGGTTCCACACTACAGAGACACAGGGGGTCATAAAGGCCATTGCTGTGAGCTCCACGATAGAGCAGAAGTGAGCAACAGAAAGAGGGCCTCCCTCAGTCTCCTCAATGAAAACTGAAGCCCAGTGGAAAAGTAAAGAGAATATCTGCAAAAAGGCACACCAGACCACCCTACTTGGTAATTTGGAGGGATCATCAACTCCCATTGGAACCTGGAATATCTTCAGGCAAAGGGCAGCTAGAACCTGTGGTAGAAATTTGCAGAGTTCAACCCTGCAGGAGGACAGGGAGCTCAACTTGGGTCTTGCAGCCAGAAATCCACCTGAATTTCACAGGTCTGCTACTGGCTTGCTGAGACTCATTGACCTATGTCTGCACACTGCTGCCCACATTGTCTATTGTGACAGCAGAGACACACCCTGAAGGAGGCCCTTCATTTTTATTTTTTGTTATTTGCAAAAAATTTTTTCTTATTTTTAATTTTTAATTTTTTTCTATTCTTTTCAGATTTTTATTTTTCTCTTATTTTTTTCTTTGTTTTCTCTCCTCTCTCTCTCTCTCTCTCTCTCTCTCTCTCTCTCTCTCTCTCTCTCTCTCTCTGTTCTCTGCCCGTCCCACATTGTTCTTCGTCTCCCTTTTTGTTCCTGTTCTGGACCTAATTTGGATTTCTTCTTTATTTTTCTTTTCTTCTCTTTTTCCTTCTCTTGATTACCATCAGTTTTACAGGAAAGTAAATATAGTATCTAGCCTCCCTATTCCTGTTAGGTTGTTCTGTTCATATCTTTGTTCTTTCATTCTGCCTTTTCCTCTTGACTTCAACAGTTTCTTAGAGTTTTCATGATCTTCTTGTGACTTCTGGCTTCACTGCTAACTTTTCCTGATCCTCTACCTATCTATCCCTCCCTCCCCAACTCCTTCTAACTCCCCATCCCAAAGGGCAAAATTGTATATTGAAGAGTTTATGCACTGTAAACATATGTTGGGCTGGTCCTTGATTTTGATATAATTCACACAGTTAAAGGTGATACATTAATAACTACCACAAATTGTCATTTCCTAACCTGTGCTTGATGCTATGGTGTTGCTGATTGTATCATTTGGGCTAAGATGTTGTGATTGCCTTCCTGGTATAATGAAAATGAGATAGTCTCAGAGTCATTAGGGACTCAAAACCTGAAGACCAGCTATATCTGGAAGACACCTCTGAAAAGCAATCATTCCACAAGGGTTCTAAACACAAACAACAAAGATACTTACAATAAGCAATTTCAAAGTATCAACCCAGGAATTAAACTAAGGACAGTACCAAAAACAAAAATGAGAAGACATTTAAGCAAGGCAAAAACTCAGACTTCCACCCCACCAAAGGCAAATTATTGGGGAAACGAGGTGGAAAACTATGATAATCAAACACCTGGGCATCCTGAACTGATAGCACAGGAAGCAACAAAACAGATGAATGAAGCTCTAGAAGAATTCAAAATGGAAATAATTTCCCAGATAACTACAAAGATGGTGAGCAGAGAGAAAGACATGATTAGAAGATCTAGAACAGAAACAGATAAAAAAATAGATGAGCTCAGAACACTGCTGGAAGCCATAAATGCCCATCACCCAACACAAGAAAGAAATGGAATCCATGAAAGAGATTCAAACAGATATCCAGAAGATTTAAGCTCCATTGAAAGTATTCACAGTAGATTAAGGGAATGTGAAGATAGAGTATCAGATATAGAAGACAGGATTGTGGTTAGTGACCATGAAAACAGAGATTTCCTAAAAATAGTAAGGGACCATGAGAAATCAATCCAGCAGCTGCTAGATGATGCAAAGAAGAATAACATAAGACTGATAGAAGTCCATGAAAAAATAGGAGGAAGTACAATTGAAATTTAAAAAACTGTTCAAAGAAGTAATAGTGGAAAACTTCCCAGACAGAGGTAGAGAATTGGACATACAGATAAGTGAGGCATATAGAAGTCCAACTAGCCACAATCAAAAAAAAATCTACACCTAGACATATAATAGTCAAGATCCCAGAAATCCAACAGAAGAACAAAATCCTACAAGCAGTTAGAGAAAAGAAACAAATCACCTACAAAGGAAAGCCCATCAGAATCACAGCAGACTTCTCAACACAAACCCTCAAGTCAAGGACAGCCTGGAGTGAAGTATTTCAAGCCCTAAAAGAAAATAACTTCCAACCTAGACTGTTGTATCTTGCAAAATTATCTTTCAAAGTCAATGGGGAAATTAGATACTTCCATGACAAAGAACACCTGGGAAATTTCATGAACACTAAACCAGCACTCCAGACAATTCTAAACAATATCCTAGAAAAAGACAATGAAGGTCACAACTCCATGAGATCCAACAGAGGGAAGCCACCAGGCAAGGCTAGAAACTGAAGGGAAAGGGGGAAAAATAAAAAATAAAAGAACCAACAACAGTAAAACATCATGACAAGGATAAGTCAATATCTATCAATTATAACCATCAATGTTAATGGCCTCAATTCACCAATCAAAAGAAATAGACTGGCAGAATGGATTAAGAAGCAAAATCCAACAATATGCTGTATACAAGAAAAACACCTAACCCCCCAAAAATTCATAGACTGAAAGTAAAAGGATGGAACATGTCACAGGAACCTGGAAAAAAGCAAGGGTAGGAATCTTATTTGCAGACAAAGTAGATTTCAAACAAAAACTAGTTAAGAGAGACAAAGAATGCCTTTGTAAAGAGAACAATCCTTGTACGCTTGTAAAGGGGACAATCCAAGAGGAAGAGATGACCATCATAAATATATATGCACTAAATACTAATACCCCAAAGTATACAAAACAAATATTAATGGACATGAAAAATGAAATAAGCACTAACACAATTGTAGTGGGGGACCTCAATATCCCACTGTCACAAATAGACAGATCATTTAGACAAAAAATTAACAATGAAATTCTAGAACTGAACCAAGCTATTGAACAAATGGACTTAATAGATGTTTACAGAGTGTTCCACCCCACAAAATCAGAATACACATTCTTTTTGGCTGCACACAGGTCATTCTCCAAAATAGACCACATGCTAGCTTATAGGACATGTTTATGTAAATGTGAAAAAATTGAAGTTAACCCCTGTATCAGGCCATAGTGCAATAAAATTGGAGATCAATAACATAAGAAACCTCAAAACCCCCACAAACACATGGAAACTGAATAACACCCTCCCGAACAACCAATAGGTCACAGAGGAAATTAAAGAAGAAATTAGGCACTTTCTACAAGTAAATGAAAATGCCAGTACAACATACAGGAATCTATGGGACACAATGAAAGCAGAGAGAACTCAAATAAATAACATAATGCAAAACCTTAAGCTCCTAGAAAAAGAAGAGCATAGCAAACCCAAAGCTCATAAAAGAGAGGAAATTATACAGATCAGAGCAGAAATCAATGCAATAAATATTAAGAGAATGATACAAAAAATTAATGAATCAAAGAGTTGGTTTTTCAAAAGAATAAATAAAATTGATAAACCTTTAGCAAACCTTGTCAAAGAAAGGAAATAAAAGTCTCAAATTCATGCAATTAAGAATGAAAACAGTGAAGTCACAACAGATCCAATAGAAATCCAGAGGATCATCATCACCTACTTCAAGGACCTGTACTCTAATAAAATGGAAAACACAGAAGAAATGGACAGATTCCTAGAAACATCTGAATTACCAAAGTTAAATGAGGAAGATAAAGAAATTCTAAACACTGCAATTACAATGAATGAAATTGAAAACATAATTAAAACTTTACCTACAAGGAAAAGCCCAGGTCCTGATGGCTTCACTGCTGAATTGTACAAGACATTTAAAGAAGAACTATGGCCATTATTCTTTAAACTCATCAAAGAAATTGAAAGGGAAGCAATACTTCCAAATTAATTTCTGGAAGCAAATGTTACTTTCATTCCAAAACAAGGCAAAGGCCCAACCCCAAAAGAGAACTACTGGCCAATCTCCCTAATGTACATAGAGGCAACAATCCTCTACAAGATACTGGCAACCAGAATACAGAGGGTCATCAAGAAGAACATACACCCTTACCAAGTCAGATTTATCCCAAGGGTGCATGTTCATGATAAAAACCCTACAGAAAATTGGCATGAAAGGTCTTTATCTCAACCTGATTAAGGCTATCTATGAAAAACCAACAGCCAACATCGTACTACATGGTCAAACACTGAGAACTTTCATGCTAAAATCAGGAGCAAGACAAGGATGTCCACTATCACCACTCCTGTTCAATGTAGTTTTGGAAACATTAGCCACAGCAATTAGACAAGAGAAAGAAACAAAAGGAGAAAAGATAGGAAAGGAAAAAGTTAAACTGACATTATTTGCTGATGATATGATACTTTACATAGAAGACCCAAAAAACTTCACCAAGAGATTTCTAGACTTAATTGACAGATTCAGTAGGGTAGCTAGATACAAGGTCAACACTCAAAAAACAATAGCCTTCTTATGCACAAATAACAAACTCACTGAGAGAGAAATTAGAGAAACAATTCCTTTTACAATAGCATCCCCCAAAATGAAATATCTAGGAATCAATCTAACAAAGGAAGCAAAAGTCCTGTATAAAGAAAACTGCAGCATTCTAAAAAAAGACATTGAAACAGATATAAGGAAATGGAAAGACACCCCTTGTTCCTGGGTAGGAAGAGCCAATATAGTGAAAATGGCCATACTTCCAACACTGCTATATACATTTAATGCAATGCTGATTGAAATTCCAACAATATATTTCACAGAGCTAGAGAAAACAATCCAAAATTAATTTGGAACCAGAAGAGACCTAGAATAGCGAAAGCAATTCTAGACAACAGAGACATGGCAGAGGGTATCACAATCCCCAACCTGAAACTGTATTACAAAGCTACTGTGATAAAAACTGCATGGTACTGGCACAGAAACAGACGTGAGGATCAGTGGACTAGATTAGAAGATGCAGAAACAACTCCAGACATACTCAGCCACCTCATCTTTGACAAAGGAGTCAACCACCCTCGCTGGAGGAAAGATAGCCTATTTAATAAATGGTGTTGGAAAAACTGGATTTTAACCTGCCAAAGATTAAAACTAGACCCATAGCTATCACCATGAACTAAACTAAGATAGAAGTGGATTAAAGATCTAAATATGAAAACAGAAACACTAAACTTGCTGGAAGATAAGATAGGTAAGACTCTTGAAGACATTGGCATAGGAAAACACTTAATGAACAAAACCTCAGTAGCATGAGAACTAGCAGAAAGAATCAACAACTGAGATCTCATCTTATTAAAAAGTTTGTGTACTGCAAGAGAAACACCAACAGAGCTAATAGACAACTTCCAATGTGGGAAAAAATTTTTAGCAGCTGTACCTCAGACAAAGGACTACTAACTAGAATATATAAAGAACTGAAAAAACTCAGATTCCCCCAAATTTAAAGACTCAATTCAAAAATGGCCATCTGAAATGAATAGATGTTTCTGAGACAAAGAAGTAAAAGCAGCAAATAAATATATGAAAAAATGTTCAACATCACTCATCATTCGAGAGATGTAGATGAAAACAACATTGAGATTCCACCTCATCCCAGAAAGAATGGCTATCAAGAAATCAACCAATAACAAATGCTGGTGGGGGTGTGGGTTTAAAGGAATGCTTCTCCATTGTTGGTGGGAGTGTAGACTGATGCAACCACTGTGGAAATCAGTGTGGAGATATCTCAAAGAAGTAGGACTAGAGGTCCCATTTGACCCAGCTATTCCCCTGCTGGGTATCTTCCCCAAAGATTTAAAAGAATCATACCACAGAGATATATGTGCATCCATGTTTATAGTGGCACAGTTCATAATAGCTAAAGCTTGGAAACAGCCCAAATACCAATCAACTGGTAACTGGATAAAGAAGATGTGGGTTTTTTTTTAATAAAATGGAGTACTACTCAGCCATAAACAATGAGAGACTAGAGACATTTATAACTAAATGGATGCATATTGAGGCCATACTCAAGTGAAATAAATAGGACAGACATGTGTAAACCAAATAGTTTCTCTGGTGTAAGAATCTGAAAGTGTAAATAAGGATTAAAACCATTAAAATGAATAGTTGATAATTTGAAGTAGGAAGAAAAGGTCCAGAGGGGTAGGGGAAGTGGAGGAGAAGGGGAAAGGAAAGAAGAGAAAGGAAAATTTATGAGAAAAGAAAAAATGGAAGCAAAGTCTTTGCAAATGGGGGGCGGGGAGGGCACACAGGTAATGGGGAAAAAAAAAGAAAGATACATCATGTTCAGGTACAAGCACCCAAGCATAAATGTAAACATATTATGTATCTATAATGTACCAATAAAGGAATTTAAGCAAAAAAAAATGGCTAGTCCAGTTTGTAATTCACACAATCACAGTGCTTTCTGAAGACATTATAAACAGCGTTCATCAAAAATGATTTATGTATACTTACCATTTTGTCACAAGAATATAAATCACATGTCTTGAAATACCAAGACTCTAAAAAATTCATAACATGATTCTCAATGCTTCATGAAAGACAATATTCAGTAAAATCAGCCTTTTTGTTTTGCTTTTGGTTTATCGCAAGTGCATAGCAGTAAAAGCTATGATCACTTCTTTGGTGCCACTGTCTTGATGGTGCTGAAGCATGAGCAGTTTCACCTATTGTATAACATCAACACAAGAGTGTCTTGGGGAAATTTCAGGGGTCTGTAGGCAACACATTAAGATCACTACTAAAGTAAAATTTTTATTACACATCTGCTCATTTACCCATTGGAAGTTTCCTGGGTGTAAGTTAATTATATTCTATGCATATTAAGCTTTAGCTGCATTTGTTATATAATAATTTTGTTTACACTAAAAATTGGCAGTGTCCTTATATTTTATGCACAGACTTCTTCCTTTTTTTTTTGCTGTACCGGGGATTGAATTCAGGACCTTGCACTTGCCAGGCAGGTGCGGGGCCACTGAACCATAGCCCTGGCCCTATTCACAGACTTTTAAATATTTTATATACTTTTCTCCATTTGAGTCTGCATGACCTTTCACTTTCTTTTGTTATTTTCTTCCTCCTTTTATTTCTTTTGCAGTGCTGGGATTGAATCCAAGGCCTTTAGGCATGGTAGACAAACACTTCACCACTGAGCCATAACTCCAGCCCCGACCTCTTACTTTCTTCCTTAGTGAATTTTTATTGAGATAACTAAATTCACATGTTGTTGAAAAAAATAATACAGGGCAGTCTCAGGAATCTTTTACTGAGTTTTGTCTACTGGTAACATTTTGAAAAATAACAAAAATTTTTTGTTTTAAGAAAAGTATTACAGCCATGATATTGATACTGTTTATTCAGGTTTTCCCAGTTTTAGTTGTGCTTACTTGTGTATTTGAAGTGTGCATTTATTTAGTTGGATATAATTTTGTTGCATGAGTTGGTTCTTGTGTTGAGATAAGATTAAGAACAGCCAAGTCACCACAAAAAGTCCAAGTGTTTCTTTTATTCACTTCTGTCCTACTACTTTCTTTCGTCCCTCTCCCTTCACACCATTAATCTGCTCTCCATTTCTAAAATCTTGTCATTTCAAAAATGTTAGATGCATTGAATCACACAGCATGAAACCTTTTGGAATTGACTCTTTTCATTTGACGCATTTACTTTGAGGTCCTCCCAGAAGTTTCCTTTTGCTTGCTGAGTATTATTCCATAACCATGTATTACAGATTAATCCATCTCACACTGAAGAATATCTGAGCTGATTCTGGGTTTGTCTTACTGCAAGTAAAATGGCAATTAACTATGTATGTGGTGTTTTGTTTGAGCACATTTTTTAAATGGTAATTACACAAGAATGAATTTTCTGGGTCATATGGTAGTTACATGTTTGGTTTTTGGTGTATGTATGTTAATACATAATGTGAAGTTTATCACTTTGGCAGTTTTAATGTCTATAATACAATATCATTGAGTATATTTACAATATTGTGGAATCATCACCACTGTGTATCACAAATTGAAGTTCTGTACCTATTAAACAATAATTCTCCATTCTTCCTTTCCTCCAAACCCTGGTAACTACTCTTTTATTTCTATAAATTTGACTGTTTTATAGACTGTGTATAAGAGAAAGCATATAGTATTTGTCCTTTTTTGTCCAGTTCTTTCATTCATCTTTCATGATGTTTTCAAGGTTTATTTATACAGTGTATATCAGAGTTTCATTCTTTCTAAAGCTGAATATTATTCTATTATAGGTATATACCATATTTTATTTATTCACCCACTGTAGTACATCCACCTTTTGGTTACTGTGGAATAATGCTACTCTGAATGTGGGTGGCCAAGTATTTGAGTCCCTGCTTTTAATTCTTCTGGGTATATACCTAGAAGTGGGATTTCTGTATTATATGGTAATAACATTTAATTTTTTTGAAATACTTCCTTATTGTTTTTCATTTTACATTCCCACCAGCAATGCACAAGGGGTCCAGTTTTTCACATCCTCCCTAACACCTGTTGTTTTCTGGAATATTTATTTGTACTAGAAACCTAATGGATATGATATATGTTTAATTTTGTTGGAAACTGTCAAACTGTTTTCCCAAGTGACTATATCACTTTACGTTCTCAGGAGCAATGTATGAATGGTCTAGTTTCTTAGCATCCTCTTAGTATTCAATATAATCTTTATTTTTTCACCATTGTGATAGTTCTGTAAAAATATCTCCTGATGGTTTTATTTTGCATTCTCTGATAGCTAATAATGTTGAACATCTTTTCAACAGCATATTTGCTATCTGTACATCCTCTTTAAGGAAATATACATTCATTTATACCAATTTTTCAATTTTCCCTTTCATCCATTATGCTTTGATCTCAATTTTAAGAACTTTTTCTCACTCTAGATGTGAACATGTTTTCATATGTATTTTTATAAATGTTTAATCATTTTCCACTTACATTTAAGCCTCGCTTTTGACTTGATTTTTGAATCAAGTGTGGAGATTTGGGTTGAGTTTCAATTTTTTTGCTGGCAGACTTCCAATTGCTTCATTAATATTAGTGGCAAAAGCTCTCCTCTGCCCCTGAATTGTTTTTCTACCTCTGTCAAAACAGCATTTTTATGTATTTATTTCTAGATTCTTTATTCTGTTCCATAATGTGGGTGTGTCTCATCTAATAAATTGAACACCTGACTAGAATAAAAATCCAACCTCACTGAGTGACAGAATTATCCAGCAGACTGCCTTTGGATTTATTGTGAAAATTGGCAATTCATGCTTCTCCAGTAGTCTGTCTTTGGACTTGAAATACAATTACTTCCTGAATCTTCAACCTATTAGCTGTGCTATCAGATTTTGGACTCACTAAGCCTCCATACTCTGGCAAGCCAATTCCTTAAAATAAACTTCTCTCTTTGTGTATATATATATCCCATTCATTCTGTTTCTCTACAGAGTCCTAACTAATGCAGAGGGTCCCTCTTTTATTTAGGGTTTAATTTCTATCATCAGCATTTTGCAATTTTCAGAACTTGAAATGTTTAAGTATTTCATTTTCTTTTGAGACATTTTAAATGGAATCGTATTTTTAGTTTCTACATATTCATTTTTAGTATAAAGAAATGTGACTGATTGTTGTGTTTGTGTATGTGTGTTAACTAGGATCCTATAATAAATTCACTTTTAGTTATAGCCTTTTTGTAGACTCCTTAGAATTTTCTACAGAGATGCTAATATCACCTGCAAATAGGAACAGTTTATTCTTTCCCTTTCTAAAGTGTAGGCTTTTCATTTATATTTCTAAACTTATTGCAGTGGCTTAGAACTTCTAGTACTATGTTGAATTTGGTTAGTGAAAGTAGACATAGTTTTATTGATTCTAAACTTAGAAAATTCTCCCATCAGAGATTTGATAAGAATGATTTCTATTTTCTTCTCCTTTTTATTTTCCTCTTCTCTTTTCTGTTTTTCTTGGTGGTACTAGAGATCAAACCCAGGGCCCTGTGCATGCTAGGCAAGCACTTTTCCACTGAGTCAAACCTCCAGTTTCCCCTTTTGTTTTTCACTTGATTACTTATATGACCTTTAGCAACTATTTAAAATCTTCCTGCTTCAATATACTCCTCTATAAAATGGGGCTATTAATATTTGTCACTGAAGTTCATGGGAAGAAATAAACAGGACAACATAAGTAATTTAAAAAATACTTATTTCAGCAATTGGGCTTTGAAGGGTTTTATAAACAACAGCTTTTATTTTATCTAGCCTAGTTCAGTGCCAGGTGAAAGAACACAAGTTAAGCAAATGAGGTCAAAATAAAAGCTTAACTATTGGTAAAACTCTGCTAGTAAAAGGAGAAAGATTTATACAATCTGACAAGAAACGAGAGTATTGACAAAACTCTATTAGAAGAGTGATAGTAAAGTGAATCTTCTAGTTCTCTCTGCTAGACTTACTTTGGAATATACTGCACTCTATCTCCACTTCTGGAAGAAATATGAGTTTACAGAGTACTGTGAGTTGTGGCCTTGCATTGGCTTGTGGAAAAAAGGGGAAACAAAGACAAACTTTTAATAAGTTACCATCACTCACTCGAAGAACATGTATCAGCGGCTGTTGTCAACTAGCTAACTCTCTCAAATGTATGAAAGCTAAAATTTCTCTAGTAATGATCATTATTACTTTGTTATAATTAATAGGAGCAACAAACTATTTAAAGTTAGAATTTATATTAGTGTATTTTATCAAGTGATGCTATGAATTGATTTTCTTCCAAATAGTCATCTATACCAACTTCTCTTCCAAACAGAGACTGTACAATTTTCATTTAAAAAAAAACAATGAAAAAAAAAGGGAAGACAGTCTGTTTTAGGGCTTAGTAATCAATTTTATGGTTCTATTGCCTATTGAGATGTGAATAGTATACTCTGTGCATTTTAGCTTGTAAAACTAGTTCCTCCCACCAACTCACATTACCAATTCAGTTATTTAAGACACATTGTTTTTTATCATTTCCTGGTTATTACTTCATATATATGTTTCTATAAAGAATACATAATTCTGTCAGTTAAAAAATCATTTTCTCTCTTCTATCCCATAGTTTAGATTCCTTGACTCAACAAATGAGAATTGAATGACTCTCAAAGGAAAAACTGATTTTGCCAGAAGGAAACTACAGGTCAAATTATCTATTCTATTCTTATACCTTTAATATATGTGAATATGCTTTTTCATTTAAAGTATGAGCTCACTCATTCCTCAGGTGTGCTTTAAAGAACTCTGAATTTTCTTACTTGCTGCTATATTGGTCAGCCTGACATACAGAAAATCAAAGGTACACTGATAATTTAATACAGTTGCAGTTTACAATTACTACATTTGGCACTGTGTTAGACATTATAATGCAAACATTTGCTGCAACTGTGTTGAATTAATGTTACTAAAGAGAAAACTAAAATTCAAAAAGATTAATTTCCTTTTAACTTACTGATTTCTGGCAACTATTCCAATAGAGTGATAATAGGATAAAATGTTTGTTGTCTACCTCTGTTGTGGCTGAGGCTATAACTCAGTGGCACAGCACTTGCCTCACATTTATGAGGCCCTGGGTTCAAGCTCCAGAATGGAGAGGAGGGAGACGGAGAGGGATCATGAGAGAGACAGAACTGGAACATCCTCAGTGAACCTCACTTTTGTACATATCCCTCTTCCTTTTTGAATATGGATAGACTTTTTGACTACAATGAAATATCATTCTTATGTTTATCGGTATCCTATTTTTTTTAATTTTATTTTTGTGGTACCGGGGATTGAACACTCGTCCTTGTGCTTGCTCAGCAGGCAGCAAAACCACTGAGCTAAATCCCCGGCCCAAATCTTGTGTTTATGTTTCATTATATAGCAAAAGAGAAATTATTCCATATGTGTATAAACTAATCAGTGAACCCTTTAAAAAAAGAAAGTTTTCTCTGAAACCAATGTGACTGAGAAACTCCTGGGTACTGTAGCACTGGTGGAGGGACAGAATTTCATGGATTTTATGTCCAGGTATACCCTTAGATTTTTACAATGAAGAGCCAAAAAAAATACCCTTACAGCAGGCAGAAAGGAAAGAAAACCGTTTTGAAATATTGAAAGAGCATACCCCATATGAAAGCTCACTATTCAGGGGAAAATACAAGAATTTTATTCCACCTAGGGTGTTAAGTCTTTTAGTCAACTCTATCCACTTTAACCCCCTCTAGCTTCCCTGTCTCATCTAAAAAAGGAAAAATATTTCATAACTCAGAGCACTAGCCTACTAAAAGACTAAGATTTAATCATGAGATTATGAAACTTTTACTCTTCCTAATACCTTATGAGTCCCACATCAACAGAGTTCCAACACAGTAGCAGTGTGTTATAGCTGGAAGAGTTGTAAGGCTCAGACTATTTAAGAAGGAATTTCTAAGGAAGCTCAAAAATAATAGGGACACAAAAACCAAGACACTTCAGGAATTTCAAGCCTCTGGGACCTATAGCTACAAAAAACATCAAAAATTGCCCAACTTTTAGCTAATTTAACATGAAACTACACAATCATATCCTGTAGCTCAGTTCTTCTAATTTTATCTATTATGTTAGGCTTTCAGCGTGGCATGGTATAAGGCAAAGTAAAATGCAAAAGAAAACAAAATCTGAAAAAGAAAAGCAACCATCAAAACCAGACTCAGATATGACACATGTTGGAATTATCAGACAGGTAGTATAAAATAACTAATTATTACTATGTTACAGACTCTAATAGAAATCAGACAACATAAAGAACAGATAATGTTTAGGTAAAGCAATCAGAGACAAAACCTATGAAGAATCAAATAAAGTGCTAGAAATAAAAACTAATGTTTCTGATTAGCTCATTAATAGATTGGACATAGCCAAAAAAAGATCAGAGAGTTTCACAATATGTCAGTTGAAATTTCTCGAACTAACATTACACAATATATACCTGTATTGACACATTACAAGGGTGTGTCATAAATATATATAGTTTTATGTACCTGTTAAAAACTTTGAAAAACTAGGTCCCACATAGATTGAGCATAATGTAGTTGTTGTCAGTTTTTTGAAAAAAAATCCTTGCATCTACTTTCTCTACACCACTAGTTGGAAAAATGGAATAACCTGAAAGAAAAGCAAACCAAATTTCATAATTTGAATACTCATAAAAACCTGAAAATTTTAGTAATTGTATTAACATTATATTTACAACTAAAATAGTTGTAAATAAATACAATTAAAATAGTTGTATTTTTTTAAAATTGGCTAATAAATGTGTATGTGTTCTTTCTAAGAAGGAGGAGGAGGAAGAATAGGAGGGAAGAAGGAAGGAAGGGAGGGAGGGAGGGAAGGAGAGAGGGAAGGAGGGAGGAAGGGAAGAAAATCCTTAAACTGAAATGAAGAGAGAATAGAATGGGTGGGAGGAAAAACAGAACACAAAACCCAAAATATCTTAAGAGCTATGTAGACAATATAAAAAGTATAAACATGTATATAACTGAAGTATATCTTATTTACTTCAACAATGGACACAATACCTGACAACCCCAATTTAAAGGAGAAGAAGTTTATTTTGACTCATAATTTTTGGAGGATTCAGTCCATAGTTGGTCAGCTCTAAGGCAGGATGTATATGGTGGAAAAGAGTGTGGCCTAGGAGTGCCTCTTTGTCATAGTGCCTAGGATCTAGAGAGGAAAGTGTACACTTGGGGAGGGAGCTATACCGTTCCAGCTCATGCCCTTGGTGACTTGCCTTTTCTTCCCAGATCCCACCTCCTAGCAGCACATTCAGGTCTCATTTCTTCAATGGATTAACCCACTGATGAGTAAAGCATCCCCATGAGCCAATCACCTTAAAAAAGGCCAAATTCTGAATACATTGAGTTTTGGGGAGACATTCTAGATCTAAACCATACCATGGTCCCCAAAAGGTTCATATTCATATCACTACACAAAACAAATTAAGTCCATCTCAAAGTTTTAACCATTCCAGCATTGCTGAAAAGTTCAAGTCCAGAGCATCCTTTGAAATTCAAACCAAACTCTTAGTTGTGATTCTCTATAAAAATCAAAAAGAAAGTTCAATACTGCCAACATACCATGACACAGGGCAAATATTCTCAAATCAAAAGAGAGGAATTGGTGTATACAAAGGAATGAAACTAAAGCAAGACCAAAACCCAGCAAGGCAAAATCTAAGTCCTGTACTTCCATGTCCAGCACCTGGGGCAAGTTGTGGTGAGATGTGAACTCCAAAGGGCTTGAATAATTCCCCTCTGTGGCATTAACAGTTGCCGAACTCATGGGCTCTCTTTTGGTGTGTCTTTACTAATAGCCCATGTTCCTGGGTTATCCAGCTTCCTGGAGTCTCCACTTTTGGCTTCGCCCTTATAATTTCATGCACTGTTCTCTCAGGGACACACTGCATAGCCTCCCAGGCTTTCTTTTGAAATATGAATGGGGCCTCCCTTAGCCCACAACTCTTACATTCTGCATGCCTGAAAAACAGTACCACATGGATGAAAGTAACTTCTACCACCAGCTTGAGCAGTAGTTGGGCCCCCTTGGATTATAGCTGCAGAAGCCTCTGAGTGCCTGAATGCTGAGTACTGTCAACTGAATCCCAGGAAGTTAACTCTGTAGGCAGTCTTTCTTTGGAAAGGTGCCCTGGGGCTCTGTTCTCAAACCAAAGTCTTAAAAGGAGTTACCTTTACTATTTATTTTACACCTTTAAGTCTGTGAAGGATGGAGTCTCACTGATTCTGATATGACTTCAAGACATCTTTCCGATTGTCTTGATGCAATGTTCTTGACTTCTTTTTAAGGTCCGTCCTTTCAACAAAGGTTAAGGTATCCAAGGTACCAACATTTCAGGTACTTTTTTTTTTGGTCAAGTTTCACATCATTTGGCACCATTTTTTTGCTCTTGATTCTCCCTATAAGCCTGCCCAAAAGCTCCCCAAAACACCCATGGCACACCCCGAATGTAGGA
The DNA here is from genome assembly GCF_053883595.1 of Heterocephalus glaber. NCBI lineage: Eukaryota > Metazoa > Chordata > Mammalia > Rodentia > Bathyergidae > Heterocephalus > Heterocephalus glaber. Next base: position 1,932,260 of record NW_028258364.1, read on the forward strand.
CTGCCTTGAAATTTTCTTCTTAGATTAAGTAAGGATTAATTAATTATGTGGGACTCAAGGTATGAGCAAGATTAAGTCTTAATCAATCTTAGTGTCCCACAGAGTCTTAGGGTATCGACAAAATGTAGACAAATTCCTGTCAGACCATAATACACTTGCTGTCTAGTCCAACTGTCAGTGACATCCTTGTTTCAGTTGAAGCCTCCTGAGCCTGGCCTTTACCAATTTCATTTCTTTCAGCATTTTGGTCTTCTGAGCTCTGACCAGAGTCTCCCATCAAGCTTGGCTTCCAACATTCCCCATCTGGCATCTCTAGACCTTTCCAAACTCCTTGAATGAATCAGTTCAAAAGGCTTCTGAACCATATAGTCATGTACAGTCATAGCAGATACCCCGCCCTGGTACCAAAATCTGTCTTAGTTACTTTCCCATCACTGCATAGAATACCTAAAACATACCATTTGAAGAAGAGAGGTTTGTTTTGGTTTATAGTTTTTAGAGGATTCAGGCAATAGTTGGCTGGTTATTATATTGTAATGTAAAGCTTATTTTTTATTGTGCTGTTGTGTATCAAAAAAGATATCTCACTTCATATAGCAGTCTCAAGATTAAATTAAATGACAATTTATATTGCAATATAGTTTATTTTTATAGTGACTATGTTGTATATCAAAAAAGATATTTGATTTCATACAGCAATCACAAAGATTAAATGAGAAGACAGTTGTTTTTTTTGTGAGAAGACAGTTTTATATATTTGTATGTTTCATGTTTTTAGGTGACCCTATAAAGACAAATACAAGAAAGAAAGATAACATAAACCAGAACATGTAAAGAAACAAGAAAGCAGAGACCTAAGTTAGAGCCAGAAATGAGGTTAATATTTTCCAAATGCATTCCTTAGTGTTCTAAATGCAGGTCTTTGCAAGCTAGTAAACTCAATTTTGGCTTTAATTTTTGTGGTCATAAAGAATAAGAACAAGAAAGGGAACTGTAGTCAATTCCATCAATTATTTAAAAGATTGATCCTCACCATCACATATGTAGCAACAAGATTAGAAAGTTTTTCTCCGGAGTCCTCATTGGGAAGAGATTCTAAAATTCAGTACACAGTTTCTCCATAACAAATCAACACTTAGTTTTATGATTGGCTATAGGTGATTAACTAATGTCCTCCCTTTTCTACTTGTCCTATAATACTGCTCATACTCAGATCCCAAACGAAAGAATAGTCATACAAACCTCCAGAAAAACTAGGAAGAGAGTCAAAAGACACACATTAAACTCAACACATATCCCACCTTTGGCAACTATCAAGTCTAAATAAACTCTCTCAGAAATTAGTTCTTCAGACAATGACCATTATTCTGCATAAATATAACTTTTGCTTTCTGAACTTAGCAAAATATATACTCATAGAAATAAAACTTCCCATAATTATATTCATTATGTTACATATAACAAAAAACTTCTTATTTAGCAAGTATTCAAACACATAAGATTTATTAATTTGCAGAAAAGAAGATCTTTTTGTCTTTTTATATGTATTTTTCTTTAACCTAGTTAAGGAAGTCTAGGTTATTAATAATAATAATGGAATAATGCTAGAAACCACTTTCCATATGGGAGAAAATACTTGCTGCCTACAAAATACACTGACTTTCTAAGAAGTATGTTGGTAGAATATGCATGAAACAAAAATCATTGCTTGATTATCAGCTGATGTAAATTCCAAGTCACTATTTTCATGTCAACCCTAGTGTTCTGGCTTCCAAGATAAGCTAGGAGGAGACAGCACAAGGCTAGTGATTACTGATTTCTCTGATTTCACTTCAGTTTTCTCTTGGTTGTCCAAGAGCCAAACTATCGACATAGTGTATATGTCTAAAGGAGCAGATACCCTGGGCTTAGAAGAGATTTCTATAGGAGTAGTCTTTTCTCTAGTTCTGTTTCATTGAAACCCTATCCTCAAGTTTTGTCCTTGTATGTGTTTGTCTAAATGAGTGTTTCTGAAAATTCTATTTTTCATCAACCTGCTTTTAAAGAACTTCCTCTGAATGGTGTGGGAGGTTGGAAGGAAAGGACTTACATGCTTCCACTTGGAACCCAGAGTGTCTCACACAATGTGGCCAAAAGAACCTGGTCTGCAGCATCAGCTAGTTCATGGCCCTTATAAGGGTGAGTAATGATAATGTTTAGATCACTTATGAGCTGCTTAATTGCATGGGTTTATCTTAAGGGAAGAACAATCAGGACTGAACTGTTCTTCCTCTCTTCAGTGCCTTTAGAAATCTCCACTTTCAAGAACCCTCCCTATAATCATTTCTGACACATCCCATAGTTTTTGGTTATGCCTCTTTACAGTACTAATGATTTATTTTTAGGCTTTGAAACTTTCTACTCCTTCCCCAAGTAAAACTTCAATTATATATACTTAAAATTAATATATTAACATTTTAGGGTTTCTTTTGCTTGGGAGCTTCAGTGGACAGAAGGAAATGGCCCCTTCTTCCTTTTGCTTTGCTGCTTGCTACTTCTAGGTGTGGCTTCCTTCTCTAGTGTGTTGCAACCAGAAGGCAGGAGTAGGGGAAAAGGGTAAAGCTTTCTCGGTGCATATGTTTGGTATAGTTTGTGGCAGTAAAACCATTCTCTAAGGGAGGCAGAGCACAGATGCCCCTTTTGAGCATATTTGTGAGTTTCCTTGAGCATACTGTATAGTTTTCTTTTTATATACAGTGACCTTAAATTTGGGGTTTAGGGACTTCTAAAAGAGGTTTTTCACCAACAGGGCACTTGAAGGTAGTAGAGGAAGTGGGACAATTCTTTGCTGGGTGGGACTGTCTTGTGGATTACAGGATGTCAAGTATGCCCACCTCCACCCTCCACTAAGTGTTAGGGTAGTACCCTCACCACCTCATCTATGTGACAACCAAAATTACCCCTGCAAATTTCCAGAGACTCTTCATCGGAGAGTGATGATGGCCTCATTGACACCACTGCTCCAAGCAGCTATTTTTTGAACATGAGGACATTTATCCTCAACCCTGAACTTTAGGTGAATTTAGAAGATAGTAGTCTTCCAAGAAAATCACTGCTAAGACTAAGACTGCTATGTGGTATTAATAGAAATTCTTATAAAAGAGTGTCTAGGGTTAAAAATTTGCAAATAAGGAACCTCAGAAAAGTTACATTTTTTATATGAGGTCATTTGGGTATTAACATCAAATTTGAATTACATTCTTCTCACTTCACTACATAATAACTAAATCAGACTTAGGTGAGAAAGTAGGCAAAGAGAAAAATGAAAGCCAGAATATAAAATAGAGCCAAAGATAAAGTTTATACTCAAAATGTACCTGTCAAAAAGTTCAGCAGACTGCCTAATGATGGACCATAATTTTTGCCCTGAAATAAAATGAGAGAAATTTTTCCAGTGATGTAATTCACAAAATGTAAAAGATAAACTAAAAAGAACAACTATCTGAACTTTAGCTAACATTTTTCTGAACCTTGGTGCCACTTAGCATATGTTACCTTGAACTGTCATCTGTATATGGTTTTTTCCCCACCTCTGTAGGCTTCTCAGGAGATCATGTCTTATTGTTTAGTATTTTCTAGTGGATATGTAATATAAGACCTGCAATGTCCTCTTTAAAGTAAAGATAGAGGGTCAAGGCTTTTTGTATTTTTACTTTCATGTCCCGTACGTGCATGCATCCACTTGCACACCAGCATGCTGGCAAACACATGTGGTCTGAGCATGGCCCTTAATCATCCCACACCAACCACAAGCCCATCTAGTGCCTTGAGAAACAATTTAGAAAGGGGAACTGAGCATAGACAATTTTAGCTGGTTGTAGGTTGCTTCATTCTTCTCAGCCCTTTTCCAGCATACCAGAAACAGCAGGAAAGCTTCCCTTCCCTCGTCTCCTTAGGCCAAAATGGAAAAGCATTTTCACAGTTGTTTATCTCTTGATGCTTCATCAGATCTTGTTTTTACTCTTCCCACTTTGCTCTAAATTGTACCTATTGTACCTTTATTAAATTGGGTTCAGCTACACTCCACGAGTATACTATTTGCTTCCTGAAGGTCTCCAATTAGGAAACTGAGCAACTCACTGAAAATCAATGAAAGCCAGTTTGCAAGAACTAATTTGATGAGTTATCCAGACTGTTTTCCTCAAAATTTTATTGATGCTTCCCTGCTCCCTGTCCCTCTCCCAGTCCCCCAGCTACTCCCTTCCCCACCTGCATCTGTCCCTGCCTCTCCCTGTCCTCCTATACCTTCAACACTGTCTTACATTTATTTATAGTGTTGTCAAATGGTTTGCCTTTAAAGAAATTGGCTTTCAGTGAACTGATCATTCATTGGGAAAATTGCTTTTTCTGAAAATTGATTAAAAATCTATCCTGAACTCAGTTTGCTACATATTTTAGGTAGTAGTTTTTGTAGAACACTATGTTGCTGTCTATGGTGGGCTTAACTCCTTAGCCTCTATGAGGCCTGTGTTCACCTCTCAGTCCTCAGCATCACTCACTGGTGTTCTGACCTATCTCTTGTTCTACTCCCAATATTCTCCCACATTGTTGCTAAATCAGTCCTTCTAAAATTTAGGTTTGACTGTATCTTTTGTTTGCTTCACTAATTTCTTTTTTTTTCAGTGTTGATTCTTTATTGAGAGTACATTTACTTGAGGTCTTTCAAAAACAGCCTTTTAATTTCTTGCCTAACATGCTATTAGGCCCTAGGTACTATCCCCAGCACTGCAAAAAAAAAAAAATGAAACACTAAACTTAAATTTCATATAGCAAATGTTAAGTCATATAAGGAAGCACATTTGAACCTAGTTGATTTAAGTCTCATAATCTTTTTTTACTTGCAGACTTCTAAGTAAAAAATGTAATAGTAAAAAAAAAGTCTTCTATTATACTGAGAAATACATGTACGCTGTACTCCATTTTTCAGTGATGTGACCTAGAGCCTAGCTTCTGTCATTCTTAAATTCTGTTACTAAATAATTAGTTAGAAAATTTTCTTCTCCAGGGACTCAAAGCTTTACATTTACTCAGTGCCTGAGAAAATACTAATTACCAATAAATAAGTTACCTAAAGAATGATTATATTACTAACCTCCTTTTTGCAAAGCCTAATTACTTAGCAAGGCCTCAAAGTCTGATAATTTAAATTCCCCATTGACTGCAGCAAAACTAACCAAGATTGCATTAATTTTCAAAAGTATTCTTAGGAAGTCAACTATTACAAGTTTAGGTACAGCCTTTGAGAACACCCCAAATTTAATGTTCATATTTGTCTTACAGTTTCTTTAAGCCCATTATTATTCAGGCTTATATAATTATAAGCATTTTCAGCTTTTTGTTTGATACCTAGATGGTAAAAATACTCATGTAATTCTTCAGTCCTTGAAATTAATATAATTAAAAGCTAACTACAAAATAGCTGAGTTTCTTAAAAATCACATTTAAGAAACTAGTTTTGTGACTACTGGTAGGATCTTTACTGGTCAGGCAAGGTAACAAACATGACGTGGCTCACAAAATTGGTTAAAAGATGTTTTAATTAGGTAATGTAAAAGCATGAACATTTTATGTTCAGATTCATATTTGTAATAAACATGTAAAAATGCTCTACATAAAAGTTGGATTTAGTTATTTATGCCTATGTCAAACTTGTACTAGGAGTGGAGAATGGTAATTTAAATTGTAGTTTAGAAACCATGAAAATCCCAAAACGTTTGGTTCAAAGTTAACTGTACTTAATTTAAACCAGTGTTTAACAAGTTTTATCAATCTTTGGTATTTTAAAATTATTTATATGAGTACTACCAATTTATTAATAAATACTATTTTCAGCATACAGGTACAGATTATACTTTAGCTAGTAATATACTGTAGGTAAGATAGGGTGCTCTGAAGTGCTAACGTTTTTTCCCGTTTTTCTTTTCTGACATTTCCTGTTGGCGAAGGGTATCTTGTGCTGCTTGCTGCATTTTTCTCCAGTTTTTCAAGTCAGAGATTTTAAGGGTAAAAGTTTGGGTTTACACAGCACCATTGTGGTTACATCTTCCACAGACAATTGCCCTTGTTTTGGAAGAACCTCCGCGAACACTGACTTCACATCTACCATGCTGTCGATACAGTCAGTTTTCCTGAAAGTTCTGCTCTCTTTTTTTTCGAAGCTTTAGGCATCCAATCTGGTATTATCAAGATGACTCAAAGTTCTTGACTCAAGCCGCGGAGGTGGGGGAATCTCTTTTTCTTTTATAGTTGGCGTGGAAAGATTCCTCAAGCTCTGGAATTCTCCAGAGGTCAGGGACTGGAGTACTGTACTTAGTCTGGGCTTGCGAGGTGCTCTCAGAGCTCCATTTTGCAGGAGTTAGGGGATCCGCCCTGAGGGCTGCTCCAGCCCCGTCAGGGTGCTCCTGGCCCCGAAGGCTCCAGCCAGGCCAGCTGCTTCACTAATTTCTTAATATCTTGGGATAAAGGTTAAAATCTCACAATATGTCTACAAACTCTTCTATGATCCACAGGCTTACGATATCACAGTCTACTCTCATGACCCACTTACATCCCACAGTACTATTCATTGACCAGTTTTGTAGTCTATAGCAAGCCTTTTGGGTGCTGGATGACCTTGCTTGTGCTGCTTCTCCTGATTAGAATATTCTTTATAGCCCATCCATCCGATATGTATGTCTTCCTTATTTTGATCAAGGACCATTGCATTAGTGACATTTCAGTCATGAAATTTTGGTGAATTACAAGTGTGCACATGAGTTGGAGCAGGGATGTTGCAGGATGTGAATCAGTTTTTCCTCCACTCATGCTTCTTCTTGTGGAACCTGTGGCCTATTTTCTCTTGGTGGATAGCAGATCCAGAGAACCAGCGAATCCATACAAGCATCTTCAAAGCCTCAATGGACTTTCCCTACTCAAAACCAAGTAATATGCCCATGTACAAAGGCAATGGAGTGGGGGAATATACTCTGCCAGCACCATGGAGTAGGAGTCACAGTGGTCTCAGGGAAAATGGTGTAGATGTACAACTCTGTTACGAGAAGTGGAGACCTGGGAACTTTTACTCCATTACTCCTTCATCCATGAAGCTTTCACTAACTATCCCAGCCCTCGGTAAAATGACTGCTTCTGTCTTTGTGAGCACCTCACAATGCTCCAGAAGCTTCATAAGCTTATATTTAACATAGTAAATTTCTTTCTTTAAGTGTTGACTTCTGCTGTTAATGATAAAACCTCCTTTTTATTCATCTTTCAATGTTTAAGATTTACCACAAACCCTGGCATACATTAATAAGCATTGGTTGAATTATTTAATTTTGTCACTAAGTATATGCAACAAAGGGGCAAAGATAAGTGTAAAGAGTCTAAATAGATTGTGTAAATTCTCAACAACAAATAGAAAAACAAGTTGTAGGTCATTACCACTAAATTTAGTCCAAGTTCAAAAATAGAAAAAGACTTTTATTACCTGTCTTTGAAAATTTACAGTAATGGTTTTCAAGGCAAAAACTACTAGGACAATGGACTTGAAGTGTGTGGAGAAAATGTTCAAAACTAGCAGATTGGCTTCATCCAGACCAGGATTGACTCACTGTTGGAGAGAAGGAAGTTATTTCAAATAACTTTTAAAAATCTTTAAAACTGTGTGATAAGGTGAGATTAAAGGTGTGGATAAGGAGAAACTAAACACACTTGTGAAACTTTATGACAATTAAAGTCATTTTTCACCTGTCCATAACATATCTGTACATCTCTACTCAGGTTATTTTTATGAATATTATGATTTCTGCTTCTTAAAAGCCACGTAATTATTATGTTTTGTTAATGTGAGATAGAAGATGATTATTCAACAAGAAATAAAAGATTAAAATATGAAATTCTGCTAAATTCTTTTGTTCTTCACAAGACTTATTTTTCACTGTCTGTGTTCCAGACCCAGGAAAGGAAGGATAAGAGTGGAGAGAATTCATTCACTGTGGTGCTCTGCCTCAGTTTCAGTATTCCTCTTGCCTTCTTCCTCCACACCCCATCCTTAAATCTAGGAAGTATTCTCCACAGGATTAGGTCCTAGTGGCCTACAAAGACCTAAGTATAAGAATTCAGATTGCCTAACAAAGCACCATTTCCCTTTGGGGTTCAGTCATTATCTTTCCTACTAGAAAAAAAAAATCTACCTAGATACCACCTTAATAACTTTCGACCTCAATTTGTAAATTTCAAGAATTGTCTAGTTTTTAGTTCTTTATTTCCTGACTTACCATTTATTTCTAAGGGCACCTGGATCTGATCACCACCAGTTTCATTCCACTATATCTGCTTTCTTTAAGACTGACAACAACTTCCTTGGACACTCCCTTACGTCAGCACTTCAAAGTTATTGTTCCTTACTGTTCCGGCTCGAAGTCTTTTTCCCCCAGTTGGTCCTTTGTTCCCTATTATCCTTACAATAGAATCAGTATGTCTTAACTTCATATAAAAGACCCAAATGCCTCTCTGGTCTCATCACATACCACGACCCCCAAACCATTACCCATATAAATTTACTTCTCTAGACATACCGAATCACTTCCATTTCCTAAAATTTATTGTACTTTCCTCTGCCAGTAATTTAAACATACTGCTTCCTTTGTCTTCCACACCCTGCCCTGCTGTCATCACTCAGATAACACCTGACATGCATCACTGAATCAGCCACTGCCCACCTTGGGTTCTGCAGCTGTTTGCCCCTGTGCCACAGCACTCTTATTGCTCTTTTGATTAGTTTTCTTCATTATTAGAGTACCATTAACTGTTAGTCTATATCGTTTCCTTTTTAAGACAAAGATGATATTATTATTGAATCTCTAACATTTGTTAAATATTTGCTGAGTGAATATAAGAATGGAATAAAAAGACCGATAGATAAGATTATGAAAGTGAAGTTGTTTTGGCATTCCTCTGAATGAGAACATAGCATTTAGCATCTCAATATTGTCTATAAAAGTTCCTTATCTTGCCACTTAAAAAGGGTAGCTTAAAGAAATCAATCTTCCTTTTCTTAAATTGTAGAACATGCCTAGAAATGTCATCTTGTTGAGAGTAAATGAGCTAGTGATAATCTTCCAGGGTCTAAATTACTTCTATGAAGTTTAATGGAATAGTTTCTTTTAGTTGTTAGAATAAGATTAAATCAATATCTTCATGCATTAAGTAGCCCTGAAAAATAAGAATAAAACTATCTGGAGGGATAAACACACAGTTGTGCAGTGTAATGACCCTTCATTTCACTAGGATGGATGAAGAACCAAAGACACTGAGTGGTCATAGAAAGTTCTGGCTGTTGGCTTGGTTTAATGCCAGGCAGTCTAACCCTGGGAAGGATTGAAGACCACAGTACTTACCAGCCCTGGCCATGGACTTCACAGTCTTTCCTCAGATGCTTCTTGCACCTAGCACACTCTCTGTTCTATCATTATCCTTCTTACTTCATATGTAGTCATACACCAATCCTTATTTCTTGATCCTGCCAAGTGTACTTGCTGCTGAATCTCTGCCAGTTTGTCTTACTGCAGGCTGAAATATTCTTGATACTTCTTGCTGCATAGTCCTCTTTATCTTTTTTCTAATTCTTTGTGATTTAGTGTGAAGAGCCAGCACTTTCATAGTAGATCTGTTCCAGTATGATTTCCCAATGACAGCTCTGTAATTTTGCCTAGGGTATCTGAGTAAAGTGAGGAGTCTGATAGGGTTAATGTGTAGATGCATTTCCCCGTATGCACAATATTTTTCTCCTAGGGAACTTAGATTTTTTCCTCCCTTTGAAAACTCATCTGTTCTTATAAAACAAGGATCTTTCCAATTGTCCTAACAGATCCAAAACTATGTGTGCTGTAGGCTGCCCATAATGCAGCTCCTTATTGGTTTCTCAATAAAGTGTAATTTTTGCCTTGATTCTAAATGTTAAATTAGTCTTATACATTTATGCATACATACTACTTAGGTTTTACTATTTGAGCTGGTCTGCAGGGTTGTCTTGTTTCCTACATTTGTTGCTGTATAGCCTTTGGAAAGTTACTTAAATTTTCTATCCTTCAGTGTCCTCACCTGTGAAGTGGAGGTACTAGGGCTCTTGTGATGTTTAAGTGAGTTAATGAATATTAAGCATCAAGAATAGGGTCTAGTATCTAGTGAGCACTATATTTACATTATAATTATGCCATTATATATAATTGATGCATTCATAAATAATGCCCTTTCTATACTTTCTTATCTTTTGGCTGTAATTGCATAATATTCAGCAATAACCCCTTGTGAGCAGGTACCACAGTATGAACTTTATATTTCTAAAAGCACTTAAACTAGAGCAAGGTATATAGTAGTCCCAATAAATTAAGATTATGGTTTTATTTGTAACTTCACTAATTCAGGATTCAAATATGTTCACACATATTTAATTGAGTTTTCAGTTAAGCCTTTTTCCTTGTGCCGTTAGGGGGTTAAATGATCCAGAGAGTTAGATCCTTTCCCAAATACTAGGCAGTGGCTGCTGTGTGGTTGCTCAGGTCCCACATAGTCTGATGGCTACTACTGCATTGCTAAAGGGCTGTCCTTGCTGGCCTAGATCCCATGTCAAGCTTTAGTGGTGACCAGGTTACACTCCAAGGTCATATCTGCATGCTTGGGCAATGCTCTGAAGCACTAAAGTATGACTGAATCCGGGGACTTCTTATTTTGAACATGCTTCTTACAAGAATCAGCTCCAGTCCATGAACTCTGAGTTGTCAGTTTAAGTCATTGCCTTTTTCCTTAGGAATTCAAAGTATTTTTTTCTGCCTGTAGGTCACAATTAGGGGCACTTCATTCTTTGGCACATTTCCTTAACATCAAATTGCAAGGTGCAGAGTTTGGTGAGTGGGTTGTCCTTTCCTTCCCCAGAAGGTTATTTAGGCAACCTTGTCCAACCTTCAGCTAAGCTCTGCACACTAACAAGCAAGGACATATTTCAAAAAACCCCCACAAAATTACATATAAGTAAAAAGATTCTGAATTATAACTTCCAAGGGCAAACTATGTCTCTTGCTCAATCAAAATGGTCTCCACTCTCCCTCTCTGCAAATGTCAGTGGGTAAGTTCTGATCAAGACAATATGGGTCCTGGAGGCAGTAAGCTAAATAGTAGCTGTTGGATATCCTCTAGAAATGAGTTTTAACAGCTACCTTTTAAAAGTCATGATGGTTCTGATTCTTTCATCTTTCATACTTTTTTTAGTGCTGAAGATTGAACCAGGGTGGCCTTCACACTGACCAACCATCCATCCCTTTTTAAATTTTTAATAATTTTGAAGCAGGGTCTCACTCAGTCACTAAGTTGTCCAGGCTGGGTTTGAACTTTTGATCTTCCTTTCTCATCCTCCTAAAGTGTGGATATTATAGGTATGGACCACCATACCCACAAGCTTTATTTATGCTTAATATGTTACAAAAAGAGGAGAATTAGGAGAATATCAAATGCTAAAAGGCAAAAATTAAAATCCTATTAAGACAAGCTAGACCTGTCAGGGACTGTCCCAGTTTTAACAGTGTGAAATTAAAATGTAATTTTTGCCTCCATACTGGGTCTTAAATTAGTCATGGTATATACAAATGACTATTGTGGGGAAAAATATGCAAAGCATGGGTTCTGCCTCAAATAGCTCTTCATCTGAGAGAGTCAGTGTGATTCACCAACAAGAAAAGACACTGAACTATGTTCATGTCACTCATTTCAGAGGCTTGTAATTATTATTATTACTATTATTTTTGTTATTAAAAAAACTCAACTCTGTCAAACTGCACAAAAGACACTAGAATTTCTGAATGTAAGTAACAAGCAAGTTTATAATATTTTTGATTTGATGAAAGAGGTAGAAACTATGAAAAGACTTTTTGTGCTTTTACTTGAGTACAAAAAAAAAGAGCAACAATTTGTGTTACCATAGAGAAAAGAACTTGACAGTATTGTGTATGAACCTTTGACTTTGTTAGTCACAGAAAGATATGGTCCTGAGGTTATTTGTCCCTGGTCGTTTCATAAGCGCTTCCTCTTCTTATTCACATGCTTCCTTCCTCATTACTCTTATTAATATTAAGATCAGGTTTTACAGGGTGACATCAGAACTCCTAACAAAGTAAAGCAAAAAGGAAAAGGTGATCAACAGGCTGTTGGATGGCATGGTTAAGCCTGGAAAGTGAAAAAGAGCCTGGAATGGAACAGGTGCCAGAAGCCATTTCTCACTTTTCTGATGAGGAAAGTAGCTTTAGGAAAATAGACTGATGAATTCTGTTTCCTCCTATGAATCTCACTCCTTGGAAACCTTTCATCTCCTAGGCTGATTTCTAGGACCCTTTGTTAAAAAAAAAAAAAGGTAGATCCCTTCAAGAGATCATCCACCAGCCCTGCATCTTCAAGGTAGCTTTCTCTGAGTCATGTCAGAAACAATACTGCTGAAGCACAGTCTTTATCAAAACACAAAAGAATATTCAGATATTCTAACTTATCAACTATTGCAAAACTCTAGCCTGGTAGATCTAATCTTTAAGTGTTCCATAAGAGAATTCCTTACTGGAGAGAAAAAAGAATGGAGAAAAGCTGTCCCTTGGTGTTTTGCTGGATTGTGGAAGGAAAATGGGCACTGAAGACTAGAAGTGCATAGGGAAACAGTCACCTGATGCCCTGCCTCTGAGCAAAAGTCCAGGATATGGATAGTATGGTAACTTGAAGGCAATGCTAAAACAATAACAACATACACATGGATGCACACACACACACACACACACACACACACATAGACACACACACACACATGCAGACACCTTTAAAATAGGTTTTTGTACATTTCTTGTGTGGGAACCCACAAGCTGGGCAGACACATGTGCCAAGTGAACAGTCTGAGTATAATTTTCCAGTGTCTCCATCAAACTCTGTGGCACAAATGCTCTCAAAAGAGCTTGAGTTACTTCAGGGGATGTGGAAAATTCACAGTGGTCCTGGCTGACCAGCTTACTCAAAGAAGCAGTGTCACTTCAGTTTAGGCAAAATGTGCTTTATATAAGCTCATAAGGAGACTCAAGTAGGAAAAGAAATGGAATTGGCAAGAGCTGCAGTGGAGCTAGGGAAGAAGGAAGGAGAATTGAGAAAGCAGGGCTTATTTGTTAAAAACAAATGAGTTTCACATGCCAGTAGGTTGCACAGTAACCAGGTGGCCAGGGACATATGTAGAAATCAGAACATCTGGGTTCTACAAAGATTTGTACAGAGGTATCCAAGTCTTTCCTGTTCTCTGTTGCTATAAGGTGATGATACATGATTATGCTTTCTGCTCCTACAAATACTGTTGAGGAGTCCATTTTTTTCCATTAAGTTTATTGGTACATTTTAGGTATAAAACACAGTTACATTCATCATTGGGAACTTATACCTTCACATGATGTATCTTGATTCTTATTTTTTCCCCATTCCCCTGCCCTCCCTTCACCCCCTCCACCCTTCCCTATTTACAAAGACTTTGTTTCTAATTTCTTTCTTTTCTTATATTTTTCTTTTCCCTTCCCCTACCCCTCCCACTTCTCCTGCTCCTTTAGACTTTTCTTCCTATTACACAATGTCAATTATACATTTTCAAAATTACAATATCAAAACATAGAGGACATTACCACAGATTTACAGAATTTAAAAGGATATAGAAAGCATATTACAAAAATCTTTTTTGAAATAAATTTGACAACTTCTAAGAAGTACCTTGGAAGACAAATTACTGAAACTAACTCTGGAGGAGATATAAAATTTGAATAGCACCTATTAAAGAAAGTATATTCCTAGCTTGAAAACCTATCTATATGACAACGACAGGCTCATATACCTTTTAACTGATGAATTATATCAAACATTTAAAGCAGAAGAAAGAAGGAACCATCTTCCCTCATTTTAGGAAATCAACATTGTGCTAATATTAAAACTGGATAAAGATAATAGAAGAAAAAAGTATGAACATAGATAGAAATTTGTTTAACAAAACAAACTATTAAAAGTCAGATCTGGTAGTATGTAGAAAGTGGTTTTATTATAGGGATGACAGTGTTGGTTCAGCATTGGAAGATTACCCCCATAAGTTATTATTTTAACAGAGGAAAGCAAAAAGCCATATGATCCTGTCAGTAACTGAAGAAAAAGTACTGCACTGAATTCTACAGCTGTTCATGGTAAAAGCTATCAGGAGACTAGAAGTAGAACAGAACTTCTCAACAGATAAGACATGTACTCCATACTTCCAGGAAAAACACCTTATATGAATGGAAAATATACAATGCGTTCTCCCTAAGGTGGGGAACAAGAACAAATACGCCTACTCTTCATCTGCCCATTAAACTTTATATATATATATTTTTTTTATTAAATTCTTTTACAGGTACATTGTAGGTATACAACACAATTACATTTCTCATTGGGAATTGTACCTTTACATAATGCATCTTGGTTCTTATTTTTTCCCCATTCCTAGCCCTCCCTACACCTCCTACACCTTTCCCTATTTACAAAGACTTTATTTACATTTTTTAAATTTCTCATCATTTTTCCTTTCCCTTCTTTCCTTTCCCCTGCCCCTCCCACTACCCCTACCTCTTTGGACCTTTTCTTCCTATTTTACATTATTGATTCTTCATTCTAATCATTGGTACATTATAGGTATACAATATAATGACATTCATCATTGGAAATTTGCACCTTTACATAGTCTCTCTTGGTTCTTATTTTTCACCCTTACCCAGCCCTCCCTTCAACCCCTCCAGTCCTCCCTATTTATAAAGATTTTGTTCCTAGTTTTCCATTTTCTCATATTAATCCCATTCCCTTCTATCCTTTCCTCTAGCCCTCCCACTTCCTTCCCCTTTGCCCCTTTTCTTCCTATTTCACATTACCTATTATACATTTAGTCCTCATTTACACTTTCAGTTTCTCACACCAGAGAAACTATTCAGTATTTATACATGTGTGTCCTATTTATTTCACTTAAGAGTATCACCTCAATGTGAATCCACTTAGCTATGTCTCTAATTTCTCATTTTTTATGGCTGAGTAGTACTCTATTTTATTAAAAAACCACATTTTCTTTAACCAGTCTCCAGTTGATGGGCATTTGGGCTGTTTCCAAGTTTTAGCTATTACAAACTGTGCTGCTGTGAACATGGGTGCACATATATCATTGTGGTATGATTCTTTTAATTCTTTTGGGAAGATCCCCAGCAGGGGAATAGCAGGGTCAAATGGGACTTCCAGTCCTAGTTCTTTGAGGTATCTCCATGGTGATTTCCACAGTGCTTGCACCAGTCTACATTCCCACCAGCAGGGGAGCAGGGTTCCTCTTTCCCCACAGCCCCACCAGCATTTGTTATTGGTTGATTTCATAATAGCAGCCATTCTTTCTGGTAAGAGGTGGAATCTCAGCTTTGTTTTCATTTGCATCTCTAAATGACCAGTGATGTTGAACATTTTTTCATGTATTTATTTGCTATTTCTACTTCTTAGTCTGAGAAATGTCTGTTCATTTCAGATGCCCATTTTTGGATTGGGTCTTTAAATTTGGGAGGTCTGATCTTTTTTAGTTCTTTATAGATTTGAGATAGTAGACCTTTGTCTGAGGAAGAGCAGATGAAGATTTTTTCCCACATTGTGGGTTGTCTCTTCACACTGCTGGTGGTTTCTCTTGCTGTGCAGAAGCCTTTTAATAAGAAGAGATCCCACTACTGATGGTTTGTGCTAGTTCATGGGCAACTGAGGTTTTGTTCATAAAATCTTTTTCTACACCGATGTCTTCAAGGGTTCTACCTAACCTCTGTTCCAACTGGTTTCAAGATTCTATTTTAATATTTAGATCTTTAATCCATTTTGATTTTAGTTTAGTGCATGGTGAGAGATATAGGTCTAGTTTTAATCTTTGGCAAATTGAAGACCAATTTTTCCAGCACCATTTATTAAAGAGGCTATCTTTCCTCCAGTGAAGGTGTTTGGCTCCTTTATTGAAGATGAGATGGCTGAGTGTGTCTGGCATTGCTTCTGCATCTTCTAATCTGTTGCACTGGCCCTTAGGTCTGTTTCTTTGCCAGTACCATGCTGTTTTTAATCACAGTAGCTTTGTAGTAGAGTTGCTGGTTGGGGATTGTGATACCCCTGTCATGTCTCTATTACCTAGAATTGCTTTTGCTATTCTGGGTCTCTTCTTGTTCCAAATCAATTTTTGGATTGTTTTCTCAAGGTCCATGAAGTATGCTGCTGGGATCTCAAGTGGAATTACATTAAATCTATATAACAGTTTTGGAAGTATGGCCATTTTCACTATATTAATCCTTCCTACCCAGGAGCAGGGGATGTCTGTCCATTTTCTGATATCATCTTCAATCTCTCTTTTCAGAGTGCTATAGTTTTCGGAGAAGAGGTCTTTGATTTCTTTCATTAGGTTGATTCCTAGGTATTTCATTTTTTTGGATGCTATTGTGAAAGGAATTATTTGCCCTATTTCTCTCTCAGTATGTCTGTCATTTGTGTAGAGGAAAGCTACTGATTTTTGTGTGTTGACCTTGTAACCATCTACTTGACTGAATTTGGTTATTAAGTCTAGAAGACTTTTGGTGGAGTTCTTGGGGTCTTCTATATAGAGTATCATGTCATCTGCAAATAATGACAATTTGACTTCTTCATTACCTATCTTTATTCCTTTTATTTCTTTCTCTTGTCTATTTGCTGTGGCTAATGTTTCCAGGGCTATATTGAACAAGAGTGGTGATAGTGAACATCCTTGTCTTGTTCCTGATTTTAGTGTGAAGGATTTCAGTTTTTGACCATTTAGTATGATATTGGCTGTTGGTTTTTCATAGATGGCTTCTATCAATTTGAGATAGAGACCATCTATTCCAATTTTTTGTAGGGTTTTATCATAAATGCATGTTGGATTTTGTCAAATGCTTTTTCTGAATCTATGGAGATAATCATATGGTTTTTGTCCTTGGCTCTATTGATATAGTGTATTACATTGATTGATTTGCGTATATTGAACCATCCCTGAATCCCTGGGATAAATCCCACTTGATCAAGGTGTATGATCTTCTTGATGATCTCCTGCATTCTGTTTGCCAGTATCTTATTAAGGATTTTTGCATCTATGTTCATTAGTGAGATTGGCCTATAGTTCTCCTTTTCAGTTGGGTCTTTCTCTGCTTTGGGGATCCAGGTGATGCTTGCTTTCAGGAATGAATTTGGGAGTATTGCTTCCCTTTCAATTTCATTGAAGAGTTTAAACAGTAGTGGCAGCAGTTCCTCCCTAAATGTCTTGTAGAATTCAGCAGTGAAGCCATCAGGGCCTGGGTTATCTTACTTGATAAGTTTTTAATTACATTTTCAATTTCATTGGTTGATATTGGGTTCAGAATTTTTAGGTCTTCTTCGTTCAACTTTGGTAATTCATATGTATCTAAGAATCTGTCCATTTCTTCTGTGTTGTCCATCTTATTGGCATATAGGTTCTCAAAGTAGGTATTGATGATCCTCTGGATTTCTGCTGGGTCTGTTGTAATTTCACCCTTTTCATTCCTAATTGCATGGATTTGGGCCTTTTCTTTCCTTTTTCTGACAAGGTGCACTAAGGGTTTGTGAATGTTGTTTATTCTTTCGAAGAACCAATTGTCGGCTTCACTGATTTTTTTGTATTGTTTTCTTAGTCTCCACTGCATTGATTTCTCCTCTGATCTTTATAATTTCCTCCCTTGTATGAGCTTTGGGGTTGTCCTGCTCTTCTTTTTCTAGAAGCTTGAGGTTCAGCATCAGGTTGTTTAATTGGGCTCGTTCTGTTTTCCTAATATGCATATTCACTGCTATGAATTTCCCTCGTAAGACTGCTTTCATTATGTCCCACAGATTCTGATATGTTGTATTGTCATTGTCATTTACTTGAAGGAACTGTCTGATTTCTTCTTTAATTTCCTCTGTGACCTTTTGGTTATTCGGAAGTGTGTTGTTCAATTTCCACATGTTTATGAAATTTTTTGAGTTTCTTTTGCTATGGATCTCCAATTTCATCACACTATGGTCTGATAATATACAGGGGATAACTTCAATTCCTTTGCACTTACTTAAACATGTTCTATGTGTGAGTATGTGGTCTATTTTGGAGAATGACCCATGTGCAGCTGAGAAGAATGTGTATTCTGATTTTGTGGGGTGGAAGACTCTGTAAACATCTGTTAAGTTCATTTGTTCAAGAGTTCGATTGAGTTCCACTATTTCAGTACTTATTTTTAGTCTAGTTGATCTATCTATTTGTGACAATGGGGTGTTAAGGTCCCCCACTACAACTGTATTAGTGCATGTATGACTTTTCATGTCTGTTAGTATTTGTTTTATATAGTTGGGCGCACTAGAGTTTGGTGCATAGATATTTATGATTGTCATCTTTTCCTCTTGGATTCTTCCCTTTACAAGGATGTAGTGTCCTTCTTCATCTCTCTTCATCAGTGTTGGTTTGAAATCTACTTGATCTGCAAAGAGGATAGCTACTCCTGCTTTTTTTCAGGTTCCTGTCACATGTAGTATTGTTTTCCACCCTTTAACTTTCAGTCTATGAGTTTCCTTTTGAATTAAGTGTGTTTCTTGTATGCAGCATACTGTTGGATTTTTCTTCTTGACCTGTTCTGCCAGTTTATTTCTTTTGATTGGTGAATTGAGACCATTAACATTGATGGTTATCACTGAAATGTATTGACTTGTCATTGCCATGACTTTTTCTTTCTTGTTGGGTTCTCCCCCTTTACATTTAATTTCTTGTCATGCCAGATGGGTTCATTCTGCTTTGCTTCCTGGGGTTGTGATCCTCAATGTCTGTTCCTAGGCTATTGTGTAAAATTCTTTGGAGTGCTGGTTTGATATTCACAATGTTCCTAAGGTGCTCTTTGTCATGAAAGTATCTTATTTCTCCATCCATTTTGAAAGATAGTTTTGCAGGGTACATCAATCTGGGTTGGAGGCTGTTTTCTTTTAGGGCTTGGAATATGTCACTCCAAGCTCTTATTGCCTTGATTGGTTGTGTTGAGAAGTCTGCTGTGATTCTGATGGGCTTTCCTTTGTATGTGATTTGTTTCTTTTCTCTAACTGCTTGTAGAACTTTGTTCTTCTGTTGAGTTTCTGGAATCTTAACAATTATATGCCTATGGGTAGAATTTTTTTATCAAGGCTAGTTGGAGTCCTATAATGCCTCACTTATCTGTATGTCAAGTTCTTTTCCCCTGCTTGGGAAGTTTTCTGCCATTATTTCTGTGAAGAGATTTTTTATGTCATCTGCACTCTTTCCTGTTTCTTCATTGAGCCCAATCAGTCTTATGTTATTCTTCTTTGCATCATCTAACAGCTGCTGGATTGATTTCTCATGTTCCCTTATAATTTTGAAGCAATTTTTCTTTTCCTGGTCACTAATTTCAATCTTATCTTCTATGTCTGAAATTCTGTCCTCACACTGGCTCATTATGCTGCATAAACTTTCCATGGAGTTTTTCATGTCCTGGAAATCTATTTGCATCTGTTTTATGGATTCCATTTGTCTCCTATGTTGAGATTCCATCATGTTCCTCAGATCCTCTATTTTTTTATCTGTGTCTTCTCTAGTTTTATTAATCATGTCTTGCACTATGGCACAATCTCTGTTGTTATCTGAGAAATTATTTCTGATTTTATTTTTTCCAGATCTTTTGTTGCCAGTTCAGGGAGTCCAGGTGGTCATATATCACAGTGCTCCATCTTGTTTCCCTTTGGGGTTGCTTTAGGTTATCTGGAAGTCTGGTTTTGAGACTTGTTTACGTGTCTTCTCATTTTGACGGTGGGGGGCGGGTGTTGCTGGTGTCCTTGTGGCTTACCTCCTGTGCCCTGAGGGGGGTATGCTTGTGGTACAGTGGCCCAGAAGCCTCCTCCTGGGAGCTGGGAGCTGTTCACCTCCTGTGCACTGAGGGGGTGGTATGGCTGCCCAGAAACCTCCTCCTTGAGGAGTTCATTTGTATGTCTGTTGGAGTCTGATTCCAGCACTCGGGTAGGGAGAGAGACAATCTATGAATGACAGAATTATTCAACATAATATTTGTATTATTAGACTAAATTTGGTTTTCTAAATTGGATGAAAGTAACTATTATGTCCATAGCTCTGATGAGTAGGAGCTCAGGAGAAAGTTCAAATTAGTTGTGGAAAACAAAGAAATGATTATTTCACTTGAATTTCTGAGTGAATTTGCATCTCTTCTGAAAATACCCAGGAAGCAGTTTTTAGGATCTCCAGAGAAGTGATTCTTCATAGCTAATTGAATCTGCCTCCAACTATTTTCCTCCAGTTGGTAGAGTAGAACCACCATTCACTCCTGGTGAAGGTCACTGAGAATGCTTCATGCTTACCTGCTCTTCCTTTCATACACTCTGAGATTTCTTTTCCTTCCAGAACCATCCTACTCACAAGGAACTACCTCTACTAGCCTTTTCTCAGTTTTGCTTTTTTTCTTTGTACCAGAGATCAAACTCAGGACCTTGCACTTGCAAGGCAGGTGCGGTGACACTGAGCTTAATTCCTGGCCCTTTCTTGGCCACTTTTCTTTTCTTTTTTTTTTTTTTTTTTTGGTGCCGGGGATAGAACTCTGGTCCTTACGCTTGCACAGCAGGCGGCGAAACCACTGAGCTAAATCTCTGGCCCCTCTTGGCCACTTTTCTGATGGGAACTAATGACAACTGTCATTTGTGAGGCTGATCCTTTGAGACAGAGAGAAAACCCAGTGAGGTTGCCTGAGCTGCTGCTCCAGGCTCTGGCAGTCTGTGCTGGGTGATTAAAGAAACCTTGGGGCTATGGTTCAATTTCTACTTGATTACTCCTGCTTCCTGCTATGGTGACTTTTAGCTTGTGCAGTATGAAAATTGAATCCCTAGTTCACTTGATTACACTACTGCCATGTCCTTTTTTATTGCAACCTAATCTGATTTATTAAAATGTATTTCCTTCAGGCAGGTTTTGTTCGACTTCTGTTGGTTGAACAAGGTCAAGGGGATAGGATACATGCAAACCTATTTTGTCTTCACTTCTGTATTTAGTTATTATAAAGTATAGAGAAGTTGAGACATGGAAAAAAGCTCACATATTTGGAAAATGTTGAATAGAGGCAGTACCTGGCTATCACACCTAATCAGATTTTCTTATGTGTGTAAAAACTTTCAAATTTGATGTGCCATTTTTCTCCCCCTCTGTTGTTCCAATAAGTAATGAAATCTTTGGATGGGATTCTATACACTATCAATGTGTCATTTAATTACAGATTGTTATTCGGTATATGCTTCATGAACCTCCCAAAATTTACCAAACATACATTACATTCCTTCATTCCTGCATCCATGCAGGCAGTTGACCTGAAGAGGTTAACAGAACCTATCACTGGTCACAAAGAATTCATACTCTAAGTAAAGAGTATTTCACAAGCAATAAAGAACATTGTGAATATCTCATTATAGCTAAATGATGAGACATATGTAACCAACTTACTAGCCTTCATTAAGTACTTTTATATCCATGAACCAGATATTTTCATTCTGGATAGCTAGTACGTAAAGTTCAGGAGCCAAATCTGAATGCATGTGATAGCCCCATGCCCCAAATTTATGGATACCAATAAAATTATTTTCATTTAATCTTCAAGATATTTTAAGATTATACATAAGAAAAGCTTGTAGGTATTAGGGACCAAAGAGGGTCATAGAAGTTCCTTTAAAATAATTGTAAAATAATAATCTAGGCAACCATGATGCATGACAAGTTTGACCTAGAAAATGACATTAGCAAGAGTGAGTAGGACTTTCCAACACTCATTCTCTTGTAGAACCATCAATTTAAATAGCAATCCACATACAAAAAATACCATCATTAGAGCTAAGGATTCCGTATAAAAGATTATAGCATCTAGTTATAGCACAGAAATTCTAAGATTTGTTGAGGCATTGATGAGGGACAGTGCCACATCACCCATATCACCCATTACCAAACCTGTGCAATATAGCATGGACAGAGATTCCCCCCGACATGGAGAAGAAGAGTGACATGAGTACCCAATTTTGACATGGATCCCAGCACCAGAACTGCCATCATGAATCTTGACCACCATAACCTCAGACTGCAGGCAGGCCCCATTGACTCAGTCTCTAGACCTGCCCCAGTACCAGGCCAGCCCCTACAATACAGGCTTCATATAATGTCTCCAGCCCCCAAATCTAGCCTGTGGTCCCAGGCTCCAGGCATACTCCAAAGCCAAGTAGATCCCAGTGGCCCAAGATCCAAGACTAAGCCTAGCGGACTTAAGTTCCAGGCCCACCTGAGACTGGAGACCTGACTGCAGTGCCAAGTTAGCATCCACTGACTGCAGAGACCAGGCCAGCACCTGCAGACTCACACTCCAAGAGCCCTACCACAGCCCCATACTATAGCAGATTTAAAGTTGGGTCCTGGGCCAGCAAACCCAGGCTCCAGTGCAGCACCCACAGACACAGCCTTAAAGTTGGCCCTGACAGGCTCCAGGAATACTCATGTGGACACAGACAAATAGTAGACTCATGATACAGGACTACTTTAGTGGATCCAGGGTCCAGGCCAATTCCAGTAAACCCTGGACTTGGGCCAGTGCTTTCATAGCTATGGTGTAAAAACCACTTTTGTAAACCCAGGAGTCTATGCCAGCCACTGCTGACCCAGGCTCCAGTCTTACAGCCAGCATGGACCCAGATGCCAGGTCCATGCCACTCCCAGGCTGGCCCCCATGACTCAAACTCAAGGCCTGCTTCATACCAGTTTGGCCTCCTGAGACTGATGCTTTTTAAGCCTCATGGACACAGGCTTCAGACCTCATTTAATCTCTAAATGAATCATTCTAGTGTAATTTCTAGAAAATAATATTTGTAAGATCCTGTGGCTATGAAATGATTAAATAATAAAAATACTTGGAACATGGGAAATGGAATTGATGAATTGATTAAGGACTTGAATTCTGTGACCTATGATTTTTTGAGAGAAGTAGAGAACCTTCTTCATTTTGGAAAAAAATTGGAATTTTTTCTTTTCTTTTTAAAAAATATAAGCACTTTTCTTGTCACTAGCAATGATAATGTCACACTGAGAAGTGGAATCCTCGATAAATGGAACTACTGCTGAGTAGTAAGCTGCAATCATTGTTTTGCTGAATATATTAAGCAGGAGCAACACAGTATTTAATGCGTTCATGCAGTAAACAGATCAAAGCAAAGCAGTTTCTCAAAACATAATTTTTAAAGTATGAATTTTCAACAACTTACAAATGGACAGGTTTCCAGTTCTCTGCCATTGTTATTAAAAATACATCACAAACATTTCATCTTTTAACATAAATCTGATCAGAAGTAAATAGTGTAGAAAACAGAAGAGATTATACAACACTGTAAAACCCCAAAATAAAGTGGTAGGTATAAAGGAAACATGAAACAAAGTAGGGAATAGAAATAGGCTTGGCTATGATATATAAATTGAAGTTACCAGACAAAATTTTAAAGTAACTATGATTAATAAAGAAAGAAGGAAATATCAAAATTGAAGAAAAGATGAAAGGTTGTAATATAGAATTAGAATTCATAAAAGAGTCAATCATTTGTTTTTTGGCACTGGGGGTTGAACTTGGGGCCTCTCCACTGAGCTATATCCCTAACCCTTTAAAAGTTATTTTTCTCTTTTGTTTTGAGAATATTTTGAGTCACTAAGTTGCCCAAGTTGGACTCAAATTTGTTATCCTCCAGCTTCAGCTTCCCAGAGTGCTAGTTTTACAGGTGTGCACTTCTATGTCCTGATAAACATTCTTGTGATGGTTTATTTTATGTGTTAACTTGACTGGCCAAAGAGTCACCCAGATTAAATGTTATATCTGGGTGTATTTATGAGGGTGTTTTGAGGTAAGAATAGCACTTAAATGGGTGCACTTAGCAGAATAGCTTGGTCTCCAAAGTTGTTGTATATCATCTAATCAGTTGAGAGCCTGAATAGAAAATATGGCAGAGGAAGGAGAACTTGTTCTTTTTGCTTCATGCTTGCCTGCTGAGAGGGAAACCTTATCTTGGCCCTTAGACCAGGATTTACACCTTCAACTTGCCCTGGTTCTCATGCCTTTGAACTTGGAGTGAATTATACTTCTGGATTTCCTTGGTCTGCAGTTTCAGCCTCCATAATCATGTGAACCAATTCTTCATAAACATACACACATGCACACACACACACACACACACACACACACACACACAGCTGTTGCTCTCTCTCTGGAGAACTTTAATAAAATCTTAGAAATGTAAAGAGTAAAAGAACCACATCTTCTTTATCCAGTTTCCAGTTGATGGGCACTTGGGCTGTTTCCAAGCTTTAGCTATTATGAACTGTGCCACTATAAACATGGGTGTGCATATATCGCTATAGTGTGATTCTTTGAATTCTTTGGGGAAGATACCCAACAGGGGAATAGTGGGTCAAATGGGACCTCTAGCCCTAGTTCTTTGAGGTATCTCCATACTGATTTCCACAGTGGTTGCACCATTCTGCACTCCCACCAACAATGGAGAAGGGTTCCTTTCTCCCCACACCCCTGCCAGCATTTGTTATTGGTTGATTCTTTATAGCAGCAACTCTTTCTGGAGTGAAGTGGAAAGAAAAAAAATGGAAACAAAATCTATGTAAATAGAGAAAGGTGGAGGGGGTGAAGGCCACACAGGTAATGGGGAAAAAATAAGAACCAAGATATATCAGGTACAGGTACAAGCACCCAATGATAATGTAAACGTGTTGTATACCTAAAATGTACCAATGGAAGAATTTAAGGGAAAAAAAAGAGATATAAAGGATAAATAAGCTCCAAAATGGAGGACAGATATTGGAAAGTAGGAAGAAAATATGCAAATGAGAAGGAAAGGAATGAGGATTTAAAGAAAAAACAAAAAAGAGTGGAAGGAAAACAATAGAAATAATGTATTGTAAATGGAGAGGGGAAGAAGGATTGAAGGGAAGGGAGGGGAATAGGGAAAACAGAATGAAGATACACTATATACAGGTATAAATTCCCTTAGATGAATATAAAGTCTGTTAAAAGTGTGCCAATAAAATTAATTTCAAAAAAAATGTTAGAAATGTAAAATACAGAATGTGAAATTCTCTCTTCTTTTGAGGCTGGGGATGTAGCTCAGTGGCACCACGCCTGCCTTGCAAGCACAAGGTTCTGAGTTCGATCCATGGTACTGAAAAATTCTGACCTCTTCTGATGGATTTCACAGCAGATTGAACATAGAAGATGACAGGATTTGTAGACTCAGAATGGATCAACAAAATACAGAGAAGCACAGAAAAAAAATAATGAAAGGACCAGAACAAAACTGCTAAGAGATATGGTGCATGATTTTAAAGTCCAGCAAATGAATAGCTAGAGTCTCAAGAACAAGAGCAAGGTTGGGACCAAAAATATTTTTTTGAAGAAATAACAGTCAAAAGCTTTGCAAACTTTATAAAATGACAAAAAACAAAACCACCCCTCAGTTTCAATAAATTTAATGAGCCCCAAGCAAAACAAATGCAGAAAACTTCAGCTATTATTATTCTAAAAACAGTAAGAGAAAATCTTTCAGAGAATTAAAAATACCAATAAGAAATCTACCAACCAAATCTGTATGCTATAAGACATCATTACTGAAACAGAAAGACCAAGCCTGTCAATCTGGAATTCTGTACCATACAGAGTGAAAATATCCCTCAAAAACTTGAAGAAATAAAATTTTTCAGATAGCCAAAGCTGAAAGAATTGTGGCTAGTAGATAGAAAATACAAGAAACACTAAAAGGTGTTTTTCAAATCAAACCAGATTGTTTCCAGTGGAAGACTAGGAATAGAAACTCAGGAATTTGTAACTTGTGCAAAAATAGTAGCAAAAAAGATAGCATTAACTATTATGGTAAGTTAAATTATTATAAGTTCCTTTCAGTGTTTGGGACATGATATAAGTATACTGTAATTACTTTTTCAATTTCTAGGGTGATCTCTAAAACAATGATACAAAAATGATTAATATACAAATCTAACAGGTGAATTAAAATCCAGTAGTAAAATGTATTTGATTAATGCAAAAGAAATAGGTGTTCTAGGTTAATAAAAATGAAAAAAAGGACTAAATAAGTATAATAGATAATATGAAATAGGAAGAAAAGGGCCAAAAGGAAAGGGGAAGTGAGAGGGGTAGGGGAAAGGAAAGAAGGGAATGGAATTAATATGAAAAAATGAAAAAATGGAAGCAAAATCTTTGTAAATAGGGAGGGATGGAGGGGTTGAAGGAAGAACAGGGGAAGGGGGAAAAAATAAGAACCAAGATAGATTATGTAAAGGTGCAAATTTCCAATGATGAATGTCATTATATTGTATACCTAAAATGTACCAATAAAATTAATTTTAAAAAAAGAAAAAATATAATTGTGACATTTTGGGTACGAAGTTGAACAAAGTGAACCAAGAGCTTCTACTTTGCACTTTCCATGTTATTTTAACACACTGTTAGAAACAATGCCTCCTCTACTGCAGCCTCTGTTTTCTTTCTCCCTCTATACTCATATGGGCAAGAATTGGAATTATTAGTCTCTATTAGCCCATTTAAATTGCATTTGGCAAGTATTAGATTCTACCACCTTCTCGATTCACTAGATGCTTTATCTAGTTACAAAGCTAACAGTACCAAAAAATACATATAAGGACGTGGTAGTTCTGAAGGCCAAGGAGCCCAGAGTTCATAAGGTATCAGGTTATCAGAAAATCCGTATTTTTTCCCCTTAAGAAAATCTTATTACTCTACCAGAGATCATCTGGAGGTAAGTCTGATTCTGCTTCTAAGATATGGAAAAGACTTTGAGAGAGAATGCAGTTTTGCTTCAGATTCCACCAGAAGGCAAGAGGACTTAGATTCTAGGATTTTGATATGCAAATCTCCAGTTCTCACCCGGGGCTCATTCCTTTTTTATTCATTTCCAGTTTTGTAAAGATGGTGATTTAAAAATTGTATCACAAGTCTTGGGAGTATAGCCTCTTCTGGTTTCTTTTTTTCCCCTGTTTTTCCCTAGCATCAATTTTCTTATTCCTTCTCTAAAAAACAGCTTTCTGAAACTTAACAAATTCTTGAAGAAACTTATAGAGCATTTAGGACTACAGAATTTCAAGGTTTACCTCAGCCCTAACTACATCATCATCTCTGCTGTTAAGAACCAGAAAATTTTTGTTTCAAGATATAGAAACCACTCTTCCAGATTATTTTTTAAAGTGCAAACAAAGACTTCTATCTACTAAAGATATTCTCTTAATGTGAGAACTACTTTTTCCAAAAGCATATAGCAAATAGCAGTGCCAGAAAGGCAGTGGCCTTTCCTAAGGAGAGCTGACCCATAGTTGTGGTTGGGTGAATTTCTCTATGAAGCCTATCCAGTTAAGGGTTATTCATCAGTCTGAGTATGTTATTAATGCAACTGCATGCTTTCATAGGCAAATGAGTCACATTTATTTCTGAATTGCTGCGTTTTGTAGGAATTCTTCTTCTTCTGTGTGTTTTGAAATTCCCTGGAGGATGTCAGGAAGATACCGAGTCAAAAGAATGGACAGTAGCCAGTGTTTCTTTTCACTTGCATTTTTTTTAGTAGGTTAATGAGTATCAGAATTTATCTTAATTTGAGCTTTATTATGCTTACATTGTAGCTTAATTTTTCTTCCAAAAAGATAAAAGTTTTGGGGAAATCATTCAATAAAGCAAAAATCAGAACAGAGACATACTCAATGTATTACTAATTGGAACAAGCGAACAAGAGAAAGAAAAATGAGTGTGCGTAAAAATGAAAAACACCTGTCAGACAACACTTACAGCTCAACTGACTATGGCTAACTTGGACTCCTGAGCAGTTTCCATGTTACCAGCCCATGTGAGACCCAAAAGCAGCAAAATATGTCATGAAGTTAACTGTCAAGAACTTCCCACTAAACATGTTTAAAGCACTAGACCTTCTTTTGGGGCCAAACCCAGTCGTGGATTGCCACCACCCAGAGTATTTCTGTCTTTACTTTCCAGACATTAGAGACAACTTACCAATGTTTATCCATAGACAAAACTTGAAAATACCTAGCTCTGATCAATCATATGCTAGAGTTCTAGATGATCTTTTAAATTAACCTTTTCTGAGTCCTGTTAAAAGCCAATGTTTTATGCACTGACCAGCAACTGTGCAACAATGGCGCCATCTACAGAATCATGTTGGAAAAAAGATGTATTGGAGATGAAGGTTTGATTTGGGGGTTGAGAGTGGAGTAATATATATATATATATATATATATATATATATATATATATATATATTTTCAAGTATAGCACGTTACATTTTATTGTTTATATGCATTTAGTAGGCTAGTGCTATCTTTACATTTAAAGAGAAGCTCAATAGTTTTCACTTTTAAGAATTTATTTAAAAATATGAAAAGAAGGAATACAAAAATAAAACAAAGATGATAGTAAATTTGGATGAACAAGTCACCATCCATGTGTAGTGTTTGGATCATGACAAATTATATGGAGTACTGAGGGCAGTAACTTCATGGTGGCTTGTTTTCTTTATTTTTTATCTTCCAAGTGGTTTTTGGTCAGAACAATTACATCTCACGAAGGTGATTTTTGCAAGATGAGCCTAAAGTCTGCTTCTCTAGCACTTTCAAACATTTGAAGAGTCACCTAAAAACTGCTAATTACCTCTTTTTACATAAACTGCTAGAGTTTATTCTGATGTCTTTAACCTAACCCCAACTATAAGATTAATAGAAGCAAGAGGATATAGAAGAAACAAGTTACTGATTAAGCTGAGGCATGTAATGGAAGGGCCTCTGCTGCCACAGAAAACTAAATGTATCACTGGCTGTACAGTATTTACCTGCAGAGGCAGCATGAACAGCAGAAGATGGGTCTTGTTCATATACTTTTCATTTGTGCTCTTACAAGTTTATAAAGTGACAGTTACCCATATTAGAAGGTGTGATGGATGCATCTCCTAGACTCCAGGTCAATGCTAGATCCCCAGGGAGCCAGACCTCTAAGGAATCTGGGAAATGTATTCTTTAGCTTTCAGACTACAGTATGTGATAAGGTCCATTCCATTGGAATGGAGGTGCAGAGCTGTCCTCAGTACTGGTTTCACACGATTTTAGCCTAAAAGTGCTTCTTGTGTTCCATCAAACTCCCTTTCATTCTTGCTGCAGAAGCAGATTTTTGCTAATGACAGCTGGGAGTGTACAGTGCTTCCTAAATGTTGGTCATTCTTATATCTCAGTCAAGGCTAATGTTTGCTTAGTATTTTAGAAATTTAGTATCTTTAGCATTACCTATACAAATATATTGAAGAACTTGCAAGTGTGATATAATCATTATTTTTTCCTAAGCTATGTTAAGGTAAACCCACAACATTTACATTTCAAAGCATTCAACTACATACCATTAGAGGTTTACCTGCTTGCTACTTCTTTTCCACTTAATGGAAAGAATGCAGACTTTGAAAACAAGGATTCATTATAATGCATGTAAATGCTTGCCAGAACACACTCAATGACTCTGAAGATGATAAACTGAAAGATACTTTCTCTCATTTTTCAAATTCTTGTATAAAAATTGACCTCTCCAGAAATTAAAAATGCTCAAGTATCAAGGCATATAACAAATGTCATTTAGCAATTATTTTTAATGAGATGTGTTAGGATTCTACTCCATTAGAAAATATGGGACATAGTTTATAATACAGCTAATATTAGTGACAATATAAAAATGCTAAAATCCCTGTAATGTTTGAGTTCTATGCTTAAAATATGTGTATTTTTCTCTATGTATCTTATACTCCAATAAAAACTTTCTAATAACGAGAAGAAAATGTCTGTCAAAAAACATTATTCAAGTAAACCTGGGTGGGACATAATCAGGCAGGTTAAGTGAAGGATGAGACATATTCTAAGAAAATAGCAAACAATGAAGGAAGAGTAGATTTTCAGGTAGACTGAAGGTAGCAAGAAAAATATTTATATAATTGTGTTCTGGGAATTTTGACAGAGAGCATAGCATTTCAAATCCAAAAGCCTTTTATTCTGCAGCATAATACAGCTTTAAATCAAAAGAGAAAAATTTACAATTGTTGAAAATTACTCTTCACTTTCAGTTGGCTATTTTCTCCATAATTTGTGTACAAGTTGTAGCCTTTTTCAACTTTCTCTCATTTTTCTTTCCTCTTTGTCCTCAAATAAATATATATTTTTACAGTATATCACAGACACAGGCATTCTAAATATTGGTATTTTTCTTTCAAATGCTTGAAAAACGTAAGTATTTTTCATCTCAGAAATGTGTAACAATGGAG
The DNA here is from genome assembly GCF_053883595.1 of Heterocephalus glaber. NCBI lineage: Eukaryota > Metazoa > Chordata > Mammalia > Rodentia > Bathyergidae > Heterocephalus > Heterocephalus glaber. The sequence goes on from NW_028258364.1 coordinate 1,962,779, forward strand.
AGAGGAACTTGAAATAAACCTTAAATCTTGGAAAAAGACATGCAAATACTAGCCAATATATAATCACAGTCATATGAAGAAGTGAATCATAAAATGTTGGTAAAAACATAAAAGGTGAGCAGAATAAGAACACATTTAAATGCCTTGGAGACAGATATTTCCACCTAAAGAATAATTTACACCCAAAGTTTGTATACATTTCTAAGAGGCTCAAGTCATGACTAAAATAAATTGTAATTTAAAAATTAGTAAATCTGAATGGCCCTCAGAAGCATCACTTTGAAAATGAGTAACATTAGGGTGGATAGAAAACTGGATTCCACTGGAGGTGTTTGTCTTTTCACTTGTGGATGTATTTGATTTTTCTATGGCAGCAGCAGCAGCAGAGGCCCATGGCTGGATTCCTCATTATCCAGTGCCAATAGCAAAACCCGGAGTAACCATTCCCCTCGCTCAGATCGGGAAACAAGTGGTGTAGTCTTAGGGCCAGCAGTGGGTAGGGCATTTAGTCAAAATTTCCCACTCATCATTCTTGGATTCCAAAGAGCTAAAAAAATTTTAAAAGACCATTTTGGTTTTTTTCGGGGTTTTTTTTTGTTGTTGTTAAATTCTTTTATTGGTACAATGTAGGTATACAACACAATTACATTTCTCATTGAGAATTGTACCTTTACATAATACATCTTGGTTCTTATTTTTTCCCCATTCCTAGCCCTCCCTTCACACCCTCCACTCTTCCCTATTTACAAAGACTTTATTTCCATTTTTTCCATTTCTCATCAGTTTTCCTTTCCCTTCTTTCCTTTCCCCTGCCCCTCCCACTACCCCTACCCCTTTGGACCTTTTCTTCCTATTTTACATTATCGATTCTTCATTCTAATCATTGGTACATTTTAGGTATACAATATAATGATATTCATCATTGGAAATTTGCACCTTTACATAGTCTCTCTTGGTTCTTATTTTTCACCCTTGCCCAGCCCTCCCTTCAACCCCTCCAGTCCTCCCTATTTATAAAGATTTTGTTCCTATTTTTCCACTTTCTCAAATTAATCCCATTCCCTTCTATCCTTTCCCCTAGCCCTCCCACTTCCTTCCCCTTTGCCCCTTTTCTTCCTATTTCAATTACCTATTATACATTTTAGTCCTTATTTACACTTTCAGTTTCTCACACCAGAGAAACTATTCAGTATTTATACATGTGTGTCCTATTTATTTCACTTAGGAGTATCACCTCAATGTGCATCCACTTAGCTATGTCTCTAATTTCTCATTTTTTATGGCTGAGTAGTACTCCATTTTATAAAAAAACCACATTTTCTTTAACCAGTCTCCAGTTGATGGGCATTTGGGCTGTTTCCAAGTTTTAGCTACCACAAACTGTGCTGCTATGAACATGGGTGCACATATATCACTGTGGTATGATTTTTTTAATTCTTTGAGGAAGATCCCCAGCAGGGGAAGAGCAGGGTCAAATGGGACTTCCAGTCCTAGTTCTTTGAGGTATCTCCACAGTGATTTCCACAGTGCTTGCACCAGTCTACACTCCCACCACCAGGGGAGCAGGATTCCTCTTTCCCCACAGCCCCACCAGCATTTGTTATTGGTTGATTTCATGATACAGGCCATTCTTTCTGGAGTGAGGTGAAATCTCAGCGTTGTTTTCATTTACATCTCTCAAATGACCAGTGATGTTGAACATTTTTTCATGTATTTATTTGCTATTTCTACTTCTTTGAGAAATGTCTGTTCATTTCAGATGCCCATTTTCGAATGGGGTCTTTAAATTTGGGAAGTCTGATTTTTTTAAGTTCTTTATACATTTGAGATAATAGACCTTTGAGGAAAAGCAGGTGAAGATTTTTTCCCACATTGTGGGTTGTCTCTTCACACTGCTGGTGGTTTCTCTTGCTGTGCAGAAGCTTTTTAATAAGAAGTGATACCACTTGTTGGTTGTTTGTTCTAGTTCATGGGCAACTGAGGTTTTGTTCATAAAATCTTTTCCTACACTGATGTCTTCAAGAGTTCTACCTAACCTCTGTTCTGAGTGGTTCAGTTTTTATTTTAATATTTAGATCTTTAATCCATTTTGATTTTAGCTTCGTGTATGGCGAAAGATATAGGTCTAATTTTAATCTTTGGCAAGTTGAAACCCATTTTTTCCAGCACCATTTATTAAAGAGGCTATCTTTCCTCCAGTGAGGGTGTATGGCTCCTTAATTGAAGATGAGATGGCTGAGTGTGTCTGGCATTGTTTCTGCATCTTCTAATCTGTTCCACAGGTCCTCAGGTCTGTTTCTTTGCCAGTACCATGCAGTTTTTATCACAGTAGCTTTGTAGTATAGTTGCAGGGTGGGGATTGTGATACCCCCTGCCATGTCTCTGTTACCTAGAATTGCTTTTGCTATTCTGGGTCTCTTTTTGTTATCAAATGAATTTTTGGATTGTTTTCTCAAGGTCCATGAAATATGCTGCTGGGATCTCAATTGGAATTGCATTAAATCTATATAGCAGTTTTGTAAGTATGGCCATTTACATTATATTAATCCTTCGTACCCAGGAGCAGGGGATGTCTGTCCATTTTCTGATATCATCTTCAAACTCTCTTTTCAGAGTGCTATAGTTTTCAGAGAAGAGGTCTTTGATTTCTTTTGTTAGGTTGATTCCTAGGTATTTCAGTTTTATGGATGCTATTGTGAAAGGAATTATTTGCCCTATTTCTCTCTCAGTGAGAGAAAAGAGGAAAAGCTATTGATTTTGTGTGTTGATTGTAGAGGAAATCTATTAATTTTTGTGTGTTGACCTTGCAACCAGCTACTTGACTGAATTTGGTTATTAAGTCTGGAAGACTTTTGCTGGAGTTTTTGGGGTCCTCTGTATAGAGTATCATGTCATCTGCAAATCATGACAATTTGATTACTTCATTTCCTATCTTTATTCCTTTTATTTCTTTCTCTTGTCTAAATACCATGGCCAATGTTTCCAGAACTATATTGAACAAGAGTGGTGATAGTGGACATCCTTTTCTTGTTCCTGATTTTAGTGTGAAGGATTTCAATTTTTGACCATTTAGTATGATACTGGCTGTTGGTTTTAAATAGATGGCTTTTATCAGTTTGAGGTAGAGACCATCTATTCCAATTTTTTGTAGGGCTTTATCATAAATGCATGTTGGATTTTGCTTTTTCTGTGTCTATGGAGAGAATCATATGGTTTTTTTCCTTGGCTCTATTGATAGTGTACTATATTGAATGATTTGCGTATGTCGAACCATCCTTGCATCCCTGGAATGAATCCCACTTGATCAGGTGTATGATCTTCTTGATGATCTTCTGCATTCTATTTGCCAGTATCTTATGAAGGATTTTGCATCTATATTCATTAGTGAGATTGGCCTATAGTTCTGCTTTTCGGTTGGGTCTTTCTCTGCTTGGGGATCAAGGTGATGCTTGCTTCCAAAAAAGAATTTGGGAGTATTGCTTCCCTTTCAATTTCATTGAAGAGTTTAAACAGTAGTGGTAGTAGTTCCTCTCTAAATGGCTTGTAAGATTCAGCAGTGAAGACATCAGGGCCTGGGATTTTCTTAGTTGATAAATTTTTAATTACATTTTCAATTTCATTGGTTGATATTGCGTTGTTTAGAATTTTTAGGTCTTCTTCGTTCAGCTTTGGTAATTCATATATATCTAGGAATCTGTCCATTTCTTCTGTGTTTTCCATCTTATTGGCGTATAGGTTCTCAAGGTAGGTATTGATGATCCTCTGGATTTCTGCTGAGCCTGTTGTAATTTCACCCTTTTCATTCCTAATTGCATGGATTTGGGCCTTTTCTTTCCTTTTTCTGAGACTTGGCTAAGGGTTTGCCAATGTTGTTGATTCTTTCGAAGAAGCAACTCTTGGCTTCATTAATTTTTTGTATCATTCTCTTAGTCTCCATTGCATTGATTTCTCCTCTGATCTTTATAATTTCCTCCCTTGCATGAACTTTGGGGTTGTCCTGCTCTTCTTTTTCTAGAAGCTTGAGGTTCAGCATCAGGTTGTTTAATTGGGTTCATTCTGTTTTCCCCATATGCATATTCACTGCTATGAATTTCCCTCGTAAGACTGCTTTCATTGTGTCCAATAGATTCTGATATGTTGAATTGTTATTGTCATATAATTGAAGGAACTGTTTGATTTCTTCTTTAATTTCCTCTCTGACCCACTGGTTATTCAGAAGTGTGTTGTTCAATTTCCATGTGTTTATGAAATTTTTTGAGTTTCTTTGGCTATGGATCTCCAATTTCATCCCACTATGGTCTGATAATATACAGGGGATAACTTCAATTCCTTTGCACTTACTTAAACATGTTCTATGTGTGAGTATGTGCTCTATTTTGGAGAATGACCCATGTGCAACTGAAAAGAATGTGTATTCTGATTTTGTGGGGTGGAAGACTTTGTAAACATCTGTTAAGTTCATTTGTTGAAGAGTTTGATTGAGTTCTAGTATTTTGTTGCTCATTTTTTGTCTAGTTGATCTATCTATCTGTGATAGTGGGGTATTTAGGTCCCCCACTACAATTGAATTAGTTCTTATTTGATTTTTCATGTCTGTTAGTATTTCTTTTATATAGTTGGGCACACTAGTGTTTGGTGCATAGGTATTTATGATGGTCATCTCTTCCTCTTGGATTCTTCCCTTTACAAGGATGTAGTGTCCTTCTTCATCTCTTTTAATCAGTGTTGGTTTGAAATCTACTTGATCTGCAAAGAGGATAGCTACTCCTGTATTTTTTCAGGTTCTCCTCACATGGAGCATTGTTTTCCACCCTTTAACTTTCAGTCTATGAGTTTCCTTTTGAATTAAGTGTGTTTCTTGTATGCAGCATATTGTTGGATTTTGCTTCTTGACCCATTCTGCCAGTCTATTTCTTTTGATTGGTGAATTGAGACCATTAACATTGATGGTTATAACTGAAATGTATTGACTTGTCATTGCCATGACTTTTTCTTTTTGTTGGGTTCTCCCCCTTTGCATTTAATTTCTTGTCATGCCAGATGGGTTCATTCTGCTTTGCTTCCTGGGGTTGTGATCCTCAATGTCTGTTCCTAGGCTATTGTGTAAAATTCTTTGGAGTGCTGGTTTGGTATTCACAAAGTTCCTAAGGTGCTCTTTGTCATGAAAGTATCTTATTTCTCCATCCATTTTGAAAGATAGTTTTGCAGGGTACATCAATCTGGGTTGGAGGCTGTTTTCTTTTAGGGCTTGGAATATGTCACTCCAAGCTCTTCTTGCCTTGATGGTTTGTGTTGAGAAGTCTGCTGTGATTCTGATGGGCTTTCCTTTGTATGTGATTTGCTTCTTTTCTCTAACTGCTTGGAGAACTTTGTTCTTCTGTTGAGTTTCTGGAATCTTAACAATTATATGCCAATGTGTAGATTTTTTTTGATCAAGGCTATTTGGAGTCCTATATGCCTCACTTATCTGTATGTCAAGTTCTTTTCCCCTGCTTGGGAAGTTTTCTGCCATTATTTCTGTGAAGAGATTTTTTATGTCATCTCCACTCTCTCCTGTTTCTTCGTTGAGTCCAATCAGTCTTATGTTATTCTTCTTTGCATCATCTAGCAGCTGCTGGATTGATTTCTTATGTTCCCTTATAATTTTGAAGCAATTTTTCTTTTCCTCGTTACTAATTCTGTCCTTGTGTTGGACTTCTGGAATTTTTACTGTGGTGTGTGATGGAGGAGTACTTTTCTAATCATGGTTATTTGGGGTTTCATATCCCTCACTTATCTGTGTGTTAAACTCTTTCTTAATATTTGGAAATTTTTCTGCTGTTATCTCTAAAAACAGTTTTTTTCATGCTATTTCTGCAGTCTACTTAGTTCTCCAATTCATCTTAGATTAGTTTTCTTTTTTAATCTAGCAGCTGTTAGATCCATTTCTCATGTTGTCTTGTTTTCAAGGTAACTCTGAAAAATTAGACACTGACATTGGCCCTATGTTCATGTTCTGACACTCTGTCCTCAAATTGGTCACTTCTGCTTCTCATACATGCAACAGAATTTTAATCTCCTGAATTTCTGTTTGATATGTTTTTAAGGTTTCAGCTTTTTTGTTAAATTAATCATTCATGTCTTCTATCATTTTGTTTAGCTCATCTAGATTTTTTCTTAGTGTCTTTTGTAAACTCACTAATTATTTTGTTTCTTATATCCATTATTTGTTTAAATATATCTTCTCTGAGCTCACTGAATACCTTACTAATCTCTTTTATCATTTCAAGTTATTCAGCTCTGTGACTTTTGATTTCCTATGCCTTGATGCCCCAGGGATCAGTTTTGGGGGAAGTGGGAGATTTGAGATATATTTTGTTCCCTTGTCTTCTCATGTTTCTTTTATTGTGTATTTGTGTGCTGAGGTTTGCAGGCTCTTCTTGTGGAATGACTTTGATGCTAGTATGGGGATCTCTTTAGTTATGTCTGCTTTTCAGTGTTGCGCCCTGGATGGGGCTAACTGTAGGTCACTGTCCCAAGATCAGACCCTCCCTGTTAATTTTAGAGGGGAGGAGGCAGTGTAATTGACTGAGCACCCAGTTTTCTGGGAATGGGCCACAGTACTCTTAATGACACAATGAGAGTCCAGATATGAGCTCACAGAATAAACCAATTAATAGCAAAACCTACACCACCTTTGATATAGTGTGATGGATACAGCAGACAAATTCCAGACTCTTGTGTACATTGAGCAAAGAATTGCAAGTATACACTGAATGATTACAGAAAAATCAGCTACATTTATTGAAGTTAATGAGGAAAGGTGTGCTCAAGACATGTGGGTTCATGCCAGCAGAAACAAAAGAAAACAGAAACAGGGAGTGCCAGGACAGTGAGGAAACAGGGAAGAAAGATAAGTTTTAAAATTTAAAAGATGTGTACCCACCTAGGGCATTTCTCATTGGACCTCTCTGGATAAAATTGACAGGGTTCTGAGTCATCTCAGGGGCTTCCAGTGTGCTTAACTGTTCCACATTTCACTCTGTTGTAATAACATGGATTAAATGCAATTCCTATGTATGAAACTTTGATATAGTTTTAGTGGGCCAAAAGTTACTGTAGGTCATTCCACGGAATCTAACATGAATGTGCTCTGGCTTGGAGCTCTAGAGATTTCCTGGGACTTTGTTTTTCTCATTTCTGCTTCTCTTAAGACAATGGAGGGAGGATTAGCTCTGGGGTGTGGCCCAAATTCAGGTGGATGGAGGGAGGAGTGCCCCAATCGTGCTACCTGTACTGCCCAGATAATAGCAAATGAATCAGCAAAAATAATAGCATCAAAGATTAACTGGATATTGACATACCATAAAAATCACTAATGTACAACTCTTAGTGATAAAAAATATCTATAATTATAGTATAAACATAAGACAAGCCAAATACTGATATATAGCAAATATCGACTAAATGTAACAAATATACCCCTGCTAACAATAGAAAATAATTCAACAGTAATATGCAGTTAACTGTATCAGTTAGGTTTCACTAGAGGAACAGATTAGAAAGGATTTACAAATAGGCTTACAATGGCTGCCTGTAGAGTCAGGGGTGGAAGAATTCAAAAGGTCCATCTGTGCACTGGAGAGCTGGAAGATCCAGTCAAATGTAAAGGCCTGGAGCTCACTGGAGTCCAGTGCAAGTCCCTATTGGAAAGCCAAAGGGTTTTTGTTGAAAGGCTGAAGTGTCTGAACTGGAAGGCTGAAGAATCTGTGCTGGAAGTCTGAATGAATATCCAAAGGAGGTGCAAAGACTAGAGCTCCTCTGAAGAATCAAAAAAGAGCAAACATCTGTCCCCTTTCCCTTTCTGTATCATCCAGGCTACAATTCTATTGGTTGGTGCTACCCACATCTAGGGGAATGTCTTTTTCAGTAAGTCAATCATCAAGACATGTCCAAAATTGTGCTTCATTAATCCCCTAGGCACTTCTTATTCACACCACAAATTAACTATCACAGTTAACTGTCTAAAGATTAATAAAGTGATAGAGGGTTAGGAAGTAAAAGAAAAATTTGAAAAATTAAGCAATGGAAGATGAAAAGAAGGAAAAAGTGAGATAAAGGATTCTATCAAGGAGTAAAAGAAAATAATCAGAATCAGGTAAAGATAACCAAAAAGAACCAAAAAAAAAAAAAAAAAGAAAGAAAGAAAGAAAAAAAAACAGAGAAAAGGAGAAAATAAAGAGCAAGAAGAAAAATGAAAAATTTAAAAGAAAAAAGGAGAGGTCGAAGATTTAGCTCAGTGGTTCCACCACCTGCTTCGAAATCACAAGGTTCCGAGTTTGATCCCAAGTACCAAAAAACAAATAAATAAATAAAAGAAAGAAGGAAATATCCTCAAATCCTCAAAACTAATGAAGAAAACAATGAGTCTAAAATGTTTCTTTCTCTGTATTTTTGAATAAGTGGTTTCTTTCCAGAATCTATAGTCTTAGAATCCAGGAAATCACAGTTTTCTCCACCTAAATTTATGGCCTATGGGTTTGTGAGGTTCTCTTCCCTCCCATTTCAGAGGCACATCTGTTCATACACCCTCAGGCTGTGGCAACCATTTAAGCCTAGGTGTGTTCGTGCTCATTTTAGTAGATGTGAAAGAAATCAGACCATTGATCTCTGCTGTATGTAGGCAGTGGGGCAGTAGTTCAAGCACACTCCTAGACTTAAGGCCAGCACTTTCAGACCCAGCCATCTCTGAAAACCATACATGTTGTGTCATGCCTGGCTTCTCACCATGGAGGGTGGGGCCCTGTGTCCTTCAAGCCTGAGCTGAAACTTCTCAGGGGGCCTATGCCTAGCCTGCAGTCTCTGCAACTGTCTCCCATGGCTGTCTCTCAGTCAGTCACGGTGGGAGGGTAACAGTGGAAAGTCTGAGGTAAAGTTATTCTGTAGTTGTTCTGTGGCTCAGTTTTAAAGAATCAATCCCTTCCCAAAATGGCTCCGGATTAAACATTCTCTAGCAATATGGTGGTCCTGCATTGGATTTTTTTTCTCCAACTCTAGCCTGCAATACAGAAGGAGTTATTTTCAGAGTAAAACCCTGCACTGTTTTTTGTGGGGTTTTTTAGTACTGGGGATCGAACTCGGGTCCTTGCGCTTGTGAGGCAGGCACTGTTTTTGAAGTTTACAATAATCATGAGCTTCACTGGGGCTCTTGCTGCTGACCTGGTCCATTATTTCTTCCTGGAGCTGAGGATCCTGGGAGCTTACTTTTTGTCTTCAGAGACAAGTGCCCCTTACCAGAAGCTGGGGCAAACTTTCTGGAATGCTTAGTCCTTTTCTCTGCATTGTGTTCAGTTTCTCTAGCTTTTCTACAGTTTCTAGTTTTCCTGCCAGCTTGCACCCATTTCCCAGAGATCTGCTGCTTCTTTTCTCTTCACTAAGTTTTTATTTTCCAGGCATGTGTATTGTGCATCCTAGAGAGGCTGTATTTTGCAGCTGATTGCTGCTCTGCCATCTTTTTTCCTCCAGACTTTAATTTATTGACAGAAAATTGGTATGCTCATATCTGGCATTACATGAATAAAGTTACTGAGCAGACCAAAGAATTTGGGTGTGGGATTCAGTCTGTTGATGACATGAACAGTCTGCTCAGTGAGATGGATTTCCTGAAGCCAATTACTATCACCATGTTCATAGTTCCTGGTGGGCCAGGTCTTCATCTGCCTAAACGCTGGGCCTGCACCTTGGATGAATCAGGATTGACCTTTCTATCCCCTTTCCTCTTCTATACTGAGCACTTAGCCAGTGTCACCCATAAACTATGATTCTAGTTCTACAGATGAAGAAATGGAGGTGTGGCCAAGGGATGACTTGCTGAGAACTCGGTTTTGCTAACTTTCTCTGACTTTCTTTGTCTCAGAGAAGTCAGGTCCAGGCCTGTAAAGACATTGGTCTGTACCTCTCACTGAGACTCTCTAGTATCAACAATGAGAATTTTGAACCCCAATCAAATTAGTAATACAAGATGTGAATAATTGTTTTAAAAAACTTTAAGAATGGGGGCCCACTTTTAGAGATTTCAGATAATAATCAACAACCATGTGCTTTGACTATCATAAGGTATGCTTGCCTAATAGTGGGAAACTGAAGAAAATATTACTATGTTTAGTTCTATATGTGTTTATAGTAGAATAGTAAAGGAGACATTGGTATGAGTTTATAGAAATAAAAATGATGATGAGGAAATACTATAAATGACTGTAGGCCAGCAAACTATATAACTTAAGAGTTAATAAATTCCTGGAATGATACTAGCTACTGAAACTGTCTCTAGAAGAAATAACAATCTAGATAGACATAATTAGCAAACAGATTGAATTAGTAATCAAGAAAGTCTGACTGAGGAATACCCAGGCCCAGATAACTTCCCTGGTGAATTCTGCTAAATATTGAAAGAAGAATTAACACATTCACAAACTGTTCCCAAAACAAATTAAAAATGGAATAAAGGAGAAGGGAGGCCAATATTGCCATAACACAAAAGCAGACAAAGACATCAAATGGGAAAAAAAATCTATAGACCAATATCTGTTATGATTATGAATGCAAAAAGCTTCACCAAAATAGCACCAAACCAGGTCTGGGAGTATACAGAGATTATATGCCCTGACCAAGTAGAATTTACTCCAGGAGGGCAAGATTTATTAAATGTGACAAAAATGTAATACATCATTTTAACTGAATAAAAGAAAAAATCACAAGAGCATTTCAATAAATATTATAGAAAAAGGAGAACTTATGAAATCTGATAAAAGGCATTTAAGAAAACCTCACAGATAAAGTCTTGCATAAGGGTGAAAAATTGCAAGTTGTTCCTCAAAGCCAGAAGTCTGATAAGGTGTCCACTCTTACTATCTTTATTTGACATTGTCTTAGAAATTTTAGAAAGAGCAAATGCTTAAGAAAAATACATTATCACTACCACAAAATGTTATTTTTTAAAATGTACTTGATGAAATGGTGTTGCTGATTGTATCACTTGGGCTAAGGTGTTGTTATCAATCTAGTCAGTGATCCTTCCTAGTATAATGATAATGAGATAGCCTCAGAGTCATTAGAGACTCAAAACTTAAAGACCAGCTATATCTGGAAGTCGCCTCTGAGAAATCATTCCATAGGGTTCTAATTACAAGCAAAAAAGATACTTACAATAATCAATTTCAAATATTAACCCAGGAGTTAAACCAAGGACAGTACCAAAAACAAAGATAAGAAGACATTTAAGCAAGGCACAAACTCAGACTTCCACCCCACCAAGGGTCCTTGGGGGAAATAAGGTGGAAAAGTCTGATAACCAACCACCTGGACACCCTGAAGTGATAGCACAGGAAGTAACAAAACAGATGAGTGAGGCTCTAGAAAAATTCAAAGCAGAAATAATCTCCCAGATATCTGCAGAGATGGTAAGCAGAGTGAAAGACATGATTAGAAGCTCTAGAACAGAAACAGATAAAAAAATAGATGAACTCAGAAACAGGCTGGAAGTCAAGAATACCCAGCATAAAGAAATGGAACCCATGAAACAGATTCAAACAGATATTCAGGAGATTAAAATTCCACTGAAAGTATGCACAGCAGACTAAGGGAACCTGAAGATAGAATATCAGGTATAGAAGATAGGATCATGGTTAAAGACCAAGAAAACAGAAATTTCTTAAAAATAGTAAGGGATCACAAGAAATCAATCCAACAGCTGCTAATGATGCAAAGAAGAATAACATAAGACTGATTGGAGTCCAGAAAAAACAGGAGAAAGCACAATTGACATAAGAAAAACTGTTCACAGAAGTAATAGTGGAAAACTTCCCAGACAGAGGTAGACAATTGGTAGACAATTGGACATACAGATAAGTGAGGCATATAGAACTCCAACTAGACATGATCAAAAAAACTCTACATCCAGACATATAATAGTCAAGATCCCAGAAACCCAACAGAAGAACAAAATCCTACAAGCAGTTAGAGAAAAGAAACAAGTCACCTACAAAGGGAAGCCCATCAGAGTCACAGCAGACTTCTTAACACAAACCCTCAAGTCAAGGACAGCCTGGAGTGAAGTATTTCAAGCCCTAAAAGAAAATAACTTCCAACCTAGACTGTTGTATCCTGCAAAATTATCTTTCAAAATTGATGGGGAAATTAGATACTTCCACGACAAAGAACACCTGAGAAATTTCATGAACACTAAACCAGCACTCCAGACAATTCTAAACAATATCTTAGAAAAAGACAATGAAGGTCACAACTCCATGAGGCCCAACACAGGGAAGCAGTTAGAAAACCTTATGATCATCTCAATAGAGGCAGCAAAAGCATTTGACAAAAGCCAACACCCATTCATGATAAAAACCCTACAGAAAATTGGCATGAAAGGTCTTTATCTCAACCTGATTAAGGCTATCTATGAAAAACCAACAGCCAACATCGTACTACATGGTCAAACACTGAGAACTTCCATGCTAAAATCAGGAGCAAGACAAGGATGTCCACTATCACCACTCCTGTTCAATATAGTTTTGGAAACATTAGCCACAGCAATTAGACAAGAGAAAGAAACAAAAGGAGAAAAGATAGGAAAGGAAAAAGTTAAACTGACATTATTTGCTGATGATATGATACTTTACATAGAAGACCCAAAAAACTTCACCAAGAGATTTCTAGACTTAATTGACAGATTCAGTAGAGTAGCTGGATACAAGGTCAACACTCAAAAAACAGTAGCCTTCTTATACACAAATAACAGACTCACTGAGAGAGAAATTAGAGAAACAATGCCTTTTACAATAGCATCCCCCAAAATGAAATATCTAGGAATCAATCTAACAAAGGAAGCAAAAGTCCTGTATAAAGAAAACTACAGCATTCTGATAAAAGACATCAAAGCAGATATAAGAAAATGGAAAGACATCCCTTGTTCCTGGGTAGAAAGAACCAATGTAGTGAAAATGGCCATATTTCCAACATTGCTATATACATTTAATGCAATGCTGATTGAAATTCCAACAATATATTTCACAGAGCTAGAGAAAACAATCCAAAATTAATTTAGAACCAGAAGAGACCTAGAATAGCAAAAGCAATTCTAGACAACAGAGACATGGCAGAGGGTATCACAATCCCCAACTTGAACCTATACTACAAAGCTACAGTGATAAAAACAGGATGGTACTGGCAAAGAAATAGACCTGAGGATCAGTGGACTAGATTAAAAGATGCAGAAACAACTCCAGACATACTCAGCCACCTAATCTTTGACAAAGGAGTCAACCACCCTCGCTGGAGGAAAGATAGCCTATTTAATAAATGGTGTTGGAAAAACTGGATTTTAACCTGCCAAAGATTAAAACTAGACCCATAGCTATCACCATGAACTAAACTAAGATAGAAGTGGATTAAAGATCTAAATATTAAAATAGAAGCACTAAATTTGCTGGAAGATAAGTTAGGTAGAACTCTTGAAGACACTGGCATAGGAAAAGATTTCATGAACAAAACCTCAGTAGCATGGGAACTAGCAGAAAGAATCAACAACTGGGATCTCATCTTATTAAAAAGCTTCTGCCCTGCAAAAGAAAACACCAACAGAGCTAACAGACAACCTACAATGTGGGAAAAATTTTTTAGCCGCTGTATCTCAGACAAAGGACTACTATCTAGAATATACAAAGAATTGAAAAAAATTAGATCCCCCCAAATTCAAAGACCTAATTCAAAAATGGGCATCTGAAATGAACAGACATTTCTCAGACAACGAATTAAAGGCAGCAAACAAATATATGAAAAATTGTTCAACATCACTGGTCATCTGAGAGATGCAGGTGAAAACAACACTGAGATTCCACCTCATCCCAGAAAGAATGGCTGCTATCAAGAAATCAACCAATAACAAATGCTTCAGTAACAACCCTTCTCCATTGCTAGTAGGAGTGTAGACTAGTGCGACCACTGTGGGAATCAGTATGGAGATACATCAAAGAACTAGGACTAGAGGTCCCATTTGACCCAGCTATTCCCCTGCTGAGTACTGTCCCAAAAGAATTAAAAGAATCATACCACAGAGATATATGTGCACCCATGTTCATAGCGGCACAGTTTGTAATAGCTAAAGCTTAGAAGCAGCCCAAGTGCCCATCAACTGGAAACTGGATAAAGAAGATGTGGGGTTTTTTTATAAAATGGAGTACTACGCAGACATAAAGAATGAAAAACTAGCATCATTTATAGCTAAATGGATGCATATAGAGGCCATACTCCTAAGTGAAATAAATAGGACAATGTAAATACTGAATAGTTTCACAAGTGTGAGACACTGATAGTGTAAACAAGGGCTAAAATAATTAAAATGAATAACTGATAATTTGAAATAGGAAAAAAGGTCCAAAGATGAAGAAATGAAGGGTGGGGAAGGGGAAAGGAAAGGAGGGAAAGGAAAAACTATGAGAGAAGAAGAAAAATGGAAATGATGTCTGTGTAAATAGGGAAGGGCGCACAGGTAATGGGGAAAAAATAAGAACCAAGATACATCATGTACAAGTACAAACACCCAATGATAAATGTAAATGATTTGTATACCTAAAATGCACCAATAAAAGAACTTAGAAAAAAAAAAGAAAAAGAAAAACACATTATCAGGCTTCAAGATTGGAAAGGGAATGATAAAGCTATTTCCATTCAACAACTTTATGATCTTATATAGAAAAAATCCTAAAGCATCTATAATAAAAACAATCAGCTAATAGGGCCAAGGATTTAGCTCAGTGGTTCTGCCTCCTGCCTCACAAGTGCAAGGTCTGAGTTCAATCCCTGGTACAAAAAAAAAAAAATCAGCTAATAAATGAACTTAAGTTGGCAGTGTGTATAATCAGCTTATTAAAATAAGATGTATTTGTATATATTAGTATGTACAAGTAGAAAAGAAAAATGTTTTAAATTCCATTTAAATCACACCAAAAAGAACAAAATACTTAGAAATAAATGTAGTAAAAGAAGTACAAGTCCCATACACTAAAAAGCACAAAACATTGCTAAAACAAATTAAAGAAGACATAAATTCTGTCATTAGAAGAACATCCTGTTTTCACGAACTTAAAGACTTAGTACTATTAATATGGTGTTATGATTTAAACATGATTTATCCCTAATTGTTCATGTGCTGGAATTTTTGTACTCAGTATGGTGATGTTGAGGGGGTAGAACCTTTAGAAGAGGGGGAGTTGGGAGGTGGGGAGGAAGGAAGGGAAAAGAAAAAAAATCATGAAAGAAAGAAAAAATGGAAACAAAGCTTTTGTAAATAAGAAGGGGAAGAGGAGTTGAAGGGAGAGGAGGAGAATGGGGAAAAAAGAGAAATTAAGACATATCATGTACAGGTACAAATTCCCTATGATGAATGTGATCATTATGTATATCTAAATTATAGCAATAAAATTAATTTTTAAAAAGTGATAGGGCCTAGTGGAGGGTAATTAGTTATGGAGATGCTGCCTTTGGAAATGGGATCTCTCAGAATAAGTAGAGTCTCACAAGAGTGAATAGTTCTGTCAAGAGTAGGTTGTTATAAAAACAGTGAGCTGGAACCCTCCTCAATCTCTTACTTCCTTGCTTGCATACTTCTCTATTCTCCATGTGCCCATTTCACTTTCTACTTCTGTGCTGTATTATGGCACAACCAAGGAGCCTCTCTCAAGGATGCTAACACCTGGCTCTTGGGACTTTCCAAACAACAAAATTATAAGCCAAAAATCTGCAGGCATTTTATTATAGCAACACAAAACAGACTAATACAGATGGTTATACCTTCCAAGTTGATCTACAGATTCAATTTAATTCCTATCAAAATTCTAACAACTTTATTATTTTTTGCAGAAATTGAAAGATTATATTAAAATTCACATAGTAATACTAGGGATCCAGAAGGCTCAAAGTAATCTTTAAATGGAAGAAAAAAGTAGGAATATTCATACTTTCAGATTTCAAAACCTATGGTATAGTGACATTTGAAATAGGTTTGCTAATTACCAATCGCAAGATATGACTCACACAGCATGAAGAATTGCTATTATTCCAACTGCCTGAAAAAAAAAGTCCAAATAGTTTAACTCACTGTACTCTGGGCTACTGTTTAGGCCTACCATGCACTTGTTATTATTTGCCTTAGACTAGTGAAATCACACACACAAACAACATCAGTTATGCCAAGCTGGTGTCTTAGTCACTATCACATTGCTAGGACAAATTACTTAATATCTACAATTTAAAGAAGTAGTTTATTTTTGACTAATGGTTTTTAGAGCATTAATTTCTGGCTCCGAGGCAGGAAAATCATTGTAGAGGGTCTATAGAAGAAAGCTGCTTACAATCATGGTGGCCGAGAAGCAAAGAGAGAAGGGAGGAGGTAGAAAAGGAGGTATATACTTCTAGGTCACACCCACAATGACTCACTTCTACCCACTAGACTGCATTCAGCTCTGAACTCTTCAGTGAATTTATCCACTTGATAAACATAGCACCCCTTATGATCCAGTCACCTTCTAAAAGCCAAACCTCTGAATGCATGAGTCATTTGGGGGACATTCTAGATCTAAACCATAACTGTTTACTACTCAATAGACAGCAAGCGAAAAAAGAGTTAGATTCATTTTTGGTCACTCTTCAAGGCTCAAAAAATCTGCCTAGAGAAAATGGAGCCTTAACATACAGTTTGTATCACCACTGATGAACACTGAATGCCAGCCTGCTCTGGGTTATAAACTTCAGGGATGACAGGACACCCTGGGAAAACAATGAAGGATACCCTGCTTTCAGGGCAGACAGGAACAAAGTCTGGGCTGTCTGAGGTTTTCCTCTATAACCTGAAATGAAACAATTCCTAGAAGGGAAAGGAATGAGGCTGGGCTGTTTCAGACAGCTCCTCCCTTTCTCAGGATTTTGCATTTCTAGCACATTCTATAGCTATTCTTGAGAACTCCAAAGGAAGAGAGGAGAAATGAGTCTGTCCAAGGACACTTGAAGAACTGTTCTGCATTCATTAGGCAAGACAACATCATACTATCATAAAAATTCATATGTATATCAATGGACCAGGGATTCAGCTTAGTGGTTTCACTGCCTGCTGACTGAGCACAAGGACCTGAGTTCGATCTCCGCTACAAAAAAAAAAAAATTCATATGTTTATCAATGGAATGGAATTGAGGGTCCAAAATAAACCTAACCATCTCTTAGCAATGCATTTTTGAGTGGTAAGACAATCCAGTGTGGGAAGAATACTCTATACAGAAAATGATGCTGGGATAAGAGGATATTCATATGTCAAAGGGTGAATTTAGACTTGTACCTCAAAATGGATAAAAATTCTAAACATACTAGCTGTAACTCTAAAACTCTTAGAAAGAAACAAATGTAAATCCTTTAAGGGTAGATTAGGCAAACGTTTCTTAAATAATGAAACCTAAAGCTTCAGCAACCCAACAAAAATGGAAATAAATTGGACATGATCAATAATTTTGTACATCAAGTCACATAAATAAAAAAGTGAAAAGACAACTGCAGACTGGGTGAAAATATTTGCAAATTACAAACTTAATAAGAGGTTAGTGTTCAAAATATATTTTAAAAGAAACTTCAAACTCAACATTAAAAAGATAAATAACCCAAATTAAAAATGGGTGAAGGAAATGAATAGATATTTTGCCAAAGAAGACATACAAATGATGAACAAGTAAATGAACATTATCTTTAGTCATTACTGAAATGTAAGTCAAAACCACAACAAAATACCACTTCACACACACAGTAAGATGTTTATGATCAAAACCGTAGACAATAGTAAGTATTGAGAGAAATTATGTCTCTCATACATTGCTGGTAGGAATATAAAATGTGGCAAGTACCATGAAAAGTAGTTTGATAGTTCCTCAAAAAGTTAAAAATAAAGCTACCTTTTGAGCCAGTGTTCTACTTCTAGGCATATACTGAAAAGGATTAAAATACTTTTTTTGAACAAAACTTGTGCAAGAATTTTCATAACAGTCTTATTCACAGTAAAGAAAAGGTGGGAGAAAAAACCCAGTGTCCACCAAATGATTAACTGATAAGGAAAATATGGTACATCTATATAATGAAATATCATTCATCGCTAAAAAAATGAAATGTTCATGTATGTAGTAACATGATGAATTTTATAAACATTGTATTATGTGAATGGAAGCAGACAAAAGATACTGGAATTTGGGAGCAGCCTGGGTTAAGGAAAGATAGGCATTGTGTGATGGTATCTTGGCTATTGGATCCTCCCCAAGAAGATATGCAAAGAGGTCCATAGAAGATACTCAGAGTCAGAGAGCTGACATTTTTACAAAGATTTTATTGAGTAATAAGCAAGGTAGCCTTATGGGAAAGGAGAGTATACTTGGAGAGATACATGCAGGCCAAGCCAAGAGTTCTCAACTGCACTGGGGATAATAGTGGGGTATTTTTTTTGTTGTTTTCTTAGTTTTGGGGGAATAGTTGAGAGTGGTAATAATTAATGAGGCTTTCTTCCAATTAATTGTGAGCCTGCACTCTCAAATTAGGAGGGAAAGTTTTTGAACTTACACGGTTTGAGTTGGAATATGGCAGCCAAAGCCTATTGAAGGTCCAAACCATAATGCAAATGTATATAGATGAGTCCCAATAGGCTCAACATTAGTCACCCTGGGTCCTGGGTTCTTGGGGTGTGCATACACAGGCCTCTGAGTCTTAACAGAGTAAATGTGAGGAACTTAAAAAGGCTACAGAGGACCCATTAAAGGAAGCTTTGAGATGACAAACTGGAAATTCAGACCACTTTTTGTCTGAAAGTGCGGAACTTCCTCCTTTAGCTCACCTACCACTGTTCCAGCTTCAATACCTGTCTAGCTAGCTACCTACTCTAGTACACACAGATTGTCTGATTCCATTTATATGAAGTATCTAGAATAAGTAAATCCATAATAACTGAAAAACAGATTAATGGTTTCTAGAGGCTGGGACAAGAGCTGTGTAGGGAGTAAGTACTAATGAATATAGTGATTCACCCTAGGGTCATAAAAAATTCTAAACTGAGATGATTTCTCAACTTTGTGAATATATTAAACACTACTGAATTTTATTTTTTAAATGGAAAAATTTATAGAATATGAATTATATTGCAAAAAATCCTGAATTTAAAAAATAAAGGCAAGTACACTTTACTAAGCATTAAAATAATTTTTCTTGCCATTATAAAAATGAACCAAATTCAACTCATTGTACATCCTTTTCAGGTTTTCTTCCCCATGACAACCAGAAAGGAGTTAAGCATTTCAGATTTTTCAATGCCCAGGAATAGTCTATTAGAAGAAGTAAATTATCCAAAACACACACACACACACACACACACACACACACACACACACACACACACATAAAAGACAAGGGAGGAAGGCAAGAAGATGCATGGTAAAATAAGAGTAGGAGAGAATATAACAAAGAAATCCCAATTGGAAAAATGTTGGTCTTAATTTGGAGATTCATTCATCATTCTTATGCATAAAACAGCGAAGAAATTAAGAGGATTCTGGGAATGTGACAAAATAGAAGGCACCAGGAATCTATCAATAAAGTTACACTGTCAGAATCTGATTTAACTATTTTAGAACTCAGTACCCTACTCAAGGCTTGCAACTTCCAGCAGGCTTGGACAGTAAACTGTGATTGATATTAGTCAGTTTCAGTTAACACAATCACAGCTACCCATCCTACATCCTGGGACTGGGGCAAGCAGTTATACACATATCCTAGAGCAATCTGTACAAGCATGTAGCAGCCAGGTTGTTAAAAAGGACCTTGTCCTCCAAATATTTATATCTTTGCTCTAATCATCAAATGCTGCTTCTGGACACAGAGGTATAAAGAAACAGGAGGCAAAAATAATAAAATACATAGGAATTAACCAAGAAGGTGAAAGACTTGTACAATGAAACCTACAAAGTATTGCTGTAAGAAATTAAAGAAGATATAAATAAATGAGAGCATATCCATGACTATGGATTTAATATTGTTAGACCTACACTACCCAAAATGATCTATAGAGTCAATATAATCATCACAAAAATCTTTTTTTTGCAAGAATAGGAAATATATATATATCTTAAAATTCTTATAGAATCTCAAGGAAACCTGAATAGCTAATACAATTTTGAAAAAGAACACAGCTGGACAATTCACAGTTGTTTTGCTTCAAAATTACTACAAAAGCCACAATAATCAAAACAATGTAATACTGGAATGAAAATAGACATGTAAAACAATGGAATAGAATGGATATCCCAGAAAGAAACCATATGGTCAAATGCTTGACAAAAGTCCCAAGATCATTAAATAAGGAAAGAGCACTGTTTTCAATAAATGGTTCTGAGAAAATTGGATACACATATGCAAACGACTTGGTTAAAAAAATGGACAAACCGTTCAAATAAACAATTCTTCAGAGAAGGTACCCAATTGATCATAAGCACATGAAAAAAATACTCAACATCAAAAATTACCAGAGAAATGCAAGTCAAAATTATGAGATACTGACTTATGCTTTGTAAGATGGCTACCATAAAAAAATAACAAGTTTTGCTGAGGATTGTGAAGATAGTAGACCCTTGTGCACTGTTGGTGAGAATGTACAGCTCTGTGGAAAACAGTATGATATTCCTCAAAAAGTTAAAAATAGAATTACTGTAATTTCACCCTTCTCCACAGTTTTGCTGTGGATTCAGTTACCTGTAGCCAACCATGATCTGAAAATATTGAATGGAAAATTCCAAAAGTAAATCATAAATTTTAAATAACTTATTGCAGTATGTTGTTATAATTGTTCATTTTTATTATTATTGTTATTAATCTCTTATTCTTCCTCATTTATAAATTAAGCTTTATCATAGGTTTGTACATGGTATGATCAATATATGATGAATGTTTAAATTAAATATTTATTACAATAAAAGGCACGTTGCACCGTAAAGTACTCCCCATCACTTCAAAAACATTTATCCCATCATATTCACTATCTGAAGCAGTTCTAGAAGTCCTCTTTTGTGAGTGTCTTTTTAAGATGTGATCAAAATGATGGTGAATGAATTTGCCAAGTGCCCTCCAATGGGAATGCAGGCTGATAAACACATCATAGTGTGTCCTCACTCATCACTGTGGGGAGCGGTGTCAGCCAAAGAAGCTCCATTTTAAGTTTACCCTCCCTTGTAAATAGTTAGGAGATTATGTTATGGGGAACCGTGTCCTTGCCAACTCCGATGCCTACCTTCAGAGGTTGCCTTAAAAACAAGATGAACGTTCTGTAACCTCAAGAAACAAAGTAGCCCATGAGGGCGGGGAATGTTCAGAAAACTAGTAAACAAGGAAACAGGTGTTTTTTGTATAAAGGTCATAATTAATGACCTAACTCACTGAGTGTATAAAAGAGAGGTGTAAATAAACTTGCTTGCTCAGTCTTGGGAGCCCTCCCGACTCTGTCTCTTTGTCCTATTTTCTCAGTCCTCCTTTCCCCCATTCAGGAACCTTGCGACTGGTGATGGCTGGTCCGTCACACATCACAAGATCTGGCACCATACAACTTCTGGCTCTTCCTCAAAGTCAAAATGACAATGAAAGATGAAAGCTTTGAATTAAGTCAGGACATTGAGGCAGCCACAAAAGCACAACTAAAGGCATTCAATGAAAGAGGACTCTTATAACTCCTTCAGAGAGTGGCCAGAAGAATGGGATCAGTGTGTTTGAAGTGAGGGGAAGTATTCTGAGGAGGATTAATGGCAATGTGTCTAAATGTAGTACATTTAAAAAATCTGAACATTCACCTCGTATGTACTCTATAGGATGAAATAGCATATACAGAGTTCAGTTCTGTCTGCAGTTTCAGGCTCCATACAGATTGGGAAGAATTACCATAGTAAATAATTCAACAATTCCTCTCCTGGATGAAAACCCAAAAGAACTGAAAATAAGGTCTTGAAGAGGTGTTTGTATACTCATGTTCATTGCAGCATTATTTTTTTTAATTCATTAAGTTTATCGGTACATTTTAGGTATACAATATGGTGACATTCATCACTGGGAATTTGTACCTTTACATGATATATCTTAGTTCTTATTTTTTCCCCATTCCCCCTGCCCTCCCTTCAACCCCTCTACCTTTCTCAATTTACAGAGACTTTGTTTCTGTTTTTTCCCTTTCTCATATTTTTTCCTTTCTCTTTTTTCCTTTTCCCTACCCCTCCCACCTCCCTTTCCCCTTCCCCTTCGCACCTTTTCTTTCTATTTCACAAACATGGAAGTAACCTAAGTGCCCATGGACACAAGAATAGATAAAATGTGATATGTACACAGTGGAAAATATTCATCCTTAAAAAAGAAGAAAATTCTGACATGCTACAACATAGGTGAACTCAAGTGAAATAAGCAAGTCACAAAAAGACAAACACTGTAGGATTCCACTTGCATGAGGTAAGTAAAGTAGTCAAAATATTAGATACAGAAAGTAAAAAGGTGGTTGCTAGTGGCTGGGGAAAGGGTAAATGAGTAGTTATTGTTTAATGGATATAGATATTCAGGTTTGTTGTTGTTGTTGCTGTTTTGTGGAAGCAGGGATCAAACTCAGAACCTTGTGTTTGCCAGTCAGGTAGGCACAGCACCACTGAGCTACATCCCTGGCCTGTAGATAGTTAGTTTAGTATGATAAAAAGTTATGGAAATACATAAGGTGACAGTTATACAACATCATATTAACACTTAGAAATGGTTAAGATGGTAAATTTTATGTTATATGTATTTTGTCATATAAAAAAGATTGAAAAATAAAACTATTTCAGAAAAAAATCTTGAAACAGAATAATAGTAAAGAAATAGAAGACTGAAAAAAAAAACTATCACAAATTTCAGGATATTAAACATCAGTCTATCATAAATGAGCTTCGGGATAAAAATATTAAATACTGCCTGGGATTTGGCTCACTGGTTCCGGCACCTGCCTCACAAGAGGAAGGTCCTGAGTTCGATCCCTGGTACAAAAAAAAAATCTTATATATTTAAAAAATATATCTGCTTATTTAAGGCCTTTTTCCTTCCAATTTATGGTCTTTTTTTATTGGGTTATATGTGATAACTGTTCATTATGTCCAACATACCCTCCTGCATTCCAAACTGGCCAATTTCTTCATAGTACCCTATTGTCTCTAACGTGCCTGTTTTACCTGAATTTTTTTCTGCCTTCCTTACACCAGTATGGACTATAAGCCGGTAGAATGAGCATTTATTTGTAGTAAATACTCAGTGCATTAGCCACACTAGGCAATTAATAAATACGCATTAAACTAATGTGTGCATAAAGTACAGCTTCATTGTTTTGGCAAAGGGAGAAGAATCACAACATCAAGCACAATCATATTTTAATTTACATATATTTGCATTTATTTATTAGCCTTTCTATGGTAACTTCATAGTTGTGAGGCAATAAAATGTTTACAATGTGAAAAACAGTATTTCTATTTTAGTGGACAAAATAAGAATATCTGCTGTCCTTTTAGGTCTTGATTTTTATACTCTCAATGATGTGAAAAAGAAAAACAATCATCAGACCAATGGCCCCAAACAGCTATTGGAGTCAAAAATTTGCTTTAGTTATCTCAATTTGAATTATTCATTTACCTGAATTTATTTTTATTGTGTACCTCAATTTTTTCTTCTCTTAAAATTTTACTTAATTGTGTAACTAATCTGTTTTTTATTTCTTGTGAAAATCATGTTCCTAGAAAAATTTAGTGTGTAGACATTTAAATTAAGCCTATATCAGGCCGGGGATTTAGCTCCATGGTTCTGCCATCTGCCTTGCAAGTGCAAAGACCCAAGTTCAATCGCCAGTACCAAAAAATAAAAAATAAAAATAAAATAAGCCTATATGATGAGGCATAAATTTCCATATAAAGTTTAAAGAAATAAATATTAACAGGAGTAGCCAGTGTACAATGTTTTGACTATACTTCCTGACAACCTAATAAAATGGTAACTTTATAGATAGAATTTTGTTAGTTTTTAATCTTTTTAAATTAAAAATTGAATTTAAAGCATGTAAATAGATATGGTATGTTTTACATTTCTAAGTTATTAGTTTTAAGTTTTAACCCCTACAATTTCATTGAATACTACAATCTAACTTTATCCTATAAATAATGAATGTGAGATTCAAAGTAGTGAAGTGACTTACCCATGATTCAGCAAACAAGTGGCAGACATGGAAACATGAACCTAAGAAGTTCATGTGAACACATGCAGCTGCCTGGAGAGAGGGAGCCAGTGTCCTACGTCAGAGCAGCCGCCGCCGACTGGGCCCTTAGGGAGGAGGGGGCGAGAAAATGGCAGACGACCCCAGTGCTGCCGACAGGAAAGTGGAGATCTGGAAGATGAAGAAGCTCATTAAGAGTTTGGAGGCCGCCCGCGGCGGCAATGGCACCAGCATGATATCACTGATCATTCCTCCCAAAGACCAGATTTCACAAGTGGCAAAAATGTTAGCACATGAGTTTGGAACTGCATCTAACATTAAGTCACGAGTAAATCGTCTTTCACTCTTGGGAGCCATTTCATCTGTACAACAAAGACTCAAACTTTATAACAAAGTACCTCCAAATGGTCTGCTTGTTTACTGTAGAACAATTGTAACAGAAGAAGGAAAAGAAAAAGTCAACATTGACTTTGAACCTTTCAAACGAATTAATACATCATTGTATTTGTGTGACAACAAATTCTATTCAGAGGCTTTTACAGCACTACTTTCAGATGACAGCAAGTTTGGCTTCATTGTAATAGATGGTAGTGGTGCACTTTTTGGCACACTCCAAGGAAATAAAAGAGAAGTCCTGCACAAATTCACTGTGGATTTTCCAAAAAAACATGGTAGAGCTGGTCAGTCGGCCTTGCGTTTTGCCCGTTTAAGAATGGAAAAGCAACGTAACTATGTTCGGAAAGTAGCAGAAACTGCTGTGCGGCTGTTTATTTCTGGGAACAAAGTGAATGTGGCTGGTCTTGTTTTAGCTGAATCAGCTGACTTTAAAACCGAACTAAGTCAATCTGATAAGTTTGATCAGAGTTTGCAATCAAAAGTTTTAAAGTTAGTTGATATATCCTATGGTGGTGAAAATGGATTCAACCAAGCTATTGAATTATCTACTGAAGTCCTCTCCAATGTGAAATTCATTCAAGACAAGAAATTAATAGGACGCTACTTTGATGAAATTAGCCAGGACACAGGCAAGTACTGTTTTGGAGTTGAAGATACACTAAAAGCTTTGGAAATGGGAGCTGTAGAGATTCTAATAGTCTATAAAAATCTGGATATAATGAGATATGTTCTTCATTGCCAAGGCACAGAAGAGGAGAAAATTCTCTAACAACAGAACAAGAGAAGCATAAATCTCATTTCACAGACAAAGAGACAGGACAGGAACATGAGCTGATTGAAAGCATACCCCTTTTAGAATGGTTTGCAAACAACTATAACAAATTTGGAGCTACTTTGGAAATTGTCACAGATAAGTCACAAGAAGGATCCCAATTTGTGAAAGGATTTGGTGGAATTGGAGGTATCTTGCGGTACCGAGTAGATTTCCAGGGAATGGAATACCAAGGAGAAGATGATGAATTTTTTGACCTTGATGACTACTAGGTAGTTGACATGGGTCCGGCAAAACGTGCCTCACCCTCCAGCATCCAACCCAAGGAGCATACCTGTGGTGGAATCCAAACACAACCCTACCTTACAATTGAAACATTTCCAGAACTTAATCTGTGAGCATTGGATACTGAAAAGAAAACCAAAACAATACCAGACCCAGTGCTACACTTTGGTTTGTCATGCTGTCAGCATAGCAGCCTACAACTAAGTTTCTAAATGCCACTTTGGAGTAATTTAAAAAAGAATCACAGTTTTTACTTTTACTCGATGGTGAAATTGGTTGCTCTTGTATTTTATGAAAAAAAAATTTTTTTTAACCTTCATGCATAGAAGCAACAATACTTTAATGCTGTAAACCTTCAAAAGTTAATAGAAGTGAGATCATTCTGGTTTGTTTCTGATTTTTATTGGAGAAAAATTAAATTGCTGCATTTTGCAGTGACCCATTTACATGGCATTCTCAGCTTAGACTGCATAAGAAGAAATATATATGGTGAAATGTAGGAATCATTTCTCTCCTGGTCTCTATTTAATGTTGAAAGGGTGAGCTAATAGGAAGCAATCTCAACTTCACTCCTTCACTCCCCTCCCCAGACTGTCAGTTTCAAGGATGCAGATTGCGTTGCAATGTCAAGCTGACTCATGAAGCATCAGGGCCAGTGCACTGTTTACTTCCATCTGTTTGACAGACACATCTGTGCCCAGCCTTTGGGAGCCTTTGTATCACTCACTTGCTTTGACAAGGGTCCTCATAATCTCAGCCTTCTAAAAACTGGTTTAGGAAGGATATGATGGGGCTTCTGCGCTCTTGCTGGGATTGGGAGAAATAAAACATGCAATTTAAGTGGAAGCAAAAAAAAATTAAAGATTATTTTATTTTGCTTGGGTGTATCTTTGGTAAAAGGGAGGAGGTCATGTTTCCTTAGGGTGTTGGGTGTCATGAGATTATGTGAATGTTTTGATTTTTTTTAATGAACTACAAGTTTTTCACAAGAACAGATGTATGACTGTGCATGTAATTATGAACCCCTCGTGGAGTTGGGGCATCTGTTTCAAATGTGGGACTTAACAAGCACTTCTCACTTGAGAAATGATGGGAGGAGGGTGGGAAGGACAGGGGTGGGAAGGGATGGGATGCAGCTTCTGGCACCATGGACTAAAACCATGTTTGATCCAAAAGTTGACCTGAAAACCTGAAGTTTATGCTTTGCAGCTGGGCCATAATTCGGGCTGGCTGACATGCAAGGTCAAGGTGTTCTCAAGGTGGTGATAGTAAACAAAGCATGTGGGATGTGCCCAGTGGTAGCAAAGGAAAAAGATACATACCAAATGGACTTTGAAGGACCAAAGGTTTTTAAAGTCAGTTGGTATCACCCCCACACTGACAGGGTAGTGGGGTGCATTTGGTTTTCAAGTTGGGTAGTTTTAACACTCTAGTGCCTGACTGCTGTTCTTCACTGACTTGACTCAGTCACTCATAGCTTTACTGGTCTGAACCAGCTCCTTGTTCCCAGGTTACAGACCTGCCTATCGTTCCAATAATCCTGTTTCACTTGAATGAAGGGAGTGTGTCTTAAATGTAAAGCTTCTGGTTCTTACACACTGTACTCTGAGGTCCAAATTACTGTCTGTCAATGTGTAATCTGATGTCTCAACCCCAGTGAGAAGAGTTGATTCTTTGGTGTTCACCGATGTGGGAGGTTTCACTGGAACAGGCTTTTGCTTTGGGCTCTGCTGTTTGTTTGCAGAACACTCACGAGCAAGCAAACATGCTCTCTTCATAGCAGTACCTTAGGGTTTTGCCATTGTAAATGGGTCTAATATGATATGACAAGACCAGAGAAATTGGATGTAAATTTACATTTTTGAATATGCGTGTTGTTACATATGATGCATTTAGGGTATGCAGCTCCTTTTGTAGTCTTTATTTTTACTATTTAAGTTTGGAAATGATGCCAAATTTTTGTATTTCTTTAATCAATGTGTTCTTTTCGGTGATATATATTACATTATATATTGATGTGTGTATCAATATATACTGATATGTATTACACTTACACATACAAACACATAAATAAGAGGGGGTGAAAACCGTAGCCTTTGCATTCTCTATAGCCTCTGCAGAGAGATCCTAAGCAGCAAAATCTTGGTGTTGTGATGTACAGAAATGGAGAAGAGTATTAAACCATATTTAAGAATAAAAAAAAAGTTCATGTGACCTTCACCTATGTTCTCTCCATATTCCAGTGATGACTAATAAGCCAGGGAGTAGGGAGGGACGCAGATATGTTGTCTTATGTCATCAGGAACATCTTTCCAAATTAGGAAGCTCTGTCTTGTTGCATTGAGCAGAAATGCCCAAATAATTATCCTACTTGAGAAAAGTCCTAGTCATAACCAGTGAATTAACCAAGGCTTCCCCATCTTTCATTTCTTCCTGCACATTATGTTCGACAACTGAGTCACACACTGACCCAGACCTTTTGTTAATCCCCCTGTTTCATCTTCCTACTCAGGCTGACCCAGATGTTTCATAAATGGAAGATGTGAGGGTTCCCATTAGAGTTTTCAAAAAATGTCATGATCATGAGATGTAAAATGTCAGATAAATGAAGAACTTATCATAAAATTCTCAAGGGCAATGATTCAAGGTCACAATCTTGTTTCCTGTTAAAACATTCTTTTCTTTAGCAAGGCTTCATTCAGTAAGTACCTCATACACAATAGCTGTGTTTCTACTGTGCCAATGACCCAAATTATTTATAAATACAAAGTGAGAAAAAACTCTTAAGACTGGCATAAAAAAAGATGCATATCAGTTCAAATGAAATAATTACTGTACCAATATGATGCATAAAGTACATACATATTGATAGTTTCCCTCACCTTAAAATGGCTGCTAAATAGTTGCCTTCTCCTTCCCATGATACCCTGCTTCCTGCCTAAACTCAGTCCCAAGATGGCTCCTGTCCCACCCAAATTGGCCTTCTCCTTTCCATAATACCCTGTTTCCTGCCTAAAACCCAAGATGGCTTCTCCCACCAAAAGACAACCTTCTTCTTCCAAACATGCCCCTCTTCCCACCAAAAGAATTACCTGATATTTGCTGCCTTCCTAGCAACTAGTGATGTCACAGGCTCCTCCAATCCCAGTCACCACCTTTCAAACCCTCCAATCCCTAACTGCCACATCCCCCAAACCCAACCCTAGCTCCCATAAAAACTCTCCCTACCCTGGCCATACTGCTGCACTCCTTTGTTCAGAGGGAGCCTAGCAGATTGTTTCTTCTCCTTAATAAAGGCTTGTTGTGGTACTGATCTGGTCTTAGTTTTCAGCTCTTTTACCTGACATATCTGTTGCTGAAACCCGGGAGGTAGGCAGTCGATTAAGTGATGATCCCCAGAGGGTTGGGGTCGATTGGCCTTTTCGAACCACCTCTGCCAAGCCAGGACCTTCTCAGGCTCTGTGCTTTTGTCATTGCTGAAGCTACACATCCACATCATCCACACCAGTCACCGATCTCTGGGTGAGTAGGCAGTTCAGCCTCCCTCTCATCAGGTCCTCTGTCTCATTCTCATTCTCTCCATCTGGGGACTTCTCAGAAATCCAAGCACTTGGCCAGAGAGACCCCTTGGCTGCTGGGCCCAAGACCGTGTCCCTGTGGGATGCCCCATGAGCCCAGCTCCTCTCATTCTCTCCCTCCAGAGACTCAATTGGAGATTGTCAAAGGGGACAAGGACACTCCTCCTTTTTGCCCTTCTCCTTGGGAGCTGCCTCCTTCTTGCCTGTCCTAACATGGGAGCCCAACAATCCAAATCCCCCCTCAATGCCTCTAGGCTGCCTCCTGGAACAACTCTGGCCCCTTGGTTTGTTGGAACCAGACTTTAAACCAAACAAACTTGTTTTCTATTGTAATCCGGTTCGGCCTCAATACAAATTATATAATGGATCTCAATGGCCTTTTGCATAATTTCTGTCAATGTAATGGCAAATGGTCAGAAATCCCCTACCTACAAACCTTCTATCTATGCTCTCACCCCTCTCTGTCAAACCTGTTCACCCTCTCAGATACTTCTCGCCCAAACTCCACCATCCATCCCTCCCAACACTGACGTGTTCAGTCCTTCTGATCACTCACCATTCACACTTCCCCCACCTAATAACCCATCCAGCTCTTCTTCCATCTCCTTGTGCACTTCTTCATCTCTGCTATCTTGTGGCCTGCCCTGTTCTCGCTACCCTACCCTTCCAACATTGGCCTGGCCACACAGATGCCTCTCTGAGAGGCTCCTGGGACTGAAGGCATTGAGTACATTGAGCCTTCTCTTTCTCTGATCTCTCTCAAATTGAAAAATGCTTAGGCTCTTTCTTCTCCTTTCCTGATGTTTATATTAAAAAATTCCACTCCCTTACTCAGTCCTATATGACCTGGTGAGATGGCTACACAATTCTCTCCACTACTCTCTCCCCAGAAGAGCACCAGAGAGCCTGGAGGGCAGCCCAGGTGGCAGCAGAAGATTTCCATGCCACACACCAGAGCAAGCTAGTGGGTATGTGGGCAGTACCAGATACCCAACCTGATTGGACTTACCAGGATGATCACCCAGGCAGGGACCTCTGAGATTATATGATTGTCTCATGGAAGGCTTAACGAGGATTTCCCAAAAGACAATAAATTTTGACAAGATCAGAGAGGTCCCTCAAGGACATCCAAGAAAATCCAGCACAGTCTTTCCCAATTGGCAGATGCTCTTCAGAAATATACCAAGATTGATCCTACATCTCAGGTGGCCATGATTGTTATTAACACTCATTTCATTTCATAGTCTGCTCTTGACATTAGGAAAAAATTTAAAAGGGTCAAGGAGGGCCCCCAGGCCATGCAAACTGAGCTCCTCAACATCACCTTTAAGTTATTCAATAACCTTGAGAAACAGGCAAAACAACAAAAAAATGGCTAATTATCAGATGCTGGCAGCAGCCCTACAGGGCAAGTCGCCATCCTACAAGAAGACATTCACCCATGACAGGCCCCCCCCGGGGCTTGTTTTAAACTGAGCACTGGGCCAATGAATGCCCCAATCCCAAACCACCACCTGGTCCCTGTCCTGACTGCAATCAGATGGGTCACTGGAATGTTGACTGTCCCCTTTGGTGAAAAGGTAAGAGTCCATCCCCTCCTCAAGTCCAGGCAACAGGTACGGAGACATCTCTGTCAGAGCTCACCAGGCTGGCAAAGGAGGATTGATGGGTGCCCAGGGTCATCTGCAGCCCCCACATCCATCACTTCCAATGAGCCCAGGGTAACTGTCAACATCTCAGGTAAGCCTATCTCTTTCTTGCTTGACACAGGGGCTACATACTCAGCCTTACCACAATACTCAGGCCCCACTTGTCCCTCCACAGTAACCATTGTGGGGGTTCAAGGGATGCGTCAAACCCACTATTCACCCCAGCCCTAGCTTGTTCCCTGTTAGGCAGCACATTTTCACATAGTTTCTCAGTTATTCCTAGCTCTACTACTCCCATTTTAGGGAGGGACATTCTAGCTAAATTCAGGGCCTCACTCATTCTCCACATGACCAATTCAGACCCTACTGGCATCCTGCTGCTCCTGGCTGCCCCCCTGACTGACTCAATCTCCAACCCTACCCCACCTACTTGCAAGGCACCTTACATTGACCCCACAGTCTGGGACACCTCCACCCATTCTGTTACTAAATGTCACCCTCCCGTCCAGATCTCCCTCAAGGATGTCACTCATTTTCCAAATGTTCCACAATACCCCATAGCATTAAGACATCTAAAAGGACTAAAATCCATAAGCACTTGCCTACTTGATGAGGGGGTTCTCAGATTCACTCACTCCCCCTACAACACTCCTGTCTTTCCAGTCCTAAAACCAAATGGCTCCTACTGATTGGTGCAGGACCTGAGGGCCATCAATTCCACTGTACTTCCTATACACTCTGTTGCTCCCAACCCTTTCTCTCTGCTGTATCACATTCCCTGTTCCTCTTGCCATTTCACAGTTTTAGACCTCAAAGATGTCTTTTTCATCATCCCCTTATACCCCAACTCACAAGACCTCTTTGCATTTACATGGACTAACCCTGATACGGGACACTCTCAACAACTTACTTGGACAGTTCTCCCACAGGGTTTGTGGGATAGCCCACACCTCTCTGGACAGACTTTGGCTGTTGATCTCTTAAATTAAACCTGTCACCCTCTAAGCTACTTCAATATGTAGATGACTTGCTCTTGTGCAGTATCACTCTTGAACTCTCCCAACAACACATGGCCTCACTGCTCAACTTCTTGTGTTAAAAGGGGTACTGGGTCTCAAGGGACAAAGCCCAACTCTCCCAGCCCACAGTACAATATCTCAGGGTTAAGATCTCATATCAACAATGAGAGATCACTTTAGACCATAAACAGCTTATTCGGGACCTTCTGGTTCCTTCCTCCAATGCTGAGATCCTGTCTTTCCTGGGACTTGCTGGCTTTCTTCACTTATGGATAGCCAATTTCAGTCTACTTGCTAAACCCCTGAATGAGGCTTCCAAGGGAGAACCAAATGAATCTAAAGATGACACATCCATCAAGGGACTGTTTCTCAAACTTCAGGCTGCCATCCTCTCTGCCCCGGCACTAGCTCTTCCAGACCTCCAAAAACCATTCACTCTCTAGGTCACCAAGTGAGTGAGACTGGCATTGGGGGTCCTGGCACAGAACATTGGGTCACATTTTGTCCCAGTTTCTTACCTATCTAAACAACTTGACCACACTGTCTGGGGCTGGCCCACATGCTTATGCACACTGGCAGCCACCTCACTCCTAGCCCAAGAGAGCTCTAAACTAACTTTTGGTCAACCAATGACAAAGTCACCTCATCACTTACAAGACCTACTCACACACCATAGCCTCTCACATCTGTCACCCTCTTGGCCACAACTTTTCCATGATACTTTTATAGAAAACCCAACCTTTTCCCTTCAATCCCATCCTTCTCTTAACCCAGCATCACTACTCCCCGAGGCCACTCAGATTCCCACCCATTCTTGTATGGAGACTATTGAAAATCTACTCCCTTTCCTTCCCAATGTCTCCTTGGAGGCCATCCCCAACCCCGAGTTTACATGTTTCATTGATGGCAGCTCAATTCCCACCCATATACCAGGCAAAAAGGGGGCAGGATATGCCATAATCTCTCTCATGCAGATCATTGAGGCCAATGCACTGCCACTAAACACCACTTACCACAGGCTGAACTGATTGCCTTCGCCTGAGCCCTCATTCTGGCTCAGAACAAGTGAGCCAACGTCTACACTGACTCCAAATACACCTACCATATCCTACATTCTCACAACTCTACCTGGAAAGAGAGAGGCTTTATGATCACAAAGGGAAACCTCATTGTCAATGGGCACCTGATGCATGCTCTCTTCCAAGCATCAGCTCTCCCTATACATACAGGTGTCATTCATTGCAAAGGACATCAATCCTCATCTTATCCCATAGCCTAGGGAAATAATAAAGCCAATCAAATCACCCAAAAAATGGCACAGTCCTCCATTTCTCACAACCAAACGTTAATTTTCCACTCCTGGAGCCCAGGTATACTCCCCCCAAAAAGGCCAATTACATAGAAAAGGGTGCTACACTGAAAGATACCTGGCTTCTCTATAGGGGGCACCACATCATTCCAGATGATCAGATAATACCTCTCCTCACTAATCTCCACAACTCTCTCCATATAGGAACTCAACCCTTCCTACACCTTCTTAGGCCTTTCCTATATCATCCATCTCTAACTACACACACACAACCTATAATTCAGGCCTGTTCCATCTGCTCCACCACCAGCACCCAAGGGACTCTCCAGGCACTTACAGTAACTCACCATTCCCAGAGACAGCTACCAGGGAAAGATTGGCAAATTGACTTTACCCACATGTCCACCCGTTAAAAGAGTAAAATACCTCTTAACCTTGGTAGACACATTCACAGGGTGGATAGAAGCATTCCCATGTACATCAGAAGGAGTGGCCAGTGTAGTTCATATACTCCTAATTGAGATCACTCCTCGATTTGGCTTCCCATGCTCCTTCCAGTCTGATAATGGACCTGCCTTTGTCTTCCAGATCACCCAACAGGTAACGGAGGCACTCAACATACAATGGAAATTCCATATCCCCTATTGGCCCCAGTCATCAGGCAAGGTTGAGAGGAGTAATGGGCTAATTAAAACTCAGTTAACCAAACTTTCCATGAAATTAAAAGAAACCTCCTCCCTTTGGCTCTCATGTGGCTTCAATCCACTCCTCAAAAACCATTAAATTTAACTACCATTGAGTTAATGTATGGGCGACCTCTCCTATTTTTAACTTACCTGACTCCTCACCACCTCTCACTGACTATATCCCAACACTTAACTATGTTCATCATCTCCTTCAGACTCTAGCAGAACAAACTATTCCCTCTCTCAACTCTTCAGGCACTCTACATCCTCCTCTTTCCCCAGGCAACCAGGTATATCTCAAGAACCTCTTCCCCAGACCTCTCTAGCCATGCTGGTAAGGACCTTTCACTGTCTCCTTAACCATCCCCACAGTGGTCAAACTTCAAGAAAAGGTGCCCTGGTTTCACCTCTCCAGAATAAAAAGAGCCCCTCCAGCTCTCCAGGTAGATCAGTCAGAACAACAACCCCAAACTCCCAGTTATTCCTCTTTTGACAGGCTGTCTTAGACTCAAACTCTCCCAGATCCCCAAAGAGTCACCTCCTGAATGATGCCACTGAGTGGTCTCACCTCACATTTCAACACCTTCATACAAATCCTTCAAGCTGACTTCATCTGGCTTGACACACAGGAGGATGCTGAGGTGCTACAGGCAGTAGTCAAAACCATTTGTAAGTGGGTAACTGACAGCTATTACCAAGGTTCCTTGATTGAATTCAGGACAGAGGAGACCTCTCTCTACATTTTCCTCCTACTGTGTTGGTGGGTGGCCCCTACCCCTCACTTTCGAGATGTCTCCTCAGACTAGTTTCCCTCACCTCACACCCCTGCTCATGGAATACTGCAATGCTCTGCATACAGGTGCTCTCATAGATCTTTTGTGCCTGGCTCTTCTGGTACTTCCTGGTTCTCTCCTAGAGATAGGACTTACTGTCATGGCCCCTCCAGTTTGGGCTTTCCACCATAAGGGAACTCTGATGTTAAGCTATCATAGCACCATCATTCTCCTATCTGTGCTTATCTGTCTTTAACTAAGGTCCACATCCAACATGCCACTTCAGATCGGTCCCCAAATCTACACAAAAACATCATGTTTTGTCTTGCTGCTTGGCCTGATACAACCTCTTCCTGGAAACACCCATTCAGGACACCTTGAATTCTGGGCTCAGCTCTTTGGGACTGAGACAACTGTGATTCTTAATACCACCATATGGGATGACATCACTAAGCCTGTTCACATACAGGTTGATACTTGCCCCACCCAAACTAATAGTCCCTGCTTTGACTCCTATTATATGGGGTGCAGAGGCTGGGCTGGGAATGGGAATACCACACCAATAACAAATGTTTGCCCCAAGTGGCATCAACCTCTGGGCAGTCAAGGGCGAATGGGCCACTGCAGCTACATCCTTGACTGGTTTTGTCTCTATTGGTATTGTCTGATGGACTATTTGGGGTGCCCTAATACACCCTTAACCCAGCTCCCATCAAAACCAGATTATGAAAAGGGAACCTACAACCCAATACAATATTCCATCTCAGACCCACAAAATGTGCAATGGGCAAGTGGCCACAGAATGAGACTAAGGGTCAATGGCAGAGGAAAAGTTCCCAGAATGATCATTAGAATCTTAAAGGTATGGGCCCCTACCCCAATCATCAAGTTCCCATGACCAAAAAACTCAACCCCTGGGGCTCCTACCTGTTCTACCACTGCCACAAATTCAGACAACCCAACACACATCCATCAATCATTCTACTCCTTTCACACACACACAACACCTAGCTCACAAAAAGCCACCATACCCCTGACAGACCTAGTCAATGACACCCACAAAGTTCTCAGGGCAATAAATTATACAATGGCTAATGATTGATAGTTGTGTGTGCCCCTAACCAGACTTTCCTATCAGGCATTGGGCTTAACCCTTAATCAAACAGTGCTTTCAGCTGCCTCTCACACCACCCCTGGTCTACTTCACTATAAGAGAGGTTGTTGGAATTGTGGCCTATCTCAAAGGTAATGGGACTAAACCCAACACCTCAGCCACCTGCTCTGATACCCAACAGGCTGAAGAGTTCTTGCAGGCCCCATACAGAGCCTTCTTCATCTGTTTTGATGGTGTCTACCCTGTGTTTGATCCCACAACCATGGGACTCTGTGCCCTGGGATATCTGATCCCTGATATTAACATCTCCAGACCCCGATGATCTAACAACATACCTGTCCTCTCATCAAAAATGGGACCCCATCATCCTGCCCATCATGGCAACTATTGCCATAGCCAGCAGCATCACATTGGGCACAACAGCTCTTGGTCTTGGTCAAACACAAATCTCAGACCTAGGGACCCAAATATTCACAGAGCTTGACACGATTCAGCAGGCTCTTGATGCCCTCCAAAGCCAGATAGATTCTCTGGCAGAAGTCACTCTACAAAACAGAAAGGCCCTAGACCTCCTCACCACCCGTGAAGGAGGGACCTGCATGTTCCTAAGGGAAGAACGTTGCTTCTATGCCAACAAATCAAGAGTGGTCAGACAGATCACCCAACAAATGAGAACTAGACTAAGGGAACACTGGGACTGCTATTCTGAAATTGACAACTGTTGGAGCTTCCTGAGTAATTGGAAAACATGGTTAAGCACCCTCTAAACCTCCGTCATGGTTTTACTCACCCTATTGGCCATAGGCCCCTGTCTGTTTCACTGTTTTCAAAGTTTCTTGCAGGAATGCATGAGGGCATTTACCAACCAGACAGTCATGGAGCTCATTATGGCAGAATACCAACCATTGTGACAATGAGATGACACTTCCACCTGTTGTCAGATTCAGGTCTAGCCCCAGTCTTCACCCCTTTGTCAGGTTGAAGCAGCTCCAGAAGAAGAGACCTTCAGTCAACAGTCATAAAAAAAAAGCCTGGAATGATAGATTTCCTTCACCTTAAAATGGCCACTACATATAATAGCTGCCTTCTTCCCATAATACCCTGTTTCCCACCTAAAACCCAAGATGGCTTCTCCCACCAAAAGACAACCTTCTTCTTCCAAACATGTCCCTCTTCCCACCGAAAGAGTTACCTGATACTTGCTGTCTTCCTAGAAACTAGTGATGTCACAGGCTCCTCCAATCCCAGTCACCCACCTTTCAAACCCTCCAACCCCTAACCACCACATCCCTCAAACCCCACCCTAGCTCCCATAAAAGCTCTCCCTACCCTGGCCATGCTGCTGCACTCCTTTGTTCAGAGGCAGCCCAGAAGATTGTTTCTTCTCTTTAATAAAGGCTTGTAGTGGTACAGGTCTGGTCTTGGTTTCTGGCTTTTACCTGACACATAGTTATAGCATGCATCCTATTCTTTTCCCTTGAGAGGACTGAAGGATTAGTTGGCAAGATAAGATATAAATGCAAATCATACAGTATTAAGCATAAAATAAATAAAATTTCCTAAACTAGTTGGTGGAGAAAATAT
This sequence comes from Heterocephalus glaber, assembly GCF_053883595.1. Lineage (NCBI taxonomy): Eukaryota > Metazoa > Chordata > Mammalia > Rodentia > Bathyergidae > Heterocephalus > Heterocephalus glaber. The sequence goes on from NW_028258364.1 coordinate 2,000,255, forward strand.
TTAATGCTTTTACCACTTTACTCAGTGGGCTTTGTGGGATCTCTTGAAAGTTTCAAAAGCAAGATGGCTCAACATGTCTAAAAAAGAACTTTCTACTCTCATCCAGAGTGTTCAATCTCAGTAAATGATGCATCATCTACCCATTTTATTACATTATTTGGAAGCCTGTATCAATCTCTCTGCACCTACCCCTATAGCCAATGCACTAACAAATCCTGTCTGTTCAAACTGCTAAATATCTCTTCAATCTTATTAATTTTTTGTGCTCTGATTTTGATATATGTCTTCTTGAATTGTCTAACTTCTCCACTGAATGTAAAATTCCATAAATTGCAGACCATATTTTTTTGTTCACTACTTTATTCCCAGAATTAGCAAAATTTCTGGTACAAAATAGGCCATCAGTAAATGTGTTGAATAAATGAATGAATGATCACTCAAAAAATATCAAGGCATTTTATAATCAGGTATCCATTTGTATTTTGAACTCCTACCAATAAGTAACATGTGTATCAGTTGTTTATATTTTTTAAGTGACAAATGACAGAAAACAAACCATGAACTGAGCACATTGAATTTATTCACATATATGTGAATGTCACTTGACATATTTGAAGATTACTAGAGCTTATTTCTCTTAGTGAACCTTGATGCTGGTTTCTTTTTTCTCCATTCTCTGTCTTACTTCTTTAGCAGAAGGTTTATCTCCTTGTTCTTAGAATAAATTGGAAGAATTTATAAGACGGCTGTGTCAGCACTTTCCCTGAGTCAACAGGGAAGTGAAAGATTTTTCTATTCCAAAATCGGCAAAAGTAAAAGCCTGGGACTAACTTTCATTAGCCTTAATTTCATCCCTAAAGCAATAATTGTGGCTTACACTAATCATAGAATATTCCTGGAGCGGGAAGTAAAGCCAATTCCAGTCAAATGCCATAGTTCAGGTTGGAGAAGGGATGATTTCCTAAAGGAAGATTTATATTAAAAAGGATTATATTTTCAGTATGATGAAAAAATAAATCATAGATGCCCACCACAGGGCTTTAACACCTTCAAATTATTGCTGTCAACAGGGCAGAAAAATGCTGATGTGTACGGAAAAGCTTGCAAAAGTAGTTTAGTTAGATAAGGGTGAACTACAGTACACAGAATGACTCTTCAGTGGTCGGGGGTCAGGTTTAGGGCAGCAGTATTTGGTTCTATTTAGAACACAGTATTGTAACAAATAAATGAAACCCCAAACCTACTAATAAAGTTCTCAGATAATACTAGGAAGATTCTACAGGAAAGAATACTAGCCAAGAGCAACACAACACAGTGCAGAATGTTTCTTTACCCCACAGTGTATAGGTTTACAATCAACTTAATGCAAATTTGATGTCTCACTGAAAAATGATGCAATTTATAGTCACAAACTTATGATTATTCAGATTCTGGTATCCAGAGGTTACAAAATGATGTGAGTATGTATTTATTCCTTTATCAGAAATCTGTCTGTACATACAGGAGGACACAAAAATTAAGGGATATGACAGTAAGAAGAGATCAAACAGAAGTAGTTGTCAACGACATGTGCTGTAAGTAAAATGTATCTTAGGAATGTCAGGAGAGATCCACTTAGGTCAAGCTTTTCAAGAAAAAATGAAAATAATGTTTTGTCTTTCACATAAGGAGATGATGAAAGATATATACAAATATGTGCACTTGCTTTTTTCTCCCTGGTAAGTAGTAACATCTGAGAGGTGATACAACTATGTGTCTGTTCCTGTATCTCTTGAGACAGAGTCTTGTACTTCTGAAAGATGTGCTGAGATAGGGGTGTTATCTATAGCAGAAAGCTTCAATCATTTCCTGGAAGAATCTTAGCCTCTAACATTTCTCCTACTATATTTTCCAAGGAGATTGAATTTTTAGAATTCCTAGAAGACATTATTATCAGCAAACACCAAAGTGAAAAACATCCTCCCCCTCTTCCATTCAGAGAGATATGAAAGAGGAAGTGACATCTAGAGGCTCAGCAACATCAAGTTTTCAACCGGAACAATGATAATAGATGACTCATCTATCCTACCAGATCTCAGATCCAGTCAGATGTCATAATAGAAAGCATTAGTCTGCCTATAGTCTAATGGCCAGATCTCATGCCTCCTAGCCTCATACTGCAGCCAGCTCTATAGTTCTATTACACTATGTATGCCTAACATGGGATGATCTTTTATAGCTGCTCACTTCTGCCTAAATTGGGGGTTCTCTCTGTTGTCTTCTGTTTCCTCATTTGTTTCTATCATTACTATTGTTATTGTTATTTGTAGTACTGGGGATTGGACTCAGGGCCTTCACACTGAGCTATATTCCCAACACTTTTTATTTATTTATCTATTTATTTTTTATTTTTATTTTATTTTTTATTTTGAGACAGATTCTCCCCAAATCTCTAAGTTTTCCCAGGCTGAATGATCCTCCTGCCTCACTCGCTGAGAGTTGGGATTACAGACATATGTCACCATATATGGCTTGCTTCATAATTAAAAACAGAACAGCTACTACATTTTCAGCAGAACATCTCTTATTTCAGTGTTCTTGTTTTTATCTATGCTGATCTGTATTTTACAGATAATCCCATTTAATTTTTGATATTATTGGGAAATATTATAAGACCATGCTGCCTTGGTTGTCCACTAACTTCTTTTGTTTTATTGTTTATGGATTTTATTTATTTATTTTGTATTAGTATGTCTTTGCAGTATATAATGTTTATATTTCTTGTGTGGAGTTGTAAGTGTACATAACACTTGTTAATTCCTTTTGTCCTTTTCCCTCCCCTGTCTCCACAATTCCTCCATCTCTTTATCCCATTCCCATTTGAGAAAGACCTATCTCCATATTTCCTATTATCTATCTTACATTTTGCTCTTTATCTTTAATTTGGGTATCTCATATAAGAGAAATCATGTGATATTTACGTTTGTGTGTCTGATTTATTTCACTTAACATTGTTGAGCACTGATTTATGTAATCTTACTTTAATCTGGTTCACTTTCTTCTTAATCATCTCTGACACATTTCTACATAACTGACCATTCTGGGCAATTTTTACTTTCCAAACATCATTCCCACTCATAGAAAATGACTTTGCCTCAAAACCAACTTACTACCTGGCCCAGAGGAAAGGGCTTTTGGGCCACTGTCTGTCCTGCCACTCCCAGATGAGAGGAAGGGGCTTCTGGGCTGCCATCCATCCCTCCACTCCTGGCCCAGAGGCAGGGGCTTCTGAGTTGCCATCCCACTGATCCTGGTCCAGAGGAAGGGCCTTCATGGCCATCATCCGTTCTGCCACTACCAGACCACAGGAAAGGGCTTCTGGGCTGCATCCAGTCCCACTGCTCCAGGCCTAGAGGTAGGGGCTTCTGAGCCACCATCCCACTGCTCCTGGTCCAGAGGAAGGGGCTTCCTGGCCACCATCCCTTGCTCCACTCCCAGCCCGCAGGAAAGGGCTTTTGGGCTGGCTTCTGTCCTGCTGCTCCCAGCCCAGAGGAAGGGGCTTCTGGGTCACCATCCCTACTGCCACTCCCAGCCCCTGTCCCACCTATCCCAGCTCAGAGGAGGTGAGCCATGCAGGCACCAACAGCAGCCCCCTGCTCCCCAGTCAAAATGAGAAAACACATAAATAAGTCTCAAAACCAGACTTCCAGATCACCTACAGCAATCCCAAAGGGAAATGAGAGGGAAAACTCTGATACTCAAACACCTGGACTCACTGAACTGGCAACAAAAGGGGATCTGGAAAAAATGAAATCAGAAAAAATTTCTCAGATAACAGCAGAAATCATGCTCCTAGTGCAAGACATGATTAACAAATCTAGAGAAGATCTGAGGAACATGATGGAATCCCAACATAAGAAACAAATAGAATCCAAAAAACAGATGCAAATAGATTTCCAGGACATGAAAAACTCCACTGAAGGTCTACACAGCAGAATGAGCCAATGTGAGGACAGAATTTCAGATACAGAAGATAAGATAGCAATTAATGACCAGGAAAAGAAAAATTGCTTCAAAATTCTAAGGGAACATGAGAAATCAATCCAGCAGCTGTTAGATGATGCAACGAAGAATAACATAAGACTGATTGGAGTCAATGACAAAACAAGTGAGAGTGCAGATGACATAAAAAAACTCTTCACAGAAGTAATGGCAGAAAACTTCCCAAGCAGGGGGAAAGAACTTGACATACAGATAAGTGAGGCATATAGGACTCCAAATAGCCTTGATCAAAAAAAAAAAATCTACACATTGGCATATAATTGTTAAGATTCCAGAAACTCAACAGAAGAAAAATGTTCTGCAAGCAGTTAGAGGAAAGAAACAAATCACATACAAAGAAAAGCCCATCAGAATCACAGGAGACTTCTCAGCACAAACCATCAAGGCAAGAAGAGCTTGGAGTGACATATTCCAAGCCCTACAAGAAAACAGCCTCCAACCCAGATTGGTGTACCCTGCAAAACTATTTTTCAAAATTGATGGAGAAATAAGATACTTTCATGACAAAGAGCACCTTAGGAACTTCATGAATACCAAATCAGCACCCCCCAAAATTTTACACAATATCCTAGGTACAGATATTGAGGATCACAACCCCAGAAAGCAAAGCAGAATGAACCCATCTGGCATGACAAGAAATTAAATGTAAAAGGAGGAAACCAACAAAAAGAAAAAGTCATGGCAATGACAAGTCAATATGTTTTAGTTACAATCATCAACGTCAATGGTCTCTATGCACCAATCAAAAGAAATAGACTGGCAGAATGGGTCAAGAAGCAAAATCCTACAATATTCTGCATACAAGAAACACACTTAATTCAAAAGGAAACTCATAGACTGAAAGTTAAAGGGTGGAAAACAATACTCCATGCGACAGGAACCCGAAGAAAAGCAGGAGTAGCTATCCTCTTTGCA